>NC_047101.1:20150302-20450302 GCF_902459505.1 Geotrypetes seraphini | reverse complement strand
GAACATCTGGATTATCAGTGGAACCAGAAGTTATGCAGTCGGGCCCAGATTCTATAAACAACACCTAAAATTAGGCACCTAGATTAGCGCACCTAATCGATCTAGGTGCCTAATTTAATTATTTAAAAAGCTTAACTGGAACTGATACTTGGCAATTAACTTGTAATTGACATTAATTGCACTTAATTGGATGGTAGGTGTCTAACTAGTTCAAGGCACTTACCAGAAAGTAGACATAAGGGCAAATTCTATAAGAAGCGTCCAAAAGTTAGGCGCCAAAGTAAAACTGGGTGCTGTTTAATGAATCACGCTGAGCGGAACCTATTTTGGGGGCGCCCAAGAAATAGGCCAGGTCTAGGCACAAGTAAAAGTTAGGCGCCTAGCTGAGCGCTTAAGCACGCTTAAGAGCAGCGATTCTGCAACAAGGCGCCTAAAATGTAGCCCCGCCCATGCCTAACGTGCATAGCGCCTATTTTTTTGAAGGCCGCCTAAATTTTTAGAGGCGCCTTGTTACAGAATCGCGTTTTCTTGATAGGCGCCTATGTTTCAATCAATGCTGATTAAAAAGCTTAATTGAGCTCATTACTCGATTTAGATAGACGTCTATCTATCTAGTTGGGCGCCTCCAAAATAGGTGGCTAACTTTAGGCGCTGGTTAAAGAATTTGGCCATAGTTAGGGAGGCAGATCATGGGCGCATTTTACATGTAGATGCCTGTTTTGGACTTAGGCGCCGGTATTTAGGTCAAGAAATTCCTGGCACAAAGTTTCAAGTTTCTTTATTTTTGATACACTGCAAGGTCGTGTTGGTTTGTAGCGTCACAAGATTCGGAGCAACAGTTTGATCGTTGTGTTTTAGAGCATATTTATCCAATTGATACCCAAAGACTCCTAAGACTCCTGATGCAGGCCGGGTGGCCGAAACATGATCATGTCGAGTCATTGAGTTACTTTGGATGAATGAGTTATTTTGGATGAATAAAGACATTTGGATTTATCAGATGAGTTGAAAGACACTTTTTGTGCACCATTCTGATTGGACATTTCCACTTTTGCTCTTGCTTGTTTGATTTTTGTGGATTTGTTTCCCTTGTTTTAGTGTGCTTTATTTTTGATACACCATTTATCATATACAAGTGTCTAAACGGTTAACAATAAAATAGAGTATAAAAATTAAAAAGCTTAAAATAAAAACATGGCTTATCTAAAAAAAGGGATGCGCTTACGCATTTACGTACATAATACAAAAGGGAAACAAGGAATGGAAAAATGGAAAATAAAAATGAAGGGAGGCAAAATGAGAAGGGAGGGTCGCTTCAAAAGAAGTGTTTTGATTGTCAGAGAGGTTTTACGAAACAGGAACAATGGTTGTTGAAATCAGGGTTTACAAGATATAAGCGTCTTTAAAGAGGAAAGTTTTGAGTTTGATTTTTAATTTATCTAATGAGTTTTCTAAGCGAAGATTAGCAGGAAGGGCATTCCACAAAGTGGGAGCTGTAACAGAGAAAATGGCTGTGCGAGTGGTGTCGCAACAGAGTTCTCTTATCGAGGGGATGATACGATTTTGATTACTGGAACGAAGAGTCCTACAGGATGCATAAGGACAAGCGCCCCACCATATAGGGGGCAGCGGTGACAAAATGGCCAAGGCCGTTGCCGAGGGGTGGGAAGGGAAAAAGAAGTAGGGAGGGGAAAATCAGGGTAGAGAGAAATAGGGCCCGAAAAGGGGGGCCAATCAGGGTCAGGGACATAGGCACGGGGGGCGGGGTGAACAGAGGGAGGCGCCCCGAACTGTAGCGGAAGCCGCAGTTCGGCCCTCGCCAGGGGAGCGCCGTGGCGTTCCCACCCTCCCACCCCATAGAAAACCAGTTGCAGCCATAGGCGGAAAGAATCCTAGTGGGGTCATAGGCATGGTATACAGATAGGAAAGAACACTGCGTTACAGTTGTGGATAGCAAAAGATGTGGGGACGTTTAGCCTTCCAGAAGCAAGTGAGGTTAGCACTCGGAGGCTTGCTTGTCTCCCGGCTTGGACGGCGGGGAGGCCGTGTGACATGACTTCAACAACCGACAGGTGGAGGGCCCCTCCTTGAACGGGATGGGGAGAAGGCGGGGCAGCTTTAATGGCTCTCCCACGAGAACAACGATGGCCCAGCCAGAGAGGCTGGGCAGGACATGGATCAGTTGATGGGTGTAATAACTGAGATGCAGCAATATGATGTTGTGCCTATGGTATATATGTATATATATAAAATGTTCAGGTGAATTAATATGATGATATACATTGGTATCTAAATGGTGCATGGTGAAAATTTTGGTATGTTGGTATTTACTGTTTGTAGATGATGTTGTAGTAGGGCATTTACGGCTGCGGCCATTAATAAATCCACATATTTTTTTTGAAAAATTTTTAATTCCCTATACTCCTATAAGATCTTTAAGATCAGAAGAGAAATCTCTCCTCCTAATCCCATCACTAAGAGTCATCTACTCCAGGAGAGACACGATCTTTTCTGTCACAGCCCCTCAAATCTGGAATTCCCTCCCAGCTAATATAAGGGATGAAAAATTACTTGGTACAGTGGTACCTCGGTTTACGAGTGCACCGGTTTGCAAGTGTTTTGCAAGACGAGCAAAACATTTGCAAAATCGATGCCTTGGAAACCGAGCATGGCTCGATTTACGAGCACCCCCCCCCCCTCACCCCCCCGCAATCCGGCAGAACGTGAACTCGCAGGCCTTGAGCATGGTCAGATGCTCAAGGCCCAGCAGAGGAGGAAGCCGATTTTCAAGAGTGCCCAGATGAGGGTAAGAAGCGGCGGGGGGGGGTTGCCCAATTGTTTCGGGGGGATGTCGGATTGTGTCGGGGGGTGCCCAATCGTGTCGGGGGGGGGGTCGGATCATGGCGGGGGGGTGCCGGTTCGAGGCAGGGGGGTGCCGGATCGCAGGGGTGGGGGGTGCCTGATCGCGGGGAGGGGCCTTCGAGGGGAGCAATGCCGGTTCTCGGGGGGGGGGGTGGAGAACGCATCAAAGCGAGTTTCCATTATTTCCTATGGGGAAACTCGCTTTGATAAACGAGCATTTTGGATTACGAGCATGCTCCTGGAATGGATTATGCTCGTAATCCAAGGTACCACTGTAAATTTAAAAACCCTATTAAAAAGTTGGCTTTTTAAGGAAGCTTTTAAACTAAACTATATGCATTTTAAACTCCCCCAAGACTTTCTTTTCTTTAGAAAGAGCTATAAGTAAAATCGAGCAGGTAATCTTTTACCCATCCTTTTGTTTCAAAATCCTACCCTGTTTGATTTAATCCATTTTATTTTTTCCTTGTGTTTGGTTGGTATATAGTTGTGTAAATCATTGTCTAAGTAAAATGTTATTCGTTTTTATGTCACACTAATTTGTAACATTCTTTGTAAATCGCATTGAAGTAAGATTTTGCGATCAAATCAAAATTTTATTAAACTTGAAACTCGATATTGTCGAACAACAGCGTGTCTGTGTAATACTTGTAAGGTATTGAGAGTGGGTGGGAGGCAACAAGTGCCGAGTGCCAATTTTGTGGAATTAGAAGTTTATTGGTAAATGCAGGTTGATGGGAATGTCTATAAGTACCGTATTTTCACTCATATACCGCGCACCCATGTAAAACGCGCACACGGGTATAGCGCGCGGGGAACTGTAATTTATGTAAATAAATTTTTATATACCGCACACACCTGTATACCGCGCATGCTGCCCCGACTATCCCGTCGCTGCCCGACTCTCCTTTCGCCCGCCCCGACTCTCCTTTAGCCCGCCCCGACTCTCCTCTGGCCAGCCCACTCTCCTTTAGCCCCCCCGACTTTCCTCTCCCCCTTGAAGTCCTGTCCCCACCCTGAAAGCCTGATGCCTCCCCCGACGTCAGATTCACTCCCCCCCCGCAGGACCGCTCGTACCCCCACCCCGAAGGACCGCTCGCGCTCGAACACGCACCCGCACCCCCACCCCGAAGGACCGCTCGCACCCCCACAGCCTCCCCACCCCCCCATCATGTAGAAGTTTCCTACCGTCGTCCTGCTGCTTCTTCTGCCAGCGGTCCTGCCCCTTCTCTTAGCCCTGCGTCTATGCTGCTTCCTCTTCCGGCGGTCCCACCCTTTCTCTGACATCAGAGGGGTGGGGGTGCGGGTGCATGTTCGAGCGCGAGCGGTCCTTCGGGGTGCGGGTGCGAGCGGTCCTGCGGGGGGGGGGGGTGAATCGGACGTCGGGGGGGGGGGAACTATGTAAAAAAAAAAAGGGGATAACGCGCTCACGAATATAACGCGCATGGTTATACATGGTTTGTAAAATTGTGTATAACGCGTGCATTATATGCGTGAAAATACAGTACTGTCTAGCTCTGTTAATTTTATCATTTGGTTTTATTGTATCTATTCTATATATTGTTGTTATTGTACACCGCCTAGAAGTCTGATTAGGCGGTATAAGAAATTTTAAATAAACTTGAAACTTTAGGCACTGCTGGCACAAATCTATAAAGTGTGTCTAACTTTTATAGAATTGTGCCTAAGTGCCATGCTATTCAGCGCCTCCATTGCAGTCGCCGTTTATAGAATCGGGCCATCAGTGCTGGCCCCCACAGATGTAACGGGGCAAAGATAGGATTGTCTTATCTGCATAACATTTGTATACCGCAGTGGTTCCCAAACCTGTCCTGGGGGACCCCCAGCCAGTCAGGTTTTCAAGATATCCCTAATGAATATGCATGAGAGAGATTTGCATACCTGTCACTTCCATTATATGCAAATTTCTCTCATGCATATTCATTGAAAACCTGACTGGCTGGGGGTCCCCCAGGACAGGTTTGGGAACCACTGGTATACTGCAATACTTTGCTGAGCTATGCAGCTTAACAAATTTAAGAAAAGCTGAACATCAGCCATGAGCTACAAAAGTTAATCATCACCAAAACTTTGGTTATAGACAAGTTTTTAAGAATTTCCTGACATTCATCTACTGTAAGATGTAGAAATGGAAAATGTGAAGGTCAGAATCCCAAACAGCTGCATGAAATGACATCAGCCGATTGTGATATCTTTTATAGTGGCAGCCCCTGGCCGATGGAAAATCAAATAATGCTGAAATATATGAGGACACACACAATAGAAATCAACTGTGGTTATTCAAATATTTGTTCTGTTCTAAGTCTTGCATCAAAACTTTTCTCCAACCCTCTCTCTTGTCTATAGTCACAAATTCAGTGTAGTCAGTAATTCATTTGTATGGACCTTCTGACTGTAACTAGGCACCACACTGCCAGTTACTATATTCTACATCAGTCCAGTCTTTATTAAATACCATTTGTACTCAAACCTTCAAAGTTATTAATTAATTAATTAATTTATTGTTTTTTTTTATTATTTTCTTTATTTTTAAAATTTTTTTTAAAAAGGACATATCTGTTAACTTTTGAGTGTCTCCTAGTGTCTAATAGTTTTCATACTCCTATTAGTATTATAACTATAAAGAAACCGTCACTTAACTTAGCAGTGATCAGTTCCCCTTGCACCTCTCCCGACATGCATGTTTCAACGATAAACTTTTCTTCAGGGTCGAGGTAAAACTATAATGACAAAGAGATAAGTTATACCCTTTTATATTAGACGATTGTATCAACAGTGCCCCAACTTATTTGTGCTCAGTTCTGGTCGTCGTACCTCAAGAAGGACATGGAGGTACTTGAGAGGGTCCAGAGAAGAGCAACTAAGCTAATAAAGGGCATGGAGGACCTCTCATATACTGACAGACTGAAAAAGCTAGGGCTTTTCTCCCTGGAAAAGCGGAGACTTAGAGGAGACATGATAGAAACCTTCAAGATCATGAAGGGCATAGAAAGAGTAGACAGGGACAGATTTTTCAAATTAAGGGGATCAATAAGTACAAGGGGGCACTCAGAGAAATTGAAAGGGGAGAGGTTTAGAACAAACGCCAGGAAGTTCTTTTTCACACAGAGGGTGGTGGATACATGGAACGCGCTACCGGAGGATGTGATAAACAGGAGCACGCTACAAGGGTTCAAAGAAGCTTTGGATAGGTACTCGGAAGACAAAGGGATTGAGGGGTACAGATAAGAGTAGAGGTAGATTAGAGGTAAGTTACAAAATTAATCAGGGACCACTGTTCAGGCACTAGGCCTGATGGCCGCCGCGGGAGCGGACCGCTGAGCAAGATGGACCTCTGGTCTGACTCAGCGGGGGCAACTTCTTATGTTCAAACTTAGAGAACCGAAGCAAGAAAAAGCAAACACGCCTGCTTACCGTTGTGGGAGCTTGTTTCAGTCTGTAAACATGGCCGCAAATTCTAAAAGGGCCCTTAAAAGCAGCTGGCCCGACGCACATCAAGTTTGAGCACAAATAAGTTGGGGCACTGTTGATACAATCGTCTAATACAAAAGGGTATAACTTATCTCTTTGTCATTATAGTTTTACCTCGACCCTGAAGAAAAGTTTCTCGTTGAAACATGCACGTCGGGAGAAATATATGAGGATCATCTAGGGCTCCTTTTGCTAAGGCGCGCTAGCGTTTATAGCGCACGCAGGATATTACCGTGTGCTACACTGTGCGCTACGCGGCTAGAACTAACGCCAGCTCAATGCTGGCGTTAAGATCTAGCGTGCGCGGCAATTCAGCACGTTAATGCCCTAATGCACCTTAGTAAAAGGAGCCCCTAGAATTAGGAAATTTATTATTTTTTTTAAATTAATTAATTTATTTATAAGATTTTCAATTTAGATACTTTCCAAAATGTCCTATTTTATCACCAGTTGAGATGGCTAGGAAATATTTTCGTGAAACTTTAGCCATTCCACCAGAAAATTTACCTTCAATTGTTAGAGCTTACTATTTGAATATAAAGACACCACAAGGGGAATCCATTCCTACAGAAACCTTAGTGGATAAAGTAGTGGATATGAATTTATCTTCATTTTTGGAAAATTCCCTTGAGGTTGTCACTCAGAGAACTACCATGTTGTTGACTCTAGCCTTGGAGAGTGAGAAGGAATTTATTCTTCGTATGTATTTTCGTCATATAAATGTTAAGTTTTTGGGCTCTAATGTTCGAGTTTTTCCAGATTTAGCTCAGAGGACTAAAAGACATAGGAAGGAGTTCTTGTCCTTGAGGCCAAGAACTCTAGCCTTAGGGGCTACATTTGTTGTTAAATTTCCTGCAAAGTGTTATGTATCTTATCAAGATAAGAATTTTCATTTCTTTGAGCCTAAACAACTTTTGGAATTTATCGGATCAAAAGAAAGATTGGTAACCATGTCTAGTGATGTATGACCTGCCAGCTGGCTGTAATTCGGGAATCTAATGCCGTGACCTTAATTAATTTTGTTATTTGTTATTTCTATTTGGAAGTTTATTTCTTTTCTTGATCTTCATTTTTGTGGACTAAATAAGATATAGTTAATGTTTCCTTTATAACTCTTATTGAATATAATTTCTGGATCTGAAGCATCGTGTAAAAGCAATGCTTGTATCTAAAATTAAGAATTTGGAAATTTAAAGTGTTTAAATATTGCCTTTAAGGGTTTAGTGCTCCCCCCTCCCCAAGTCACAGGCCCAATCTGATCTCCTTCAGTCCCATCTTCCCTTTAAATCGCAATGCCTCAACAACCCCAAAATAATCCTCCCACCCAATCTGACCTCCCAGAAGACTTCCCCAGCCAATTGAATCCCTCCAAAGACTAACCTAATCACACCACCCTAGAAGCCTCTCCCATCATGATTAAATTCCTTAATGAAGCTCCAAAGACCTCTGGCACATAGCTCCTCTTGATCACTCCTTCCAGACCCCACCAATGACACCCCCCCCCCTATTGAAATAATAATAATGATGATAAATAATGTCTAATTAGAGTGCACCAGCCTATGGCCTGGCTGCCCTGCATAGACTGACCCTTGCTACTGAAAGCTAAGCAGCATCATACCTGGATGTGGGACCACCAGGGGCTGCAGGGACCCAACATAGTGGAGCCACATGCTGTGTGGAAGAAGGCAATGTCAAACCGCTCCTGTACTCTGCCTTGAAATATCACAGGGAGGATTCCTCACTGTGCATTAGAGAATGACACCGGGACAAATTTTTCACTGTCCCCGTGGGAACTATTTTCCCATCCGGTCCCTGCGAGTTCTTTTCCTGTCCCTGAACTATTCCCGCAAGCTCTGTCCTCATCCTCATAAGCCTCAGATACTTTAAAATCCTAAGTAGCAACATTCTAGAGCTCAGATTGTGATGTCATAATGCCTCATTCCACCAATGCCTAAGCTCTGTCCTCATCTGCACAAGCCTCAAACACTTTAAAATCACACGTGGCAACATTCTAGAGCTCAGATTGTGATGTCATAATGCCTCATTCCACCAACGCCTAAGCTCCGTCCTCATCTGCACAAGCCTCAAACACTTAAAAATCCTAAGTAGCAACATTCTAGAGCTCAGATTGTGATGTCATAATGCCTCATTCCACCAATGCCTAAGCTCCGTCCTCATCTGCACAAGCCTCAAACACTTTAAAATCTTAAGTAGCAACATTCTAGAGCTCAGATTGTGATGTCATAATGCCTCATTCCACCAATGCCTAAGCTCCGTCCTCATCTGCACAAGCCTCAAACACTTTCAAATCATGTGTTCGAGACTTGTGCGGTTAAGGCAGAGCTTACGGGAATGGGACAAGGACAGTGACAAAACTCGTGGGGACGGGATGGGGACATTGAGTTTTTGCAGGGACGGGGAACAATTTGTCACCATGTCTTTCTCTACTGTGCATGCAGCCATGGGTCAGTGGCCAACTCAAAGGCGTACGCACACAGAATGCACTGAGAAATTACCACAAAACAATTTAACGCACTTTGCAGTAAGCCTTCTTTCCCAGGTTAAGCATGTGTTAGCACCTAACATGGTGTGATAAAAGGGTTCCAAAGTTAAAAGCATATATCCTTTAAATATTGGGCACATAAAAACACCTTGGAAGGTGAAGAAAAAGAAGAGAATCAACTTGAGATGAAGAAAATCTATTCTGCAAGTTTGCAGACGAAATCTTACACTTTTTCCCTGGCATAATCAAACATGACAGATGCTGATGACTGTAAAATGCTTAAAAGAGGCCAGAACATCACTAATTTGTTTGTACTATACATTTAAAACAAAGCAAGAACAACAACAGGGGATTTATCTAATCAAGAGATCTAAAAAAAAAAAAATCAAACAAAGCATTAAGAGAAAACTAGTGCAATCAATCAAGGTGTATCATGCATAAACTCCCAAGTGCATCATTAAAATATTGCCATGCTTGGTCATTTTTTAATGAATTATTATTGTCTCGTATTATGTAAGATGTTAGTGGAGCCTAATAGTCTGTAGTAATCTTAATTTACAGAAGATTGCTTATGAAACTCAGACAATTGACTTAACATTAAAAACTCCCTTACCCCTTTTGTTCTTCCCTTTCTCCTTTCTGTTGCGTTTTATGCAATGTATCCTCCCCATCTACCCTTACGTAGCACATTATGTCTGTATTGTTTATGTAAGTCTGTTAGCGACCTCTTTTATATTTTAAAATATTTTTAAAATATAATTTCTGTATAACTGCAAATCGCTTTACATTTCCAGGAACACCCCCAAATTTTGAAAAACTACAAATATGGGTTTTCAGCTGATTGAAGGCAGGAGAGGGCAGCTGGGGTGCTGGTGGGTGCTTAAATTGAACTTACGAAACCGGGCACATTTTCTGACTGCCTCTTCCTGGTACTAAAGTCATGGTTACACCAATCAGAAGCTGCTTGGATATGCCAGAGAGCGGTCGAAAAATACCGCGAACTACTGAGTCCACGATATGCAAACCGTAAATTCGCGGAGGTTTACTGTATATCAAAACCAAATAAACTTGAAACTTGAATGTGACTAAGAAGCTCCTTAGGGCACTCTTGTAGGTGGACTTGGGATAAAATATTTGTGATTCTCCAAAATAAGAGTGAATTGTTTTATTGGGGGGGGGGGGGGGGTTACAGTATAATTACTGGACAGGGCTGGAACCAAGGAAGTTATTCTCCCGCTGTACAGGGCAATGGTGCGACCGCATCTGGAATACTGCGGCCAGTACTGGTCGCCATACCTAAAGAAAGATATGGCGATACTCGAGAGGGTCCAGAGAAGAGCAACAAAAATGATAAAGAGCATGGAAAACCTCTAATATGCTGAGAGGCTGGAGAAGCTGGGGCTCTTTTCCCTGGAAAAGGGGATATGATAGAAACTTATAAGATCATGAACGGTATGGTGAAGGTAGAGAGAGACAGATTCTTCAGACTGGCGGGGGCAACAAAAACTAGAGGGCACTCAAAAAAATTGAGGGGAGATAGATTTAGAACAAATGCTAGGAAGTTCTTCTTCACCCAGAGGGTGGTGGACACCTGGAATGCGCTTCCAGAGGAGGTGGTTGAGCAGAGTATGATTTTGGGTTTCAAAAAGGGATTGGACGAGTTCCTGAAGGGAAAGGGGATCCAGGGGTATAATTAGAGGGTTACTATACAATACAAAACGCCCTTGAGTAAAAGATCACTACAGGTCCTTGACCTGGGGGGCCGCCGCGGGAGCGGACTGCTGGGCATGATGGACCTATGGTCTGACTCGGCAGAGGCCATGCTTATGTTCTTATGGAGATTTATCACTTACTATCAGTAGTAGGCAGCTTCCCGACACACTGATGCTTTTCAGGCTTTGTCTTTTCTCAGGGATATGTATTTGGGACCTAACATAGGTTGGGTTTATTAAATGCACAACCAATACCCATCAAGGCAATGATTATTGCTGATTTACCTCCTCTTTTACAAAGCTGTGCTAGCAGCTGTCACGCGGCTAAAGTCCCAAAGCCCTTTAAATCCCTATAGGCTTTGGGGCAGTTAACGCAGCGGCTTTGTAAAAGGGGGGGATTAATTATTAAAGAAAAATTGGACGCAATGAATTATGGTTATTGTGTTCAGATGTTACTGTAATCAACATGTAAAAGAGGGGTGGGATACTGATACTTTAAGAATGAGCATTGTGTTTTAAGAAATACAGGCAGTGGCGTAGTAACGGGGGTGGGTTAAGCGGCCCGCTCCGGGCACTGTTTTGAAAGGGCGCCGGCACCCGGCCTCCTCGCCCTCCCCCCCCCCCCCCACTAACATGCATACACGGCCCTTCCCCCATACCTCTTTAACATTCCTGGCACGAGCAGTGATCTGAACACGGCTTTTTCTCTGACATTGCTTCTTGGATCCGCACCTAGGAAGTGATGTGGAAGGAAAAGCCGACCCTGGCATGAGCAACAGGTTGGGGTTGCTGCTCACACCCAGAATATTAAAGAGGTACAAGGGAAGGGAAGAGGCATGCGTGTGGCAATAGGGGGCAGGGAAGGAGCGGATTGAGGGGGGGGTGCCACTGCCCCAGTCACCTCTTACCCTCACTAAGCTACTGAATACAGGGGTCATAGAACATAGAACATAGAAACCTGATGGCAGATAAAGGTCAAATGGCCCATTTAGTCTGCTCATCTGTAGCATCCACTATCTCCTCCCCTCCCTATTGGCTAAGGCTCTTTACACCTGCATTGTGAGGTCATAGAGCTTTATGGTTATAGAAACACAGAAACATGTTGGCAGATAAATGCCAAATGGCCCATCCAGTCTGACCATCTGCAGCATCCACTATCTCCTGCTATTGGCTAAGGCTCTTTACACCTGCATTGTGATGTCATAGAACTTTATGGTTATAGAAACATTGTAACATGGTGGCAGATAAAGGCCAAATGACCCATCTAGTCTGCCCATCCACAGTAACCATTATCTCTTTCTCTCTCTGAGAGATCCCACATGCCTATCCCAGGGCCTTTTTGAATTCAGACACAGTCTCTGTCTCCATCACCTCTTCTGGGAGACTGTTCCATGCATCTACAATCCTTTCTGTTAAAAGGTATTTCCTTAGATTACGCCGGAGCCCGTCACCTCTTAATTTCATCCTATGCCCTCTCATTGCAGAGTTTCCTTTCAAATGAAAGAGACTCGACTCATGTGCATTTACATTACATAGGGTCCTTTTATTAATGTGTCGTGCATGCTGATGGACATTTGTGCATGCAAAATGCTACCTGTCCTATTTTATACCTGTAGGCCATGTGGCACTTAGCACATTCTCATGTCGATTAGCACACACTAAGCTTTAGTAGAAGGGTCCCACCGTTTGGTAATGCAGTAGTGGTAGTATCTAATGGGAAATCGTCATTTTGGCCCTCAACCCTTGAAAAGATGCCTACAGTTAGGCACTTAGATCAGCACATTTAGCTGATCTAGATGCCAAGCTTAAATTTTTTTATTTGGCTTCATCAGCGCTTATAATTTAAAGTGCCATTAATGACCAATTTGAAAACAGCTAAAAAATTGTATTTGCTAACTCGGTAGGCGCCTACCACTTTGAGGCAAGAGGTGTCTACTGGTGCCTACTGGCAAGTAGGCACAGCAAAGGGTGGATTCAGGGCAGAGTTTGGATGTGGATTGACGTAGGCACACTCAGGCCAAGAAAACTGTGGCCTAAATGGCAGTATGCCTAAGGATTCAGCACCTACCTAAGAATGCTTGTAATTCTACTGTATAAACGGCACCTAGGAGTTTGATTGACAACCGTGTAGGAGTTAGATGCCTTTTTATAGAATCAGGGCCTTTATGTTTTTCAAACTGCTCTCCAGGATTACTAACAGGTGAGTACATCGCAGCAAGAACCTGGAACACTCTTCCAATGAAGATAAGAACAGAAGTGAACTACCACACCTTCCGGAAAAGACTATTTGATAAATTCCTTTCAGCTCAGTAACTCCACCCTCTCTCCATGACAATGTAACAGTCATCCTCAACATGTTAGATCTACTTCTTCACTTGCAACAGTGTAACCTTCCTCTGCAATGTGTTGTAACTTTTCCCCTTATTGTAATAGTGTAACTTTAATCTACAATATTATGTAGCCTTTTCCCCTTGATGCTGCAAGGACTTCTTATCTTGTAAATCGCCTTGAACCTGTGCTTGTTAAGTGTGTTTAAGAAATCCTGATTAGATTAGTTTTTTTTGTTTTTTTTTAAATTTGCTTGTAGCCTTACCATTAGATTTAGAGAAATTGTGTGTTTTAGGTGATTTGAGTTTAGTTTAGTTTGGTTTATTTAAGTTTTGATATACATTACATTACATTAGTGATTTCTATTCCACCAATACCTTGTGGTTCAAAGCGGATTACAAAAGAAGTTATCTGGCCATTTCCAGAGGAATTGAAGAGAAGAGTGATTTGCTTCAGAGAATTGGGATGAGTCTTGCAGTGTTAGTTTTGTCTTCAAGGATTTCTTGAATAGCATGGTTTTTATTTCTTTTCTGAATGATTTGTAGTCTGGGGTGGTTGTTAATAAATTGGAGAGTTGGTAGTCCAATTTTGCTGCTTGTGTGGCTAGAAGGCCATCGTACAGTTTTTTTCGTTTGACGTCTTTGTTTGGGAGATGCATAAACGGTTTGTGGGTTCTCCTGTGTCTGGTTGAGGTAGTTTGGATTAGGCAGTTGTTTAGGTAGGCTGGGCTGTCTCCGTTTATGGTTTTAAATGGTAGGCAGTAGAATTTGAATTGTACTCTTACTTGTATTGGGAGCCAGTGTGAGTTGAGGTATGCCGCCGTGATGTGATCATGTTTCCTCAGAGAATAGATAAGTCTTTTCCCTGGAGAAGAGGAAACTTAGAGGGGACATGATAGAGACTTACAAGATCATGAAGGGCATAGAGAGAGTAGAGAGGGACAGAAAGAGAGAGAGAAAGGGAGACAGAGAGAAATAGAGAGAGAGAGATAGAAAGAAAGAGAGAGAGAAAGGGAGAGAGACAGAAATAGAGAGATAGAGATAGAGAAAGATTGGAGAAACTAGGACTCTTTTTCCTGGAGAAGAGGAGACTTAGAGGGGATATGATAGAGACTTACAAGATCATGAAGGGCATAGAGAGAGTAGAGAGGGACAGAAAGAGAGAGAGAAAGGGAGACAGAGAGAAATAGAGAGAGAGAGATAGAAAGAAAGAGAGAGAGAAAGGGAGAGAGACAGAAATAGAGAGATAGAGATAGAGAAAGATTGGAGAAACTGGGACTCTTTTTCCTGGAGAAGAGGAGACTTAGAGGGGATATGATAGAGACTTACAAGATCATGAAGGGCATAGAGAGAGTAGAGAGGGACAGAAAGAGAGAGAGAAAGGGAGACAGAGAAATAGAGAGAGAGAGAGAGAGAGAGAGAGAGAGAAATATTGGATAAACTGGGTCTCTTTTTCCTGGAGAAGAGGAGACTTAGAGGGGATATGATAGAGACTTACAAGATCATGAAGGGCATAGAGAGAGTGGAGAGGGACAGAAAGAGAAAGAGAAAGATTGGAGAAACTGGGGCTCTTTTCCCTGGAGAAGAAGAGACTTAGAGGGGATATGATAGAGACTTACAAGATCATGAAGGGCATAGGGAGAGTAGAGAGGGACAGATTCTTCAAACTTTCGAAAAATAAAAGAACAAGAGGGCATTTGGAAAAGTTGAAAGGGGACAGATTCAAAATGAATGCCAGGAAGTTCTTCTTTACCCAACGTGTGGTGGACACCTGGAATGCGCTTCCAGAGGACGTAATAGGGCAGCGAACGGTACTGGGGTTCAAGAAAGGATTGGACAATTTCCTGCTGGAAAAGGGGATAGAGGGGTATAGATAGAGGATTACTGCACAGGTCCTGGACCTGTTGGGCCACCGCGTGAGCGGACTGCTGGGCACGATGGACCTCAGGTCTAATCCAGCAGAGATATTGCTTATGTTCTTAGCACTGTATTTTGAACTGTTTGTAGTGTTTTATCATGGTTAGGGGCAGAGGAGATAGATATGTTGCAGTATACCATCCTTCTCCCTCCCCCCCCTCACACATACACAGAAAAACAAAATTGAGCACTGTACCGTAAAAACCATATAAAATCTTAAAAGGAAAAGAACTCCAAATTATGAAAACGAGAAAGAACAGAATGGGAGAAAAAATTGTGATCATGTACTCTGACGCTTGCTCTTTAGAACAAATAGTGATAGGGAACTCACATTGAAGGCTGTGTTCTAAGCTTGATCTTCTTATTACTGCGTTCTAAGCTTGATCTTCTTATTACTGCGGCTATGATCTTATTACTGCGGTTATGATCTATGTGGATGGTCATTAAGCCATTGTATAGATCCATGGTGAGGCCCCACCTGGAATACTGTGTGCAATTCTGGAGGCCGCATTACCGTAAGGATGTGCTGAGACTGGAGTTGGTCCAGAGAATGGCCACCCGGATGGTCTCGGGACTCAAGGATCTCCCGTACGAGGAACGGCTGGATAAGTTGCAGCTGTACTCACTTGATGAACGCAGAGAAAGGGGTGACATGATTGAGACATTCAAGTATCTCACAGGCCGCATCGAGGTGGAAGAAGATATCTTCTTTTTCAAGGGTCTCGTGGCAACAAGGGGGCATCCGTGGAAAATCAGGGGCAGGGAACTGCACGGGGACACCAGGAAATTATTTTTCACTGAAAGGGTGGTTGATCGCTGGAATAGTCTTCCACTTCAGGTGATTGAGGCCAGCAGCGTGCCTGATTTTCAGGCCAAATGGGATAGACACATGGAATCTATTCACAGAGAAAGGTAGGGGAGGATCATTGGGGTGGGCAGACTAGATGGGCCGTGGCCCTTATCTGCCATCTATTTCTATGTTTCTAAATCATTGTATGCTCACATGTAATTTGTTCCAGAATGAGAAAAAAGCCCCTGATTTTTCTTATTAAGGTGGCTATGATCTATGTAGATAGTCAAATTATTGTATGCTTACTTTTAATATTTTCCATGATGACAAAAAAAAAAAAAAAGTATAGGAATTGTTGGAGTGACATGCAAATAGGGCTATCATATGACAGAAAAATGGCTCTTGTGTTTAATTTATCCACAGCAATGCTCTGTAGATAAAGCAGGTTGATCAGGAATGATATGTTTATGGAATCTCTTGACCTGATTGCCCCATTGAAAAGTATAAACATGAGAGAATATTCAAACTTTTGTTCTTGGAAGAATGAAGCCATAAAAAAGCTGCCCCCTCCCCCCCCCAAGAGGTGAAAGTGATAATTTATACTAGGCTCTATGACAGCTGCAGATATTAAGGCCATTCCTCTTAGAGCAGGGGGTCTCAAAGTCCCTCCTTGAGGGCCGCAATCCAGTCGGGTTTTCAGGATTTCCCCAATGAATCTGCATGAGATCTATGTGCATGCACTGCTTTCAATGCATATTCATTGGGGAAATCCTGAAACCCCGACTGGATTGCAGCCCTCGAGGAAGGACTTTGAGATCCCTGTCTTAGAGCAACAGCAGGTCCCTGGAGTAGCCTTGTGTTTGGTGCAGTGGACTATAGAGAAGGGGATCTAGACCCATAGCCCAGTCTTAACTGGTATACTTAAGGTAGAAATTGTGAGTGCCTCAAAAGCTACAAAACACCTACTGAACCCGCATACAGGTCACACCTGCAGGCATAAGGACTATTGTAGAGGTGTGCATTATATATTTTGCAATTCCTTGAGGGTTCAATATAAGGGGGATATGATCTGATGTGTACCTGGGGTCTTTTATGCAAAGTGTACTGGAGTGCCCCCTAGGCTGCCCCATTGCTCTACTGGGATGTCTGTGTTGAACAGTCTAGTAAGTCTGCTGGTCCCCAGACATCCCAATGGCTTGTTTTGTGCATTTTCCTCCCTGGAAGTTTTTTGTATGAAAATGGCCCTTTAAAAAATGCAATTGCAAACCACAACCCATCTCTAGAAGTAAACCTGCAGAGACGAGAGAAGATTCTGAACATTCTGTTCAGCCACTCCACAATAGAATATTTATTTTAGCTAGAAGACAACATGAATGAAGTGTGTTGTTTAATGCTAACACTGGACTGCAGGCATTTACTTTTGGAGAAGCCACAGTCCCAGATATTAATCTGCTGTGGCACAAAAGTGCCAGTAATAGCTCGAAAGGTTATCCTCCCACACATGACCTTGTCTTTTCCCATCATGAGCAGATCCTTTGATTTCCTAAGCTGCCTTTAATATTTTATATTATTTTCATGAATACTGCATTCAAAGGTGGCAAGTACATGCTATGCTTTGTTTTATTTAAAATTTTGCAGCCTGTAAAATAAAAACTACTCATAAATGTTCAATATGGAGATGATGTTTGTTTACAAATGCTTGGGTCTGTTATTTGTCCTGCGCAGCCAATTACCATATGCTTGTCCCTACAAAAATCTTATACACCAATACAGGATGTCCAGTGTAGTACTTGGAGAGACCCCCCCAGGAAAGAGACTGGTCAACAAGTCAATGAAGCCGTCCGCACAATGTGTGGCGGCGGCGGTGAATAAGGGCGAACAGAATGCTAGGAATGATTAAGAAGGGGATCATGAACCGATTGGAGAAGGTTATCATGCCACTGTACCGGGCCATGGTACGCCCTCACCTGGAATACTGCGTCCAGCACTGGTCACCGTACACGAAGAAGGACACGGTACTACTCGAAAGGGTCCAGAGAAGAGCGACTAAAATGGTTAAGGGGCTGGAGAAGTTGCTGTACAGTGAGAAATTAGAGAAACTGGGCCTCTTCTCCCTTGAAAAGAGGAGACTGAGAGGGGACATGATCAAAACATTGAAGGTACTGAAGGGGATAGACTTAGTAGCTAAAGACAAGTTGTTCACCCTCTCCAAGGTAGAGAGAACGAGAGGGCACTCTCTAAAGTTAAAAGGGGATAGATTCCGTACAAACCTTAGGAAGTTTTTCTTCACCCAGAGAGTGGTAGAAGACTGGAACGCTCTTCCGGAGTCTGTTATAGAGGAAAATACCCTCCAGACAAGTTCCTGCTGAACCGGAACTTACGCAGGTAGGGCTAGTCTCAATTAGGGCACTGGTCTTTGATCTAAGGGCTGCCACAGGAGCGGACTGCTGGGCACGATGGACCACGGGTCTGACCCAGCAGCGGCAATTCTTATGTTCTTATGTAATTAACAGAAGGGCCCTTTACTGTTACTGCATGAGTGCAGGAACTGTTACCAAAGTGACATCACAGCACACACTAATTCGCACATTAACTGGAAGGGGGATCTGGGCAGGCTGGAGCAGAAAATAGATGTGAACTACACATTGTAATGCATTCTGTCACTGTGTAGTTACCATGGATGCACTTAGGCCCAGATTTTCTAAATGGTGCCTGGCGCTGGTAGGTACCCAAACTCGGTTAAAAAAAACACACCTTGAAATGATGTTTTTAACTGAGTTTCAAGGCGCCTACTGACATCTAAAATATCATCACCAGAGTCATGCCTCCATAGACGATTTAGGCATGACCAATGCTGGAATTGGCGTTAGGTGGACTATAACGCCTAAAAAGGAGTGATTCGCATCATAGGCCGATGATGAAGGTCCACATAATTCTTCACGCTATAAATTTATACTAGCGGTAGAGTGGGTGGGGCTGAGGCCTAAGGATATATAAGAAGCAAATTAATCCCGGATCATTATAAGCAAATGCGATAGTTATCACATCATAGGTAGGCACTGAAAATGTAGATCAGAAAAACCCTGGCCAACATTTCTGGCATCTACCTTTGCCGGAAGCGTGATTCTGTACCTGGCGCCGTCACATGTTTGACACATGATCTGAAGCCGCTTTTAAGGCTACAGAATCCAGGCATTAGAGTTTGATTCTATATATTTCACCTAAAAAATCAGCCGGCTCAGTGCAACACTAAGCACAATTCTATAAAAGGAAGGTAGGTGCCCATCGTAGAATCACACTTAGTGGTGCCTAAACATGCTTAGACAGCACTAAGCATTCTAATATTTAGGCACACCCAATTTAATCCAGGTTTTTCTTGGCCTAAATGGCTGCACCTAACGTAGGCGTCCAACAGCTCCTAACTCAAAAAAACCCAACAGGTGCCTAACTCAAAACACGCCCATGATCAACCCCTAACTGTGCCCACTTTTAATAGGCGCATAACTAGTAGAATTGAGGCTACCAAGTTAAGCACCATTCATTTAACTCAGTGCCAATTAAGAAGAGTTGAGTGCTGATTGTCGGTGCCAATGTAGCCTATTAATTTAGGCTAACTTTAGGTTCACTATATAGATTTGAGGGTTAGTTATCGTGTTGTTTACACAGCCTTTGCACTGACCATGTGTTAATCTTTTTTTTTTTTTTTTTTTTTAAATATCTTTATTGGTACAACAGGAAACAGACACCTCCACACAATCAGCAAAGTGCGGTACAACACAGCCAACAATGGGAAAATGGCACAAAAAACAGTGATAGAAAACCAAGGCAAACTAGGCACAGCCAACTAGTGCATAGACAGTGTAAACACAGTGTTAATCTTTACTGTCAAAGTGTGATAAGTGCAGTGATGTCAGATTGTTTGTGACCAACGCTGTACTGATTTCTTCATGGAAGCACATTCAGCTCCTTAACAGTAATGTTAGAAAGCTATAGTTTTTCCTGGACCCTCATTCTACTACTACTACTACTACTACTACTATTAATTACAGTGGAACCTCGGTTTGCGAGTAACCCGGTTTGCGAGTGTTTTGCAAGACGAGCAAAACATGGCACCCGCATGGCACCCCCCAAACCGGCATCGCACCCCCCCCCCCGCGAACGCCCCCCTGCGAGAACCACATCGCACTCGGAGAGAACGAGAGCCAGAAGGCCTTGA
Organism: Geotrypetes seraphini; assembly: GCF_902459505.1. NCBI lineage: Eukaryota > Metazoa > Chordata > Amphibia > Gymnophiona > Dermophiidae > Geotrypetes > Geotrypetes seraphini. The sequence goes on along the minus strand of NC_047101.1, from coordinate 20,430,483 downwards.
GCATGAGATATCTTTCAGTCGCACAACCGGCAGATGGGGTAAGGAGCATGTTTGGGAGGAAGGGCGGGCGGATGCCGCTTTCAGCACGGGGGTGCGATGCGGTTCTCGCGGGGGGCGTTCGCATGGGGGGGGTGCAATGCCGGTTCGAGGGGGTGCGATACAAGTTAGAGCGGGGAGGAGGGGGTGATGGAGCAGCGCTGGTAGCCTCGGTTGGGGGGGGGGGAGGTAGAACGAATCAAAGCTAGTTTCCATTCATTCCTATGGGGAAACTCACTTTGATATACGAGTAACTTGATTTACGAGCATGCTTCTGGAACGAATTATGCTCGTAAACCAAGGCTCCACTGTATTTCTATCGCACTTCTCCGTAGGCTGGAACAAATGGGGCTTGAAAGTGAAATGTCCCATCCTAGGGGAAATTCTATGTGGAAGGAATATTGTAAGTTGTGAGTACATGGAGCTTAACAAATAATAAGGAAGGAAGAACAAGAGGGCACTCTCTAAAGATAAAAGGGGATAGATTCCGTACAAACGTAAGAAAGTTCTTCTTCACCCAGAGAGTGGTGGAAATCTGGAACGCTCTTCCAGAGGCTTTTATAGGGGAAAGCACCCTCCAGAGATTCAAGACAAGGTTAGACAAGTTCCTGCTGAACCGGAAAGTACGCAGGTAGGGTTGATCTCTGGTCTTTGACCTGGGGGCCGCCATGGGAGCAGACTGCTGAGTGCGATGGACCACTGGTCTGACCCAGCAGTGGCAATTCTTATGTTCTCCATTGCCCCAAGTACATTAGATGGATTGTGAGCCCATCGGGATAGATAGGGAAAATGCTTGAGTACCTGATTGTAAACCTCTTAGATATCCTTGATAGGCGGTATGCAGTATAAGTACCTAAAATAAATAAAAAAATATGGCCATTATCACCCTGGGACTTCCCACTCTTCCCCTGGAGGGCCATAGAGAAGAGATGGGTTTTCAGTGCAGTTTTGAATGTAAGATTTGCAACTTTATGCTACGTACTGATTTCTACATTGATGCATTGTGAATCTCATTGATATTCCGTTCAGGTTACATTTCTTTTGTATTTTTCTGAAAGCTCAATAAAATAACGCTCACTGCGAGTGACCAAGTTCAGATTTCTTGAAATACAAATAAGTGCTAAATTAGGGCCAGGTGGGGTCTGCTTCATAAGACAAAAGAAAGGAAAAAGGCAGCTTTACTGGAGAGATCCAAGCTCTGCCCTTTTCACTCTGTTTACTGCAGTGATTTTTTTTCCCTGTGTTCTTTTTTATGCCGATGCTACAGGTCGATCTTTGTGGATTTTATTGACTTGGCGGGAGGAGCGGGCTTTTCACTCTGTGTTAGATTGATATTGTTGGTCCTGTGATGGCAATGATAGTAAGGATGATGGCTTTTGCAATAGGATGACCTGTGCGGAGTCACCTACTGCCAGGGTAATTCAGCTGGTGGATGCGGCCCTGATGGATGTGTCTTAAGTCCTTTAACATATTGAGGGGCAGGCTTGGAAGAAGAGCTTTTTCATCGACTATAGTTTAATTCAGCCCTGGAGATTATCCCATGGGGTTTCTTTTTCCTTCTGTCACTGCCAGTACACTTCCCCCTCCCCATTCTTGGTTTCGGCAATTGCAATTTCACATATTTGCGATTTTTTGGGGAGGGGGAAAAAAAGAAAAAAAAAAACACAGTTTAGCCTTCCCCCGGCGTCCCGGCCTCACCTGGTAGTCTAGCGGGCATTCGGGGCAGGAGCGATCTTCCTACGCTCCTGTCCCATGTAGATCGCCAATAGGAAATGGCTGTGGGGAGTTCCCGTCGTAGTCTCGAGAGACTACAGGAACTCACGGCATCTATTTCCTAATGGAGATCTGCACGGGGCAGGAGCATAGGAAGATCGCTCCTGCCCCGAAAGCCCGCTAGACCACCAGGTAAGGCCGGGACGCCGGGAGGGAGGTAGGGAGTGGGTAAGAGCCGGACCAGAAGATATTTGCGGTATTTCACCATTCGCGGTCCGGCTCTGCCCCTATCCCCCGCGAATCCAGAGGGAGAAGTGTACTCACTGCCATCTCATGGAAACATATGAGGCTAAATGTATTTATTTATTTAATTCGTTTTTCTATCCCATTCTCGCCAAAGAGCTCAGAACGGGTTACAGGTTAGACATAATATGTAATTAACAGGTTCCAAATTTGCCATAGTTACAGTACAAGTTTTTTGGATACAAGTTTTATCCTAATTTGACACATACTAGGGATCTAATACCATAATAGCTAATATACAGTTTATAGGTTGACCTAGTTACAGTGCAAGATTTATCAATTTAAGTTATCGGGACACGACAACACAATATTTTCTCAGTGATGGCACCACAGCTTTGGAATGCTGGAATGCCACAACATTTAAGAGAGGAAAACAATTTGGCCTGTTCTAAAAGTAATTTAAAAAGCTTCCTTTTTAAAGATGCTTTTAACCTTTAAAATATGCTCGATTTTTATATAAAATTCCTTTTCTAATTGCACTCTTTTTTTTCTCTCTTTTCCTTTCCTTTTTCTTTTCATTCTTGTTTTAGATTCCCCATCCATACCATATATATATCTCTCCTATGAACTTTAAAAATTATTAATTGTAGTTCTATTCCCAACTCCCCTTTTGTATTAGTTGGTCTGTATGTCTTAATATCTACCTCATTATTTTAAATTGTGTGTAAAAATATATAGTAACATAGTAAATGACAGCAGATAAAGACCTGAATGGTCCATCCAGTCTGCCCAACCTGATTCAATTTAAATAAAAAAAATTTTTTTTTTCTTAGCTATTTCTGGGCAAGAATCCAAAGCTCTACCCGGTACTGTGCTTGGGTTCCAACTTCCGAAATCTCCGTTAAAACCTACTCCATCCCATCTAAACCCTCCCAGCCATTGAAGCCCTCTCCAGCCCATCCTCTCCCAAACGACCATATACAGACACAGACCGTGCAAGTCTGCCCAGTACTGGCCTTAGTTCAATATTTAATATTATTTTCTGATTCTAGATCTTCTGTGTTCATCCCACGCTTCTTTGAACTCCGTCACCGTTTTCCTCTCCACCACCTCTCTCAGGAGCACATTCCAGGCATCCACCACCCTCTCCGTAAAGTAGAATTTCCTAACATTGCTCTTGAATCTACCACCCCTCAACCTCAAATTATGTCCTCTGGTTTTACCATTTTCCTTTCTTTGGAAAAGATTTTGTTCTATGTTAATACCCTTCAAGTATTTGAACGTCTGAATCCTATCTCCCCTGTCTCTCCTTTCCTCTAGGGTATACATATTCAGGGCTTCCAGTCTCTCCTCATACGTCTTCTGGCGCAAGCCTCCTATCATTTTCGTCGCCCTCCTCTGGACCGCCTCAAGTCTTCTTACGTCCTTCGCCAGATACGGTCTCCAAAACTGAACACAATACTCCAAGTGGGGCCTCACCAATGACCTGTACAGGGGCGTCAACACCTTCTTCCTTCTAATGACTACGCCTCTCTTTATACAGCCCAGCATCCTTATTAGTTTTTGTATCTCGCTTAGTAAAACTAAATATGCGATTCATCAAAGTTGAATAAAACTTGAAACTTATCCTACTGTGACACATACCGAGGAGCTAGTACCAATACACCTAACATTTTTTTGTAATCTATTGGCCTTAGACAGGGGAGTTAGGTAAAGAGGTATGTTTTTATTGCTTTTCTAAAGTAGAGGATCTGATCGGGGGGGGGGGGGGGAGAGGGGAGTTGATTCCAGTGGCTTGGTATGAAGTGGGAGTAGGAACGTCATTTGCAGTTGAAGGGCATGACCAAGGGGCGTTTTGAGGTGTATTTCATCCTGGCAGCGGAGGGACCTGTTCGGCATGTACAGAGGAAGCTTAGTCATGTAGTCTGGCGCCATGCCATGTAAGGTTTGGAACGCTAGCATCACGCCTTTGAAGACACAACATTTGGCAACATCAGTAAATAGTACCCAAATTTAGGCACTCCCAAAAAAGAGCACTAAGGCCATTCTATAAAAAGAGCTTTGAGTTTGATAGAGTTTTATAGCATAGCACTTAGCGCTGGGGTTTGCACCCAATTTCAGGTGCGACAATTTAAGCCAACTGAAACCTGATATAAATTCTCATGCCTAAATTAGGTGCGGATCTGCCATATTCTTAAATGCTGGGCAAAAATTCTAAGAATGCCCATTGTTAGCCCATGCTCCTCCCGTGACCGTGCCCTTTACAGATCTTCACGTAAAAATGTACATGCCCATCTTTATCGAATGGCAACTATAAAGATGCTCATATAAATTCAAATAGTTGCCCGTTAATGCTGATTATTGGTGCCAATTGGCTCATTACTTAATTAAATTGTGCACACAAATTGGCTATGTAGCCAAATTTGTATGTATAATTTTGAGCACCATATAGAATCTGGGGAATGATGTTACTGCCTGTATATAATCACAAAAGACAGGAGAAAGATATAAGGGCAAGTCTATAAACCAGTGTTCTTCAACCACCGGTCCACAGAAATTTCCTGCCGGTCCACAAGGCCATCACATGCATCAGGCCCAAAACAGTGTTCTTCAACTGCCGGTCCACGGTGCGATCGATGCGGCATTATCTTCGAGCCAGCTCCCTCTTCCTAACTGATTCAGTGCACAAAGCCATGGGCAGTGGCTCCTAGGGGCATCCTGCACCTGAACCGGAAGCCTTCTCTCTGACGTTGCAACGTCAGAGGGAAGGCTGCCAGATGAGGCACGGGTTGTGCAAGATGCAATTAGTACTAGTATGGGGGTGGGGTCTGGGGTGGAGATTGGGTAGAAATGGGTAGGGGCCCACGACTTAGCCCCGTGTTCTTCAACCGCCGGTCCACGGACCGATGCAGGTCCACAGAATAATTATTTTATTTCTGCCGGTCCATAGGTGTAAAAAGGTTGAAAAACACTGCTATAAACTAAGACCCTGATTCTAGAAATGATGCCTAAAAGGTGCAAAGGAAGGTGGTGCAGAGCATCTGTCAATCTTCAGGTAGGCGCAGTTTATAGAATCAGGCCTAATGGCAGCTAAAATGGATGCCTGAACCTTAGAGCCCCTTATTTATACCAGAGTTTTATTGGCTTAAGTATCAGTGCCTAAGTCTGTTTTAGATGCCTACCTGGAAAATATGCCCAAGATCCACCCACAACCTGCCCTTAACGCCTACTTTCAGATAGCATGGCCAGTCCTAGTACAGCAGCAAACAGGTGGCTGGAGTAACCTGTGGGCAGTGCAGTGGGCTCCAGAAAAGGGTACCCAGGCCCATATCCCACCCTAAATAGTACACTTGTGGGGGAAAGAATGAGCCCACCGAAACCTGCCATTACATACTGTACCTACATATAGGTGACACCCACAGCCGTAAGAACTATTGGGGTGGTAGAAAGGTTTTTGAGGTGTTTTAGATGGCACAGCATGCAACCTAAGATGGTTCTGGCGAGATGTGTTCCTGGTACCCTTTATGTGAAATTCACAGCAGTGCCCCTTAAGGTGCTGCTCTGCTGGCATGTCTGTGTGGCCATTCTAGTACAGGTGGTGGCCCCGCCTACATCCAAATGGCTTGGTTTTGGACATTTTGCATTTGGACATTTTTGTATTCAAAGATAGATGCACTAAGGGCCAAAATGACTAGATAGGTCATTTTTGAAAAAAATAAAAAAGATAGACACCAAAAATGCACCTGATTTTTGGATGTTTTGGCAAATACAGACTTAGACAGCATATTGAAAATGGCCCTCCTTGTTGCCTAAGGGCTATTCTGTAAATAGGTGACTATCTTGCATAGCTCATATATGCAAGAGGGCTTTCACAGGAACAGAACATGGATGGGGCATAGAAAGGGCTCCCACTTACATGGGTGGGGCATGGGCAAGGCTCCCACTTACATGGGCAGGATATAGGCAGGGCTACCATTTACATATATTACTTAAAGAATATAGTAAGCTATGCACAACCTTGTCTCAGTTTAGCTACTCACGTTTATGTCAGCTCTATGGGTAGTGTAATTGCAGGTGTCTAAATGTTAGGTTCTCTGATACCAGGCTATACTAGTATTGTATAACTTGACCTAGATATCTAGGTTCAGTTAAAGTACAGGATCCTACCATTCAGTCTCAGGACACCTCATTGGAGGGGGTCAATTAAAGAACTACCCCCTAATTATCCTGTCTGGTTGGCCACACTGTTGCATTCTGGGAACACTGGCATTATACATAAGAACATAAGCATCGCCTCTGCCGAGTCAGACTATAGGTCCATCGTGCTCAGCAGTCCGCACTCGCGGCGGCCCCCCAGGTCCGTGACCTGTAGTGATCCTTTACTTAAGACATTTTATCCTTTAAAGTACCCCTCTAACTATACCCTTCAATCCCTTTTTCCTTCAGGAACATGTCCAACCTCTTTTTGAAGCCCCAAATCGTACTCTGCTCTACCACCTCCTCCGGAAGCGCATTCTAGGTATCCACCACCCTCTGAGTGAAGAAGAACTTCCTAGCATTTGTTCTGAATCTGTCTCCCTTCAATTTTCTTGCGTGCCCTCTTGTTTTTGTTTCCCCCGCCAGTCTGAAGAATCTGCCCCTCTCTACTTTCTCTTTACCCTTTATGATCTTGTAAGTTTCTATCATGTTCCCTCTAAGTCTCCGATTTTCTCAGTGCAGTATGCAATTCATACTGGTAAATGTGTGTGTGGCACAGTGGTTAGAGTTACAGCCTCAGCACCCTGAAGTTGTGGGTTCAAATCCCATGCTGCTCCTTAAGTTACTTAATCCCCCATTTGCCTCAGGTACATTAGATAGAGTGTGAGCCCATCAGGATAGCTAGGGAAAAACACTGTAAGCCACTTAGGCTATAAGTGGTATATATAAATGCTAAAATACATAATATTAGTGTGTATGAGGTTATGCTTCATTACTGAGTGATTGTATTGTAGCTGCATAAAAAGGTACCTTACAGGAGTACCGTATTTTCACGCATATAACGCGCACGTTATACGTGTTTTTACAAACCGTGCATACCCTTGCGCGGTATACGCGTGAGTGCGTTGTACAAAATTTTTTTTACATAGTTCCCCCCCCCCGACGTCCGATTCACCCCCCGCAGGACCGCTCACACGCACCCGCACCCCCACCCCGAAGGACCGCCGACTCCCCGACACGATCGGGGCAAGAGGGAGCTCAAGCCCTCTTGCCCCCCCGACTCCCCGACACGATCGGGGCAAAAAGGAGCCCAAGCCCTCTTGCCCCGCCGATTTCCCAACTCCCCAACAATATCGGGCCAGGAGGGAGCCCAAGTCCTCCTGGCCCTGGCGACCCCCCCACCCCGCTAGTTTTTCGGGCCAGGAGGGAGCCCAAACCCTCTTGGCCACGGCGACCCCCTAACCCCACCCCGCACTACATTACGGGCAGGAGGGATCCCAGGCCCTCCTGCCCTCGACGCAAACCCCCCTCCCCCCAACAACCGCCCCCCCCCCCCAAGAACCTCCGACCGCCCCCCTGGCCGACCCCCACGACACCCCCACCCCCCTTCCCCGTACCTTTCTGTAGTTGGCCGGACAGACGGGAGCCAAACCCGCCTGTCCGGCAGGCAGCCAACGACGGAATGAGGCCGGATTGGCCCATCCGTCCCAAAGCTCCGCCTACTGGTGGGGCCTAAGGTGCCTGGGCCAATCAGAATAGGCCCGGGAGCCTTAGGTCCCACCTGGGGGCGGGGCCTGAGGCACATGGGCCCAACCCGACCATGTGCCCAAGGCCCCGCCCCCAAAAAACCCAAGAATATGTTGTAAATGTTTTAAATATTTTAAATCTTTTTAAATAATTTTTATAAATAATTTTAATACTTTTAAATCATTTTCAATAAATACTTTAGTCTTAAATAAGTAGATGCAACTATTCCTCAGTAATGAAAAACACCAGCAACTGAGCACTTATCTCGGTCTTGTGTACTTCAGTGTTGCCTCAGCTTCAAGTGTTACATTGTTTGCTGTTAAATTGTTGCCACTGCCGTTTCGTGGATACAGTATTTCACTCCACTGCTTCAGGGCCAACGGCAACAGCAATAAGCATTGTTCAAGCTGCCAGACGTTTTTCAAACACGAAACGGCAGTGGCAACAATTTAACAGCATTTAAAAGTATTAAAATTATTTATAAAAATTATTTAAAAAGATTTAAAATATTTAAAACATTTACAACATATTCTTGGGTTTTTTGGCCAATGACGTGAGCTAAGGAGCTAAAAAAACTACGCTGACACTCTCAGTCTATGATCAAGACTGTGCGTAGGCTCCGATTCTGAGGCCTTTTCCCGAGTCTATTTCCTATATAGAACAAGTATTGCTAGTGGAGGCACTGTTCCTACGAAGTGGTGTGTTTGCACATATTGAATAGGTAGTATCCTTTGAACCACTTTGGTTGATTTTTTGAGTAAATCCAAACTGTACCAGCCAGCCCTGGATGACATCTTTGAAGGTTAATTATCAATATTGCTTCAATATATTTATCATTGGATTGTGGGCCAAGAAGTGCAACCGATACCAGAATATTTGAAATTTATACATAAAACCGAAAGGCTTTTGCGGTATATAAATAAAAAGTTATGTTATGTTTTTATAGTTCTCAATTGCTTCTAAGTTCTTATGTGCCAAGTTTTTATCTCTGATTTGACATTAATTGACACTCCATCTCTACTATTTTTTTTCTCTAATCTCCAGTCTCTCACTTTGAATGTTCAAAAATTCCTCGTTCTTTTTAGCTAGAGTCAGGTTAGAATTGGAAATCTCCATAAATGTTTCCACTTTCAGAGCCACTGAACACTCCAAATCTCCAAATGATTCTCATAAATCTCCCAAGGTTATCTTCTTTTAGCTTCCTTACAATTCCCTCTCCTAAAGTGGCCTGGTTCTCAGTCCTGCTATTAATCTGTGGGGCTGCATTCACCAAAGTCTCAACATTGTCCTTATCACCTTCCAAATCCATACCTTCTTGGTGAATCATCTCAGGAGCCCTGCCGATACAGCCATAACCAGCAGCGTCTTGCGCTTCTGTTACTGACTGTACTGCTATGAAGTCTCATTCTGGGCCAGGTTTTTTGGGGGGGGTCTCACGAAAGTCCGGGCTCAACAAGGTCTCCAAATTGACGGTAGCTCTTTTTCCAAGCACAATACCCTCCATGCTCGATATTGCACCCATAGTCGTAGGAACCGCATAAGATGTTATGGTTCAATGAGTAGCAGGGATTGAGGTGCTCCTTGGCAGGTAAGTTCGCACTGCACCCCTTCACTTCCCCATAATAGAACCAAATCTTAACGGAGCTCATTCTTCTGCATGTTTGATTCCTGACGCCATCTTGACTTCTCCCCCACCAAGGCCAGTTCTAATCAAGTTAAAAGCCAAAACCTAGGAAGAAACTACAGGGCCCAAAAAAGCTTCTTGTGAAGATTTGTTCACAGTCATTTTAAAAACTTTTTCCTATATTTTTGTAGTTGTCATGCTTAAAAAAACACACATTCCACCAGTACCATTCATTTCTCTCAACCATATTCCTTCTCCATATGTTACACTCATAAAGAAGATTCCAAAACAATCTCTCTATGCAAATTGGCAGGGAAACATTTTATGTACTGCTGTGCTTTTCTAGTTTAGTATATCTCTGACATAAAAATGGAATGCACTTCAGAACTCAGCACGGATTCCATTTTCTCTTTCTTTACAAAACAATGCAACTCTGCCTTTTGTTCTTGGGTTTTTTTTATTATTAGCCTTCATTTCATTCTATTTTTGCTTCATGCTTCAAGCTAACATTTTTGTGTCGGTCCTTATTTAACTTTGCCACCATACGGTGTACTAACCACATCTTTTGCTTGCAAACTAACTACTGCAGAACAGTGGGTCTCGACCATCTCTTGAAAACATACCAACTAGTCTGGCTTCCTGGCTACTGCTACTACTACTACTACTACTAATTACCGGTATTTCTATAGTGCTACCAGACTCTCACAGTGCTGCACAGAGTCACAAAGAAGAAGAAAACAGTCCCTGCTCAAAAGAGCTTACAATCTAAACAGCCAAAATAGACAAACTGGATGTCATGGATACAGTTAAGGAGAACAGTTAATCAGCTGGCTGGGTTGGAGGGCAGAGGGGAGTACAGGACAATCAAGCCATTGTGACATCACTGAGGAGGTTGGCTCTTATTGGTGGAATGAGGCATTATAACATCACAATCTCAGCTCTGCTTCCCAAAGACAAACAGGATGTCATGGATACAGTTAAGGGGAACGGTTAATCATCTGGCTGGGTTGGAGGGCAGAGGGGAGTACGGGACAATCAAGCCATTGTGACATCACTGAGGAGGTTGGCTCTTATTGGTGGAATGAGGCATTATGACATCACAATCTCCGCTCTGCTTCCCAAAGACTAAGGCCCTCTTTTACTAAGGTGCGCTAACTGATTAGCATCCGCTAAATACTAACCAGTGCATGTTAGTCTAAGGACGCCTTAGCGTTTAGCTAATTTGATTAGCGCACCTTAGTAAAAGAGGGGGAAAAACTCTTCCCACCACTACTACTACTACTTTGAATTATTTCTATAGCACTACCAGATGCACGGAGCGCTGTACAGTCACAAAGACAGTCCTTGCTTGAAAGAGCTTACAATCTAAACAGACAAGACAGACAAACAGGATGTCATGGAATACAGTTAAGGAGAACGGTTGATCAGCTGGCTGGCTTGGAGAGCAGAGGAGTTGGGTTAAGGATTGAAGACTATATCAAAAAGGTGGGTTTTCAATCTGCTTTTAAATAAGGGAAGGGAAGGGGCTGCTCTCTCCAGGGCATACCATTGGCTAACTATAATGAATATACATGTGAGGAATTTCCATACATTGGAATTTGAGATTCATGCAAATTAATTGTATTACGTGCATCAAGAAAGCATGCTTTCTCTTGGCGGTCTTCAACTTGTGATCAATGAGTTAAATGGAATAGAAAATGTGTTGAAGGTCACTAGTACCTGGCAAAAACCCAAAGAGTAGCAACATTCCATGTTACCAATCCAGGGCAAACAGTGGCTTCCCCCCGGACTGCCTATAGACTATAGACTTCCTCCAGGAAATGGTCCAAACTTTTTTCTTAAAACCAACTACAGTCAAACCTTGGTTTGCGAGCACAATTCATTCCAGAAGCATACTTGTAATCCAAAGCGCTTGTATATAAAAACAAATTTCCCCATAAGAAATAATGGAAACTCAAGACATTCCACAACCCAAAAACTTTAATACAAAATACTATATGTACTTGTATTGCAAGACCTCACTTATTTAGAACAGTCACTAGACTCCCGCAGCGTCAGAGAGAGAAGGACCATCGGCTCAGTTGTGACGATGTAACGTGTGTATACTGTATGTACTCGTTTTGCAAGACCTCGCTCGTTTAGAACAGTCACTAGACTCCCGCAGCGTCAGAGAGAGAAGGACCATCGGCTCAGTTGTGACGATGTGACACGTGTATACTGTATGTACTCGTTTTGCAAGACCTCGCTCATTTAGAACAGTCACTAGACTCCCGCAGCGTCAGAGAGAGAAGGACCATCGGCTCAGTTGTGACGATGTGACACGTGTATACTGTATGTACTCGTTTTGCAAGACTTTGCTCGTTTAGAACAGTCACTAGACTTCCGCAGCGTCAGAGAGAGAAGGACCATCGGCTCAGTTGTGACGATGTGACACGTGTATACTGTATGTACTCGTTTTGCAAGACCTCGCTCGTTTAGAACAGTCACTAGACTCCCGCAGCGTCAGAGAGAGAAGGACCATCGGCTCAGTTGTGACGATGTGACACGTGTATACTGTATGTACTCGTTTTGCAAGACTTTGCTCGTTTAGAACAGTCACTAGACTTCCGCAGCGTCAGAGAGAGAAGGACCATCGGCTCAGTTGTGACGATGTGACACGTGTATACTGTATGTACTCATTTTGCAAGACTTTGCTCGTTTAGAACAGTCACTAGACTTCCGCAGCGTCAGAGAGAGAAGGACCATCGGCTCAGTTGTGACGATGTGACACGTGTATACTGTATGTACTCGTTTTGCAAGACCTCGCTCGTTTAGAACAGTCACTAGACTCCCGCAGCGTCAGAGAGAGAAGGACCATCGGCTCAGTTGTGACGATGTGACACGTGTATACTGTATGTACTCGTTTTGCAAGACCTCGCTCGTTTAGAACAGTCACTAGACTCCCGCAGCGTCAGAGAGAGAAGGACCATCGGCTCAGTTGTGACGATGTGACACGTGTATACTGTATGTACTCGTTTTGCAAGACTTTGCTCGTTTAGAACAGTCACTAGACTTCCGCAGCGTCAGAGAGAGAAGGACCATCGGCTCAGTTGTGACGATGTGACACGTGTATACTGTATGTACTCATTTTGCAAGACTTTGCTCGTTTAGAACAGTCACTAGACTCCCGCAGCGTCAGAGAGAGAAGGACCATCGGCTCAGTTGTGATGTGTTTATACTGTATGTACTTGTATTGCAAGACTTTGCTCATTTAGAACAGTCACTAGACTCCCAAAACGTCAGAGAGAGAAGAACCATTGGCTCAGTTGTGATGATGTGACGTGTGTATACTGTATGTACTCATATTGCAAGATTTTGCTCGTTTAGAACAGTCACTAGACTCCCACAGTGTCAGAGAGAGAAGGACCATCGGCTCAGTTGTGATGTGTTTATTCTGTATGTTACTTGTATTGCTAGACATTGCTTGTATATCAAGTTAAAATTTAATAAAATGTTTTGCTTGTCTTGTGAACCAAGTTACTTGCAATCCAAGGTTTTACTGTATGTTAATTGGATTACAGTGGAGGACCAGCAAGCTTTTTAAATGTCTGCATAAAAAAAGCACAGTCCTTTAAAAAAAACCCCAAACAAACAGTTCTTTAACCGTAGCATTTCTTATGTTCATATGTTCAAAGGGGAATAGAATCAGAACTTGCTCAATCTATCCCTGATGACTTAAGAGACACTCGAATCAATGCCACTCCAGGCCGGCCATACCACTATTTTTATTTTTTTTGTAGCAATCAGAGGTCCCACCTGTTCCTGGAAATCTGTAAATTATTGAGAACCTACAAGGTCAGTAACTATTCAAAAGTGCAAAGAGCCTACACTCATGAACTGAATAGAAGACAGAACAAACAAAATACAGTACTTTATCATGGCAGAGAATAAAGGGAGCAAAATATGATCACCCATAACAAACACTTCAGAGCAGCCCAATAAAATCCATGATAGAGAATACAGGAGCAAAATGTGATTACTCATAATAAATGCTCAATCTAGACAATGTCTTAATACTCTGTAACTTGTTATTGCAATTCATTTTCTCAATTTATGGCCACTATTATGTCCAAAAGGTTTCTGAGAAAATGAGTTTGAAGAATTAGCTGAAAAGTTGTATACGCATTCATTCTGTATATATTTTATGCATCATAAAAGCAGCAATGACATTGAAAAGTCAACCTAACAGCTTTTAAAGATGTATAATTCTTAATGCGGGAATGAAACTTCATATGGTCCTACTTGTCCTCTGAGCCTGATTCTCAGATTTAAAATTATAGCATACCTAAAGCATCTGCATAAACACCAGCTTTCAAAAATAACATTAAAATATACTGTATAATGTGCCCATGGGAAATGTCTTAGGACTTGGAGAAATAGAATACATTAAGCTTAGAAATACATCAAAAAAAGGGTGAAGAAAATCAATAAACAGATAGAAGCCGAGATTTTGTATAATAAGGTGACTATATTATATAGGGAGAGATTTGTTTTTTTCAAAAGCTTGTTCAAATGAAACATCAATATACTGTATTCACAAAAACTTACAGTATCACTGCTGATAAAGACCAACTTGTTCAGTGCCATTCTTGGCACAATGCCGTAGATCTCGGTTGATCTTTGACTTCTTTATAATGAAGAATTCTCTCTGCTTATCCAATGCTTTCCTGAATTCCATTACCATGTTGTCTCCACCTACTCTACTGGGAGACCATTCAGAGGCGTAGTGAGGGAAGGAGACGCCCGGCGTGGTGGCTCTCCCCTGTACTCTCCTCTCCATGCTCCTGTTCCTTCAGCCCCCACTCCACACTCATGTTCTCCTTCCTCCCCCCCCCCCCAATACCTCTAAATCTTTGCCAGCTTGAGTGGCTCCTGCAGTATGTTCTTCGCACCAGTGCTGGATTTCCCTCTGACATTACTTCCTGGCCCTGTGACCCGGAAGTGATTCAGAGGGGAACCAGGCTGGCACAAGCAACAGGCAGGAGATGTTTCCGATACTAGCGAGGATCTACCTAGGTCTGGGGTGGGAGGGGGATAGATAGTGCAAGCATGGTGTGGCGGGTTGTGGCAGAGAGATGTCGGTACCTCCACCAATACCATGCTCGGGGCGGTCTACACCCCCTCTTACTATGCCACTGGGACCTTTCAATCATAACTGATGCATAGTGGAAACTGAAATCCAACCTTTAGCCTTTCTCCCTCACCCCCAATTAACTTCCAGGCCTCCTGTCCTGCAGCATCCCCAAGACTTTTGATAGTTAAACTCAACAATTGTGATCTTGGCACAAGAACATATAAAAATGTTCTGATGGTTCCTAGAGATTGTGTAGTTTGGACTCAGAATCTAAATTTTATATCTGAGACAATGAAGGGTTAAATGACTTGCCAAGGGTCAGAAGGCTAAATTTAGGGATTTATCTTTGAAATGAGGGTAATCTGATTAATCTGCTTTCCTTTTAATTTGCACAGTATTCATTCAGCTATTCCAGGTATGATTTGGTTTTCTGCATTCCAAAAGGAGGAGAAAATCATGTCATCATATGAGAGAGACAGCATCCTACGGGCAAGCTGCTGCCAACTCTTCCCACACTGAGCAGACTGCTTGCTTCAAAAACGGAGCTCGGTGTTATGTTCTGGCAGAGATAAAATATCTCAGCTGAAGAACCGACTGAGGATAGGCTTCAAGGTTGATCCCTGCACAGTCCCTAATACAGTCAGACAGCTTGAAGCCTAACAGTTCTACCCTTGGCCCATGCTCCCTTTAAGAAGTAGCCTGGTACGTGCAAACATTTTTTCATGTGAGCAAAATATTCTTTAATTCAATAAATTTTTATTCAGTATTTTTTAAAAATACAAGGAGCAATTCAAATACATAAAAGTAGTATAACATTTTGCATTAATATATAGTTATTTATAAAGGCCCATATTATTAAGAAAAGCTCAGAGTATTGGATTTGTTTGTGGTGATGTATGACAATAGAAAGTGAAATAGGACAAAGTAAAAATTGAAAGAGAGAGGAAAAAAGAAGAGAAAGAAAAAAAAAAATTTAAAGAGAGGAGAAGAGAAGACAGGAGTGTCTACATAGTAGAATGTACATATAAATCTAAAAATGACCAGGGTGATTTTTTGTTTTTCCAATTCATGGATTTACGGAGTGAAATTTTTTTTTCATATGCATATGATTCAAATCTGTGGTACATACATAGAGAGTTCCACCAAAAAGTATAATCTAATAACGAAGATGATTTCCAATTTTTCAGAATATGCATGAGAGCAGTCACAAACATGGTATCAATGAGTTTAGGAGGACAATTTGATTGCGCGAAACAGGGGTGTTGAGATCGAAGGATTATAATGTCCATAGAAATCTCTTCTGAGCAGTTGGTGATAGATTGTATGGTATTCCAGATTTTGGACCAAAAAGAACGGACCAGAGTACAATGGAAGAACATATGATCAAGAGTTCCTTCCTCTTTCAAACAGTTCCAGCAGATAGAATCTTGTTTTAATTTGGCTTTCCACATATGAAATGGGGTCCATATTGCATTCCACATTATAAAGAGCATTGATTGTGAAACTCTAGAAGATAAAAGTGGGCGGTTTGTTGAAGACCAAAAGAGTTCCCAGTCAATGTCAGAAAGTGGAATGGTTATTATATTATCCCAGTGTTTCATAGCATGATATGAGAAAGTGAAGGATTGGTCTCTTAGAATATTATAAAAAAAAGATATAGCAAAATATTCTAACCAACAATTTTTGATTCAGTATTAGCAATGCATTTCTCTATATTGCACACACACAAATCACACATATGGTAGTTGCTTTAGTTTAGTTTAATTAATTTTTATAGTTTAATTTTGTTTGAAAGTCTGGTGGGGTCAGTATTTTTATGTGCGACTATGCAAAATGTAAGAATGCAGAGGTAGTGAAGACTCTACAGATGACTCGGAGGTTCTTAGGATTGAATCATTCTTACCAGTTCATGGATTTTGAGTAGGAACCCTGACGAAGGCAGATTTATGCCGAAACACGGCCCGTGTAGGATCCAATATTCATTACTTAACTACAGAACATATATGTATAGAAAATACATATATGTACAGAAAATATATGTATTTTACACCACTTCTTGTACCTTCCTCCCCTGTCATGTCAGTTGTAAGTAACATATGTAACCTTCCCCCCTCCTCCACATCTAACTTTCATGTGGTGGAGGTTTGTGATTTTTTTTCTCTTGTTCTTTTAACCTTGTTTTTAACTGTATTTTTAGTGATTGTAAACCATCTAGAGAGGGGGATGGATAGAACATTAGAAGTTAATTTGCCTTTAGGGAGGTGTTTGGAGTTGAGGACCTGAAATGAAAATTTTTTCAGGAGAAGAAAAAGGATTCCTGGCTTATATATTGTAGGCATCCTTGAATAAAATTTAGCGTGCACTAAATGCTAACGCGTCCATAGACTAACATGCAAGCACCTTAGTAAAAGACGGCCACAGAGTTTGTGTCAAAGATGATACAATGATTTCACCTTATGTTCTGTAGTTAAGTAATGAATATTGGATCCTACACGGGCTGTGTTTCGGCATAAATCTGCATTAAAAAAAAATATATATATATTTTACACCACTTCCTCCCCTGTCATGTCAGGGGCAAACAGAGGTAAGACCCCCAACCACCTCACCACCCAATCACTGCATGATCCTCCACACTTTTTATCTTATATGGTTTCTCAATGTGAAATGCTGTGTTATTCTTAGTCTCTAAACAGCTTTTAGGAATAGAGCACTTATCTGTTTAGTGGTTCTGACGTGTCATGTTTCGATCGCTGCTTCAGGAAACCCAAAATATGCTCGAAAGAAATATTAACCAGCATGAAAGGGTCGGATTTCTGAAAACACAAAAAATACTAGTGAACTTTAAATCGCCTAAATCACCTAGTAATAACATATTTTTAAACTTATAATATAAAAATAAATCACCAAAAAAAGGTTCTGATGCTGAACTGTTGGGTACCTGATTCGACTTCACTTCTCATTTCTTGAGAACACTTGAAAGCACTGCTTAACGGCGAAAAAACGCCGACTCAAAAGCATTTAAAGAGAAGGACGTCCCAACATGAAAAAAACGTGGTAGCGTCAACAGACGTCCATCTTTTGAGCTCCATGACTTACAGCTTTGACTGCCAGGTTAAACTCCTCATAGAAAAGCGAGGCCTTTTTTTTTTTCTCCACTCTGTGTGTTAGCTTGATTTTTTTTTTTTTGGCCTTCCTTTTAATAGAAGAGGAAAAAAGTGTTTGTAAAGATTTTGATATAATTTTTCCTACCTGGTGTTTATTGAGACCTGAATAACCCCCTCCCCCCTTTTTGACCCCCCCCCCTCCTTTTTAGCATCGGCTGTGGCAGTAACAGCTCCAATGCTCATAGGAATTATATGAATTAGTGGTAAAATAGCACGTCTTAAGAGTAGCCTACGTTGACAACCACATCCTTAAGTAATATAGCAGTAAATATTAATTTATATTCCAGAATCAAAATGCTAGTTTATATATATATATTGTTTGAGACGACCTTAAGAAAACACCCCAAAACTACAGTACTTTTAATTGGAAGATAGATGCAATTACCTGAAAGATAAGATAGAGAAGTCAAAGAAGCAAAAGATGGAGGAGACTAGAACAGAGTGAATCATAATCAGTAATTCTAGGAATAGATTTTCTAAATTTAACATGTAAGTAAGTTTGCTTCTGTGTCTGGACTTAACTGAGAAATGTCTGCTCATGCATTAGTAATATTATTCCCCTACTTCCTGCCAACTACTCATAGCTTTATCTTGAAAATGCGGTGAAACTCATTCTCCTCTGAGAATTTTCAGCGTGAATATATTGCTTAGAATTGATTACCAGGCTTCAGGATTTAACTGGAACTTTTGAGTGACTCTTCTAGGATCTCTTTTACTAAGCCACGGTAGAGGTTTCTACCATGGCCCAAAGCTCTAAATGCTCCAACGTTGCTCCAACGCTGAAAGGAATTCAATGAGCATCAGAGCATTTAGCTTTCTGGGATGTGGTAGAAACTTATACTGTGGCTTAGTAAAAGGGGAGCATAGTGCCCTTGTTGTTGTTGTCAGGTGCCATCAACTCATGCTCGAGTCCTAGTGACTCGGTAAATTGTGGATCTAAAAAGAAATCAGTTTTGTGCTAGTCCGGAAAGGTCCTCCAGCGTCATCCCCATGGTTGTTTTCAGCATGTCCAGCCATCTGATTGCAGGTTTCCTTATGGCTCCAGAAAAAGGAGGAAGGATTGAGACATCCAGGTTTTCAATTGAAGTAAAACCCGGATGTCTCAATCCGTCCTCCTTTTTTTGGAGCCATATGGTAACCCTAGTCTACTCTAACTCCTCTTTTCAGATCTATAGAAGTTAAGAACATAAGAACATAAGCATTGCCTCTGCCGGGTCAGACCAAGGGTCCATCGTGCCCGGCAGTCCGCTCCCGCGGCGGCCCTCCAGGTCCATGACCTGAAAGTGTTCCCTACCTAACCTAAAATGTCCATACCCTATTCGCTCAATGTCCTGTAAGGTAAACCTCTATCTGTACCCTGTTATCCCCTTCGCTTCCAGGAAGTCATCCAGTCCCTTTTTGAACCCCAGAATTGTACTCTGGCTTATCAACTCTCCGGAAAGCGCGTTCCAGGTGTCTACCACCCGCTGAGTGAAGAAGAACTTCCTTGCATTCGTTATGAATCTGTCTCCTCTCAGTTTTTCTGAGTGACCTCTTGTTTTAGTTGTCCCTGCTAGTCTAAAGAATCTGCCCCTCTCTGCCTTCTCTATGCCTTTCATGATTTTATAAGTCTCTGTCATGTCCCCTCTCAATCTCCGCTTTTCCAGGGTAAAGAGCCCCAGCCTGTCTAACCGTTCGGCATATGAGAGGTTCTCCATACCCTTTATCATCCTCGTTGCTCTCCTCTGGACCCTCTCGAGTATTGCCATGTCCTTCTTGAGGTATGGCGACCAGTATTGGACGCAGTATTCCAGATGTAGGCGCACCATTGCTCGATACAGTGGCAGGATAACTTCCTTCGTTCTGGTAGTGATACCTTTTTTGATAATGCCCAACATTCTGCTCGCTTTTTTTGAGGCCGCTGCACATTGCGCCGCCGGCTTCATTGTGTTATCCACCAATACTCCCAGATCTTTTTCTTGGCTGCCTTCCCCGAGTACCCTCCCTCCCATCGTATAGCTGTATATGGAGTTCCCCTTCCCTATGTGCAAGACCTTACATTTCTCCACATTGAAGTTATTCAACAACTGCTTGCTGTGGCAAGCCAGAAGGATTGGATCTCTGGTGAAATTTTGCAAGACAAAGCGTTTTTCACAGATGGCTCGTTTCAGTAGCTCAGTCTGAACTTGCTCAACGGCTCCAGCACCAGCACTGAATTTGCCTAAATGTGCTTTAATATTTCAGAACTACAGGGCACTTTCTGAATTTCTTACTCTTTCTGAATGATGTCCTCGGTCTGCACACCCAATCTCTGCGTTTTATGAACTATTGAGGTAAAAGAAGAAATATGAATGTACCGAGTTGGATAAAGTATGAGACGCTGAGTTGGAGTGTGCCATCCTATGTGTCTCTTGGGAGCAGTGTTGGGATTAATGTGTGAGAGTTTTGCTTCCAGCTAAAGCGGCGTAATCACTCTATTTCATTGCCCACAGAGTTTTATGGTCCCCTATTAAATTATTCAGAACTAAACTTACTACTGAGAATTAAGTTGGGTTTTGCCATTTTAAACCTGGCACACTTTCTCATTTTGTTATTTTATGTTATGTAGAAAGTAGCCATCTAAATAAGGGTGTGTTCTGGGAAGAGAATGGGCATGCTTTGGATAGAACTGATGCATAGGTTACATATTTTATAATATAATACCACATATTTTCTCAAAAATGGATGCACATTTTTATTCTTGCAATTTAAACAAAAATAAATAAATAACTTTCAGAAGAACATAAGAATAGACTTACTGGGTCAGACCAATGGTCCGTCAAGCCCAGTAGCCCGTTCTCACGGTGGCCAATCCAGGTCACTAGTACCGCGCCAAAACCCAAAGAGTAGCAACATTCCGTGCTACCGATCCAGGGCAAGCAGTGGCTTCCCCCATGTCTTAATAACAGATTATGGACTTTTCCTCCAGGAATTTGTCCAAACCTTTCTTAAAACCAGCTATGCTATAAGCATTTACCACAAGCTCTGGCAACGCGTTCCAGAGCTTAACTATTCTCTGAGTGAAAAAAATATTTCCTCCTGTTGGTTTTAAAAGTATTTCCCTGCAATTTTGAGTGTGCCCCCAGTTTTTGTAATTTTTGACGGAGTGAGAAGTTAATCCACTTGTACCCATTCTACTCCACTCAGGACTGTTGGGACTGTGCATGGATTACTGGTTGGTACTAGAGATTTTGCTTTTATGAGTGTGGTTCATTCTATGTCCTCTGCCTCCTCTTACCTTACTTTTTATTCTATTCATTTATCCTATCTGCTCTTTGACCCTCTCTCACCTCCTTTTTTTCTCTATCTGCTCCATCTGTGCTTCTATGTCTCTCTGGCTACCTATCTTTTCAACGTTCACCTATAATTATTCCAAGCAGCCCTGCACTCGGGAGCATTCCCTAACCTACTGTTCTCTGGTCACAGGAAAAGATTTCAATATAAAACAAAGTATTGCATATGAAAGATTTAACATTCTCTTCATTACAGAAGGAGAACATATAGGCCCTGATTCTAAAAACAATATCTAATTCCTAGGCACCATTCGAGACACTTGTCGATCATCCACTAAGCGCTGGCTGGCAGAAAAGTGCTCTCGAGGGAAATAGAGAAAATGGCTGCCAGCCAGAGGATGCTAAAATGGAAAGAAAAGGGAGAGGAGTGTGAATACTGCCGAACTATGAATGAGAGGAGTGCCAGTGAAATTGACAGTAACCAAGTGGTGGTGCCCTTTCTAGGGGAAGAGGTGTGGACTGTCCCCTTTTATCTACTCCCCAGGGAATAGGGTGGTGACTACTGACCATTGGGTGATTTGGAATGAAGAGATGGCTTTGGTGGGGAGATCAAGACTGGCCTGGAGGTGTGGGATAAAAAGAGTCCAGCCATTTGAATCATTCTCTTTTCTATTCCTGCTGCCACCCTCCATAAAGCAAAGTAGGTCTAGTCCATTCCATTGAGGCCATTGTGGCCTTCCCAGTGTGGCTTTTTTGTGATCTTTTGTAAACTGTGTCGAGCTCTATATTTATAGAGAAGATGTGGTATATAAGCTTAAGGTTTAGTTTAGTTTAGTTCTCCTTTGGTCTTGAACACTGTTCTTTCTCAGATGGCTCCTCTTCTCTCTTTCATACTTCTCTTCCTACTCCCAAGCCTATTGTGATCCCACAGGAGCTTCTTCTTGAGAGGACAACAAAGTCCATGTAAATAAGGTTGACGCTTCATTGTAGAAGGCTTAGGAGAGAAGAACCACTTACCCTAGCCTGTGGATCAGTATGACCTATCTTAGGGACGATATAGTGAGGGTGCATAATACTGCCAAGTATTGGAAGTCTGTTCTATGAAAGGGCTAGGATGGCGGCAAGAAATATCGGTTGAGCCTGGCTGGCTCAAGACAGAGGGCTGAGGCCTGGAGTCTGGAATATGCGTTGTGAGTGATGACTGACTTAGGACAGTTAAAGAGCAGGGGTCTCAAAGTGCCTCCTCGAGGGCCGCAATCCAGTTGGGTTTTCAGGATTTCCCCAATTAATATGCATGAGATCTATGTGCATGCACTGCTTTCAATGCATATTCATTGGGGAAATCCTGAAAACCCGACTGGATTGCGGCCCTCAACGAGGGACTTTGAGATCCTTGTTATAGAGTAGGCTCATCCAATAGAACTATATTGCAAACTTTTGTCCAATTAATTTTGTGTGCAGTGCAAGTATATTTCTATAGCAACTTTACCTATTAATATCGAATTGGGCATCAAAACCATCAAAGAGTATATGCTCAAGCAGTGAGACTATCATCTCTCTAGTGCAGGGGTGTCAAAGTCCCTCCTCGAGGGCTGCAATCCAGTCGGGTTTTCAGGATTTCCCCAATGAATATGCATGAGGTCTATTAGCATACAATGAAAGCAGTGCATGCAAATAGATCCCATGCATATTCATTGGAGAAATCCTGAAAACCCGACTGGATTGCGGCCCTCGAGGAGGGACTTTGACACCCCTGCTCTAATGAATTCATAGTATTCTCATTGGCCCAATATTTATAAAGTCCGAAGGAGAAAAATACTCCTCAAAGGGAGAAAAATATTCCTAGGAACAAAAACAATATAGACTAGCTTCAATTGCACTCAAAAATGTGTAACCTGTGTAAAACGAGGACCTTTCGTTCATAAAAAGAGAAAAGAATAATCAGAGTTACTTAGTTGCACTTTCTCTTCATAGGAAAAGGGAGGGAGCATATTGCTATCTGGATTGTTCATGATTTCTTATCAAAAGCAACAAGGTCAAAGGGTCATATACTACCTCTCTGTGGTACAACCAAAGCAGTTTGCATATACCGTAACCTAAGTTTTGTATCTGGGACAATGGAGGATTAAGTGATCTTCCCAAGGTCACAAGAGCTGCAGTGGAAACTGAATCCAATTCCCCAGGTTCACAACCCACTACACTAACCATTAGGGTAATAAGTACTAGTATTAACTTCACTATAAATGTAACTTCGCTGTAAATGTACAGTCTCTTCATCTGTTAACCACATAGAACTTCCATGGTATTGCGGTATACAAGAATAAAGTTATTATTATTATTATTTACTACTACTGTTTATCACTTCTATAGTGCTGTACATTGTGACATTTATAGACTGTCACTGCTTGGAAGAGCTTACAATCTAAACTTTGACAGACAGACATGACATATAGGGTTGGGGATGCATAACCCAAGGTAAGAGGAGTTAGGAGTCAAAAGCACCCTCAAAGAGGTGGGCTTTTAACTAGGCCTTCAACACTGCCTGAGACGGAGCCTGCCGTAGGGGTTCAGGCAGCTTGTTCCAAGCATATGGTGCAGCAAGGCAGAAGGGATGGAGTTTGGAGTTGGCAGCTGAAGAGAAGGGCACAGATAGGAAGGACTTACCAGCTGAGCAGAGCTCATGGGGGTGGGGGGAGAGGGGGGATCCTAGAGGGAGATAAGTGGAGAGAGATAGTGAGGGGCAGCTGAGTGAGTGCATTTGTAGCTGCATACAATTTTAGTTGTAGCTGGCTGTTGATCTGTGACCACCTCCTGTGCTCCTGTAAACAAGATCACTCTGTCTTCTCCTAAATATTGATGTAGTTTGGGTAATTTTGTCTTGTCAGGTGCTTTAATACAGATTAAGTTCTCTATTAAAATTTCTTATAAATATTGGAATTTCAGCTCGTTCACATTGATGTGATGTTCTCCTAATTTCTTCTCCAGAGTCTTTTTTTTTCAGTTCAGCAACTCTGAGTGAATAATTGGTGTTTTCATAAAATGCTAAAGAAGTGGCTTAGGGTCCCATTTGATAAGCCTTATCCATGTTTGATATGTGCATAAGTCACAACAAACAGGGGAACCTCAATACTCACAAAGGAGAAAGCACAAACCAAAACCCTGGCAAACCTAAACCAGCAAAGTGGATTTGATGAGCTGGAAACCCCCCAGGTTTATGAATAACACACTACTACCCCTTCTAAAATAATAATAAATATGTGTGAAATCTATAATTGATTTTTTTGTTATTAATTTTTTGATTTTTATATATCATTTTCCATAAAGGGACTAGTAGAAAGTAAGAATTTGAGAAAGTGAAATGAGCATGAATGTTTTAGAAGGTAGCATCTTTAAGGGCCTGTTTAACAAAGCCGTAACGGCCCCGAAGCCCATAGAGATTTAAAGGGCTTCGGGGCTGTTGCTGCGCGGCTTTGTAAAACAGGCCCTAAGTATATATATTTATACAAATAATGTTAAAATATTCTATAAACTTTTACATCCTGAGTACATGTATATAAAACTGTAAGAAACTCGATCTCCAGAGGTTTTCCAACATATGTGTGATTTCTCATGGTTTTCTTCAGCGAATATCAGGGCACCTTTGTCCTGATGATGCTCTCCAAAAACTTTGGGCTCCTTTTATGGAGGTGTGCTAGCGTTTTTAGCGTGTGCGCTAGCTGAAAAACTACCGCCTGCTCAAGAGGAGGCGGTAGCGGCTAGCGCGCGTGGCATTTTAGCGCGCGCTATTCCGCTCATTAAGGCCCAACGCGCCTTCGTAAAAGGAGCTCTTAAAGAGTGAAACGGGGATGCTCCCGTTGAGCGAGGTCCTAGCTTGGACATTATTTTTTTTAATTTTATTTATCATTTTAATACATTCCATTTACAAAGAATACAAAATATAAACTCACTTAGTTAAAAAAACTAAGGACCAAAAAATAAACATCTAATACAGTCCACAATCTGAGGAGAAGAGACAAAGGGCCTGATTCACTAAAAGTGCATCCCGATTTTAGGCAGCTGTAGGCGTCCTACAGCTGTCTAATCAGCCAATCGGGATGCACGTTTTAAAAAAAAAAAAATGCTCCCCAGGCAGGCCGCCTATATTGAAGGCGAGGCCCGCAAGACACCTAGGCCCTGATTCTGAATAGGACGCCCGGGAGAGGCGTCCTAGTCAGAATCGGCCTAAACTAAACCCCGATTCTGTAACCGGCGTCCATGTTACAGACGCGGGTTAGAGAAACGGGTTAGATTAGACACGGCCCGCTACACTTATCGCAAGGGATCTCTCTGCCGCTATAAGTATAGCGGGCCACGGCCCCCTGACCAGGAGGGTGCCCAAACCCTCTGCCCGAAGACGCACCTCCCCCCCACTACCGACCGCCCCCCCCAACACTATCAACTGCCCCCCCAACACTATCGACCGCCCTCCCCCGATATTACCGATCTCCCCCCCCCGACAATATTGATAGCTGGCAGGAGGGTGCCCAATCCCTCCTGCCCGAAGACGCACCCCCCCTGGCGCTAACAACCCCCAAACCTCCACTCCACCAAACCTGTTCTTAGATGGGTCTTGCACGTCTTGAGCCGGCAGGCACGCCTCGTCGAAATGAAGCGGGCCCACCCCTTCCCGGCCCATCCCGCCGAAGCCTAAGGCCTGATTGGCCCAGGCTCTAGAAGCCTGGACCAATCAGGCCTTAGGCATAGCGGGTCCGCCCATCCCCACTTAATCTAAGGCCTGATTGGCCAAATATTTCGACGAGGCATGCCTGCCGGCTCAAGACATGCAAGACCCATCTAAGAACAGGTTTGGTGGAGTGGAGGTTTGGGGGTTGTTAGCACCGGGGGGGGGGGTGCGTCTTCGGGCAGGAGGGATGGGGCACCCTCCTGCCAGCTATCGATATTGTCGGGGGGGGGGGAGATCGGTAATGTTGGGGGGGGGTCGATAGTGTCGGGGGGGTGGACGATAGTGTCGTGGGGGCGGTCGGTAGTGGGGGGGTGCGTCTTCGGGCAGAGGGTTTGGGCACCCTCCTGGTCAGGGGGCTGCGGCCCGCTATACTTATAGCGGCAGAGAGATCCCTTGCCGCGATAAGTATAGCGGCCGCGTCTACTTACAATGTAGGCCAGCATTTTGCTGGCCTACATTTTAAGCTTCTCCTCTACTAGGGAGACGTGTAGGGCCGCCTAGGTTCAGCCTAAGGCCCTTAGACGAGCTTAGGCATCTTGCGGGTCTCCCTAGGCTCCCAGAGGCGCCTTTAGGCTTGCCTGGGGAGCATTTTTTTTTTAAAAAACGTGCATCCCGATTGGCTGATTAGACAGCTGTAGGACGCCTAAAATCGGGATGCACTTTGGAGAATCAGGGCCAAAATGCATAAAGCCCCTCGGGAAAGGGGGACATATACCAAAGAACATAAAGAAAATTAGGAAATAGAGCAGTATTATGATATTATCCTATCCATAAATTAATACCGCATAAGTAGTCTGTTTCAATCGGGCTGTGCAGAGATTCCTTTACCCTCCAGGAAAAAACCCAATTGGGCAGGTTCAAAGAAAATATATTTACTCCCATGATAAGAAACAAAACATTTACAGGGAAATCTTAACTAGCTTGGACATTATAATACAGCTTCCAAGTTAAGTACCATTTTTTTTGTGGCTAAGGCTCCCTTTAATATGAATAGTTGTTGAACAAAGTCAGAAAAATATGAAATAACAGCGGAAATACAGAATTCTATGTATATAAAAAAAATAAGAAAAATGAAAGATAGAACATTTTATATTAAATGAATTATAATAAAATAAGGGTTTTTGACTAGTGATAGCTCGTTATTGACTAGTCTGCCAAGACAGGTTCTAATTGCAGACAAGCTGCGAGCGTTTGAAGTCTTTTCCCTTTATGAAAAATGATATATAAAAAATTAATAGCAAAAAAATCAATTATAGATTTCACACATAAGAACATAAGCAGTGCCTCTGCCGGGTCAGACCACAGGTCCATCCCGCCCAGCAGTCCGCCCCTGCGGCGGCCCAACAGGTCATGACCTTGCTGAATCACCAGAAGGGGCCCCCTTGCCCCCTAGATTTCTCATCGAAGTCCTATCTTCCCATCAAAGTCCTAACCCTCCGGCCTTGCACCTGCAAGACCTGGTGAGCTGTCTATACTTATGCAACACCCCAGCACCTCCCTCAGTACATATTTATTATTATTTTAGAAGGGGTAGTATATAACTAATTAAATGAGAGAATAAAAAACAAATACAGCTGGCAATAAAGGCCAATAGTCCCAGGTAAGTACCAGTCTGTAAAGGGGAATAAAAAGTCTATGTGCAAATGATTTCACTTAATCATCTGAAACGATATCAGACAATTATTTCCATAAATACAATATGGCAAACAGCTGGCAAATAGTATAGCAAGTAGGTGACCAAGTAGGGTTCCATTCATCTACTTGGTCACCTACATAACATAACATCGTGCTTCTAAACCGCGTAACCGTAAGTTCAACACGGTTTACAAAACATTACACATTAAAATAACAGGGGAAATGCAACAGAACTGTTTGGCCAAGTATTTTGAGAAGAGATAGGCTTTCAGTTGGGTTCTAAAAATGTTTATAAGAACAAGCTGTACGCAACAATGATCAAAATTCTTCATCGTAGAAAGCTGCCTGAAATGCTAGTGTATGATCAAGAAATTTCTTGCTTTTACAACCCTGTACAGATGGGAAAATGAACAGGGCATGTGATCTTCTACTATACTTATAAGATGCTATAAGAAATCTGTCGGCCATATAGAGCGGAGCAGTACCATACACAACTTTATAGCCAAGACAACCCGATTTAAACAAAGCACGAGCTTCCATCGGGAGCCAATTCAACTCGTGATAGAACGGTGCCACTTGGTCATACTTCTTCAGGCCATAAATCAGTCTGACTGCCGTGGTCTGAATTAGTCTAACCCCCTCTAAGGTGCGCTAACCGATTAGTGCGCGCTAAGTGCTAACGCGTTCATAGACTAGCATGCACACATTAGCATTAAGTGCGCGCTAAATCGATTAGCGCACCTTAGTAAAAGAGAGCCTAAGTCTGGCCATATCTTTCTTCGTACTTGCCAAATAAGCAATGTTGCAGTAATCAGGGAGACTTGCTACACCATTTGCCAGCTGTTTGCCATATTGTGTTTATGGAAATAATTGTCTGATATAATTTCAGATGATTAAGTGAAATCATCTGCACGTAGACTTTTTTACTTCCCTATACACTGGGACTATTGGCCTTCATTGCCAGCTGTATTTGTTTTTATTTTATTTTATTGTCTCATGTAGTCTATTGTGTGCTATAAAATAAACCTAGGAGTTTCCAATTCATCAACTCCACTTTGCCGGTGTTTTGTGTTGCGATATGTGCATAAACCAGCACTGAAGCCTTTATCTTGCATAAACATTTAAATCTCCATTTAGAAAGCCAAGATATACACATATCAAACCCGAGTGCATGCAAATGGCAAGGCGCGTGATCTGGGCCTGTTTGGGGTAGGACAAGGGCATGATGTCATTCCCCATTTCAGAAGGTGCCCGCATAGTTAACCCTGCAAGTTTGACCACACAAAAGACATCGCTAACTTTGCCCGGCTAGCTATGTAGTTATAGCACTGTATATTGGGAACATCAATGGCTCAGATAGTCAGTGCTGGTGCTGGTACCAGATATGACTTGGCACTAAGTGATACCAGTGCTGCCTGTAGGTTAAGGGTGGAACAGGAGGGAGGGTGGGGTGGGGGAGCGGTTTGGGGGGTGAAGGGGCAGGTGGGATTCTTTTGTAGGGACTGTCTCCACCTGTTCTGTTTTGTGCACTTTTTTTTTTTTTGTATTCTGAAAATGTCGTTTCAGTTGCTTGTTGGTTTGTATTTTGTCGTTCAATAAACTGCTTTAAAAAAAAAAAAAAATAGCCAGGCCTAAATTAGTCAGTAGCAGTGGGTGCATAAAGAAATGCTGATCTCCATCAAATGAATATTGGTCATAGTATTTGGTACAAATTTTGAAGAAATACATTCCAATCTGAATCTTGGAGTAACATAGCAATATTATCCATGGAATCAGTAAGGGGGGCTATGGAAAACATGGTCTGCGGCCATTTCTACAACAGGTCCACTGATATGGAATGCCTTACCAGGTTCTCTGAGGC
Organism: Geotrypetes seraphini; assembly: GCF_902459505.1. NCBI lineage: Eukaryota > Metazoa > Chordata > Amphibia > Gymnophiona > Dermophiidae > Geotrypetes > Geotrypetes seraphini. The sequence continues at coordinate 20,401,396 of NC_047101.1, read as the reverse complement.
TGCGTAACAGTAAGATGTCATTTAAAAAATGATTGAAGACCCATTTATTAGTCTCTTTCTGAGTTTTTAGATAAATGTTTTTACGTATGAATGGAGGTTTTCAGCAGTTAACAATTTGTGATGTGTATGATGAATAATATATCTTGCTGAGTTAAGATAAATTGAAGCTAGTAGTCTCTTCAAATTGTGAAGTATTTAATAGATCTGTTTTATCTGTAATCCACTTAGGCATAAGCGGAATAAAACTTTTTAAAACAAATAAATACATATTTTAGTTCAATTTTCTTCTTTTTGGAGAGTTTTGCAATGTATTTGCCTTTTGCAGGTAAAATATTTTTCTAGACATTTGGCGTTCTGGTGAGTAGGTGGCGAGATAGACGGAAGAAGAATGAATTAGAACTGTGAAAAGGGAGGGGTTGTGGTGGTACCAGATGGTTCATATACTGTACATCACTTACTGTTGTCTAGCAGTATTTTTAGAGGAATTTCACAATACATCCCCTGAGGAAATGCACTTTTGCTGGAGGTAAGCATAGAATCTGTAAAAGTCTTATTTTGCTATAGGTCCTGAAAATAATGCGATTGATTAATAGTTGCTTAGTGAACGTGGAATTCACTGGGTAATAAGGATGTGCATTCATCTCCAACAATTTGAGAGAATGTGGCACAGTGGTTATGAGCTACAGCCTCAGCACCCTGAGGTTGTGGGTTCAAACCCACAGTGCTCCTTGTGACCCCTGGGTAAGTCACTTAATTCCACCAGCCCCTCCCCCCCCCATTGCCCCAGGTATATTAGATAGATTGTGAGCCCATCGGGACAGGGAAAAATGCTTGAATACCTGAATAAATTCATGTAGACCATTCTGAGCTCCTCTGGGAGAACAGTATAGAAAATTGAATAAATAAATAAATATGATATGGAGTTTTGGAACTTTTCTTGACATTTTCCCTTTCAGTAAGACAAATGCATCTAGTAAATGGGCACAAGTATAGGGAAACCAAGCCATTGTGACATCACCGATGAGGCTGGCTCTTAGGCACTGTTGGAATGAGGCATTATGACATCACAATATAAGGGTTTGCTGAAAAGTTCTCAGGCCAACAAAGAAGCAAAGGGTGAGGGTATGGCGCAGTGGTTAAAGCTACAGCCTCTGCACCATGAGGTTGTGGGTTCAAAACCAAGCTGCTCCTTGTGACCTTGGGCAAGTCACTTAATCCCCCATTCCCTCAAGTAGATTGTGAGCCCATCAGGACAGACAGGGAAAAATGCTTGAGTACCTGACTGAATTCATGTAAACCATTCTGAGCTCCCCTGGGAGAACAATTAAATAAATACGATGTGGAGCCATGAAACTTACAAGTTGTTCCACGCTTTTCTTGACATTTTCCCTTTCAATAATTACATTACATTACATTAGTGATTTCTATTCCGTCATTACCTTGTGGTTCAAGGCGGATTACATTCAAACTAAAAACAAGAATTACATTCAAATTAAAAGGAATAGAATAAGCGATGACATAGAATTTTTTAAGGTAATAAACATTGGATAAAGAGTTATCAAAGGGAAGTGGAGGTCTTTAGGAGATAAGAATAGGGTGAAATTATGGGTTTTAGATAACATTTGTGTCTGGGAGGGAATGCATGGATGGGAGAACATCGCAGGGGAGGAGACATAGGCATCCTGGGACTGTCTGCCAAGTCTCTTCCCTGAAGAAGCCCTTTCTGGAAACGTCAATCGCTCCTCCTAAACTTACTTGCTCCACTTCATCACTGACGCTGAAACCGTGGATTGAAGACAAAGTTTTATTTTATTTTTCTTTCCAGCTTATGATTTATCTTTAATCTTATCTATTGTTTTGCCTTTTGTCTTTGTTTTGTTCTATTTCTATCATTTAAATTTCTCCAGAATTCTACTGTTCAACGGCTCCCCCTTCTGCTTCTATTCCTTTCTCTCCTCTCTTCTACCTTCCAAAGTATTTAGATCAATGCTGTCTTGTTAAAATGTTTATTTTATTTTTATTTTTCCTCTAACTCTACTTTTCACTTCTCTATTACCCTCCAGGTACTTTAGTCAGATTGTGAGCCTTCGGGACAGTAAGGGAATTTTTCAAGTACCTTTCTTAATTCTAATCTTAATGTATATTTTCTGTAAACCGCTTAGAACCTAACGGATGTAGCGGTATATAAGAAATAAATTACATTACATTACATTACATTACATAAAAGAGTATTAGAGAGATCTAAGGGTAAATAGAGTGTTGGATATTGGTTGGGATTGGTTGTGCTGGATAGGTTTTATGTGTTTTTTGAAGAGTATGGTTTTAATATCTCTCCTGAAGGCTTTGTAGTCTGAAGTCGAAGATAACAGCGTAGTGATTTGTCTGTCCAGTTTAGCTGCTTTGGAGGCTATTAGGTTGTCATAAAGTTTTTTCCATTTGACATCTTTGGATGATGGGTGAGTGAATAGTGAGTGGGATCTTCTGTGTCTGATTGAGGAGGATTGATTTAGTCGGCTATTCCAGTAGGTTGGGCCCTCTCCATTGAGAGCCTTGTAAAGGAAGCAGTAGAATTTGAAGTGTACTCTCGCTTCTATTGGAAGCCAGTGCGAGTCATGGTATGCCTCTGTGATAGGGTCATATGCAAATGCATCTAGTTAATGGGCCCACGTATAGGGAAACCAAGCCATTGTGACATCACCAATGAGGCTGGCTCTTAGGCACTGTTGGAATGAGGCATTTGCATGAGTTTAACCCTGTAAAAGTACATTGCTCCCGACACAGTGTTGTCGGAGCATTGTGCATTCTGACCCGAGTGTTTGTATTTTGGAGGTGTTCCGGGACCGAGTCAACACTTAGGGGTCCTTTTACTAAGGCACCCATAGAATATAATGTGCGCCTTAGCGCGAGCTAAATCGGTTCGGACGCCTTAGTAAAAGGACCCCTTAGCTTGTTAATGCAGCACTTAACCAGCCAGGGTACCTGCACAAATGGAACCACATAAAACACAGGCCTATTTTTATGTAGGAACCCGTGGCCATTTTAGTTTTCAATGCCAACTTAACCAGCTATGTGTTAGCTGGGTACATACCCTGGTTATTCAATGCCAAAGCCTGGACATGCGCTGGCATTGAATATCCAGGAATAATATTGGCAGCAGTCAGCAAAATACCATCACTTTTTTTTTTTTTTTTAGTATTATTTAATTTATACAGACATAAGAACATAAGCAGTGCCTCCGCCAGGTCAGACCATAGGTCCATCCTGCCCAGCAGTCCGCTCCCGCGGCGGCCCAAACAGGTCACAACCTGTCTGAATCACCAGAAGGGGCCCCCTTGCCACCTTGGTTTCCCATTGAGTCCTATCTTCCCCTCGAAGTCCTAACCCTCCGGTCTTGCACATGCACGACCTGGTTGGGTTTCTATACTTATTACCTGGTTAGCTTTCTATACCTGTGTTACATCCCAGCACCTCTCTCAGTATCCCACGATCCCTTTATCCCTCAGGAATCGGTCCAGTCCCTGTTTGAATCCCTGTACCGTACTCTGCCTGATCACTTCCTCCGGTAGCGCATTCCAAGTGTCCACGACCCTTTGGGTGAAAAAAAACTTCCTTGCATTTGTTTTGAACCTGTCTCCCTTCAGTTTCTCCGAATGCCCCCTCGTACCTGTTGTCCCCTTTAGCTGAGCTAGGAGAAATAGGGAGTGGGGGTTTCCACCCACCAGATTCAATCCAGGTTGAAATCTTCTGGGTTGAGTTAACAGTGAATTGTTAGCTCGTGTTTACATCCAGGCATCCAAATTGCTTTGGGAGTTGAAGAGTCCACTGCTTTCATAAGCCATTTTCTCTACGCACTAACTCATTTGCTCACATTTTAAACGAGAAGGGAATAAGCCTGAGCATTCATCAGATCATGTCCTCTGTTTCACAATTTGTCCTGAGTGGTTTCTTTGGATACCTGAATAAAAGTGGTTTTGTTTGATTTCTATTTACTACCTTTGGATATCTGGAATTTAACGACTGTCAAAATGACGGGACAAGTATTCATGATTATGATGGATCAACTCATTTCGAATTCATATTAAGAGTCGATGCTACGAAGTCGTGAAATGGCATTAACTACCCAGACATGCTTTTAGCAGCACAGCATTCCATATACACAGGTTATTGTGCAAAATTAAATAACTGTTCCTGAAACAGTTATTTTGTGGGTGTGTGGGTAACATAATAATTCAGAAGTACCTTAGCTAAAACCAAACTGACTCATGCAATGGAAAATAGCTTTGGCTTTTCCTTCTGGGGCATTATTTCCTACCCATAAGTTTGGTTTAGAATTCTTTTTCAGCTGTTATTGTTTGAAAGTTTAAAGGGACACGGTCAAGTGAGGGATGAGAGATTTTAGAAAGAAGAAATATTGATAACCTAATATTTTTATAACATTTATAGATTTTAATGCTTTTTTTTCATTATTTTTGCATCATTTTGAATGCAATGAATGTGACACATAGCACAGTCTGACATGTCTTTATTGCTTTAGAACGGCTGTGGAGTTGAGTAGAATCGTGCAATCTCGACTTCGTGACTTTGAGCAAGTTTGACGGATAAAAAGTTTTCTACTTTGTGCTATTGTCTGAAACATGTATTTCTCTTTCTTTTATTAAAATTCTACCACTTTTAATAATAAAGCACAAGATAGATTGCATTAAAAACAAAATACATTTAGAGGGGGGTGATAGAAAGGAGGTCCAAATTAGAGAATGACACGGAGACAAATTTGTCTCCATCCCCGCAGAAATGCAATTTCCCTGTCTCGTCCCCATGAGTTTAGTCACTGTACCTGTTCCGTTCATGTAAGCTCTGTCTTAACCACACAAGCCTCGAACCCTTATGATTTTAAAGTGTTTGAGGCTTGTGCAGATGAGGATGGAGTTTAGGCATTGGTGGAATGAGGCATTATGACATCACAGTCTGAGCTCTAGAATGTTGATACTAATGATTTTAAAGTGTTTGAGGCTTGTGCAGATGAGGACGGAGCTTAGGCATTGGCAGAATGAGGCATTATGACATCACAGTCTGAGCTCTAGAATGTTGCTATTAATGATTTTAAAGTGTTTGAGGCTTGTGCAGATGAGGACGGAGCTCAGGCATTGGTGGAATGAGGCATTATGACATCACAGTCTGAGCTCTAGAATGTCGCTACTTAGGATTTTAAGGTGTTTGAGGCTTGTGCAGATGAGGACGGAGCTTACAGGAATGGGGGAGGGATAGGAAAAGAACTCACAATTAGCACAATAAATAGGATCTTAGTGATCAGCAGGTGATAATTACTGCTTATGGCCAGCAAAGATTTTAAGAAGTACGGGAGGAAGAAGAAAGGTGTCAGTGCGCCCACCAAGGCGATGCCTAGGGTGGTCTGCCCCACATCCTTCTTACTATGCCAGTGGGCACTAAATTGGGCATGCTCAATGGTTTAAGCATGCATGATGTCTCCACTAAAAAAAAATAGTGTGTGCTCTTTCTAAAATAGTGCATCATCTTTTGACATGAATGCTCGTTATTATCAATGAATTAAAAATGTGGTTTTTGTTCTTATTTTTAGCTGTTAATGACATGCAGCAACGTTGGGATATATTGTTGACATTTCCCATATCAGCGCTTCTCTAAACCACATGTTCTGACTGTACCAGAAATGAGGTTAACACCTGAAGAAAAGACTTCATGGTACAGAAAGGGAATTCAGTAGACAATAAATTACTAAGTAAAGCCTAAGGGATCCTTTTACAAAGGCGCGCTAAGCGTTTTAGTGTGCGCTAACCATGCGCTAAACACTAATGCATGCATGTTAGTCTATGGGCGCATTAGCGGTTAGTATATTTAGCGCACGCTAAACCGCATAGCGCTCTTTAGTAAAACAGGGGTATGACTTTATTATATTCTTACTGCCTCAGAGTCAATGGATCATCCAATAAGAACTTAAGAATTGCCTCTGCCGGGTCAGACCAGGGGTCCATCGTGCCCGGAAGTCCGCTCCCGCGGCGCCCCCCCCCCCCCCAGGTCCATGACCTGTAAGTGTTCCCTACCTAACCTAAACGTCCATACCCTGTTCGCTTAATGTCCTGTAAGGTAAACTTCTATCTGTACCCTGTTATCCCCAGGGGTAGGTGTTTCCGGTCCTCGAAAACCACAGCAGGTTTTCAGGATATCCACAATAAATATGCATGAGATAGATTTGCATCTCAAGGAGGCAATGCATGAAGATCCATCTCGTACATATTCATTATGGATATCCTGAAAACCTGACCTGCCTGTGGCTTTCGAGGACCGGAATTGCCTACCGCTGCAACAGGCCATACATGGGCGAAGTCATTATTTACTGTAACTTGCTGTATGACTTCAGTTTTACGTCCCCTTCACTTCATAATATTTAGAGGTTGAAGGTCATGAAAGAGTATGTCTTCTGAGAAAGAACTTGCTCGTAAAAATTACATTACATTAGTGACTTCTATTCCGCCAGTACCTTGCAGTTCTAGGCGGATTACAAAAGAAGATAACTGGACATTTCCAGGAAAATTACAAATTAGGGTGTTGTTTACATGGTTGAGACTTTGAAGGGAAATTTACAAGAGTGGGGATAGATGGAGATGTGTTATGATTTCTTGATAAATTTTTTGAATAACAGGGTTTTGATTTCTTTTCAAAATGATTTGAAGTTGGTTGTTGTCAGCATGTTGGATATGGGGTGATCAAGTTTCGCTACTTGCGTTGCTAGTAGGTTGTCATACATCTTGCGCTGTGTACCTTTGAATGGGGGGTGGGTAAATGGGGTCTGAGTTCTCCTTTGTCTGGTTGTTTTGTTCCAGTTTAGGTGATTGTTTAGGTATGTGGGGGCAGTGCCATTCATTACTTTGAATAATAGACAGTAGAATTTGAATAGTATTCGCGCTTGTATAGGTAGCCAGTGTGAGTCTAGGTATGCGGTGGGGATGTGGTCATATTTGCTTAGTGAATAGATCAGTCTGAGGGCTGTGCTTTGTACTGTCTGTAATTATATTATCATGTTTGCGGGGCATGGCAAGTAGAGGATGTTGCAGTAGTCCAATAGATCTAGGACTAGGGATTGGACTATGAGCCTATGTTGTTCTTTGTCGAAGAATTTTCTTATTTTTCGCAGGTTGCACATGACTACAAAAGCTTTTTGGATGGTCTTGTTGATTTGAACTTGCATGGTGCGGCATCTATCTATCATCACTCCGAGGAGTTTTAGGGCAGACTGTATTGGTATTTGGTGTCGTTTATTTCTAATTCTGTTATGGATGGGGTTTTGTCCTTTTCAAGCAGTAGAAATTTTGTTTTGTCTGAGTTCAGCTTTAATTTGTAGTCTAATCATCCATTTTTCTACTGCTTCTAGTGTTTTTTCAGTTTTTCTGTTGAAGTGGGGGCTGATGAGTCGAAAGGGAGGAGAATGGTGATGCCATCTGCGTCGCTGAATGATGTTATGTCTAGATTATCTAGACTGGACCCAAGGGAGGATATAAAGAGGTTGAATAGCGTTAGAGATAGTGGTAACCCTTGGGGAATGCCACGGGAGTTAGACCAGGGGTCAGATTTCAGATTGTTTGCCTTTACTCTGTTCTTGATTTAAGGAATCCTTGGATCCCTGCCTGAGATCCCTATGGCTTCTAGTATTTGATCACCTTTCCACCACAATAATAGCCTTAAGTCTGCAGGTGTCATCTTTATGTAGGTATAGTAGGTTTTGGGTGGGGTTTGGAGGTCTCAAAGCAGCAAAGATTCAATGTGGTGTTAAAAAAAACCCAGGCTAAAACAGTCACCTTCAGTTTTTTCATTGATAAATTAAACTAAACTTTAAGTTCGTATACCGCATCATCTCCATAAAGATAGAGCTCGGCACGGTTTACAGGTAATTCAATAAATAAGGGAAGGACATAATAAGAAATTAGAGGTTAAGAAGAGGATAGCTAGCTTTACATTTTAAATAGATAGCTTTACGTTTTGGAGAAAAGCCAGGTTTTCAGATGCTTTCGGAATAATTGGAATGAGCTTAGGTTCAGCAGCGGGGCAGGGAGGTTGTTCCAAAGTTTTTTGTTGTTTTTTTTTTTTCTTTCTTTCTTTCTTTCTTTCTCTCTTTCTCTTTAGTCTTTTTCTCTTTCTTTCTCTCTTTCCCTTTCTTTCTCTTTAAACTAAACCTTAAGTTTGTATACCGCATCATCTCCATAAAGATAGAGCTCGGCATGGTTTACAGGTAATTCAATAAATGAGGGAAGAAAATAATACGAAATTAGAGGCTATGAAGAGGATAGCTAGCTTTACATTTTAAATAGATAGCTTTACGTTTTGGAGAAAAGCTAGGTTTTCAGATGTTTTCGGAATAATTGGAATGAGCCTAGGTTCAGCAGCGGGACAGGGAGGTTATTCCAAAGCTCAGTGAATTTGAAGAAAAGGGATTTCCCTAATTTACCTGCCTTTTAATGAGGGGAAAGATAGTTTGAGTATGTGGGCGGATATGTGGGGGCTGATGGTCAAAATGGAGTTTAGGGTTTTCCTCCTATCTTCAGGGATCTTTCCATCACTGCCATTTCATAATGAGAATCATTTTGAAGCACTGTGCCACCTTCCTTCCAGTGTTACTCTGAAATAACTTGTTCTCTCACCTATTTAAAGGCAGACCCATTAAGCTGTCACAAACCTCCAGTCCAGTAACTCTGAGTCAGCTGCATCAAAGAACAAAATGAGATGATTGAAAATCATATCAGAGAGCTTCGGTTCCCAAAGGGGCTGCAAAATTGGATTATAATTCCATGGTCTGAAAATAACATGCTGCATAGTAGGATGCAACTGAAATGGCCCTGAAATAATAGGGCACATTCAATCGATCACCTTGAGAAAGCAACTTCTAGAAGCATTTAAAAAATGGAATTGAAGGCCATTCAACATATCCAATTAGCCCATCCGTGCCAGCTAATGAGTTTTACTGTCCTTTCCTATCCATGAAATATCCGCTGAACCTGTTGAACCTTCTCAAAATTGAACTGTGTTGAATGCATTAAGGATCTACCAACCATCTTCAATCGTTTCTGGGCTTTCTTATGTCTTTATTCCTCTGATCACATGTTTGAATGGAATGGTTCTTTGATAATGAGGAAACTTACAGAATATTGACACATTGAAGATAAATTTTGTCCGGTTATACAGTTTCCATTGGGGCAAAACCTAACTTGGCCTCTTTTTTTCTTTCCTAGGCGCTAAGCCCATATTCAAGGCACCAGTATTTTAAGATTGATGTTTTGCAAGGTTCTGCTTTCATTTTTCCTTTTCTCAAAAGGGAACATGGGAGAAGCCGCTCCTTGTCTTGGGATCAGTATTATGGAATGTTGCTACTATTAGGATTTCAGTCGGTAGAATCCATGCCCAACTTTGGGTGAAAAAATTTGCATCAACTGAAACCAGGTATAAATCCCAGCATGAAAATTGGGTGCAGATCCCCCCCCTAATTCTATAATATTGCATGCATTTTAAGGAAACGCCCCTGAACCACCCATGTCCCTCCCAACATTACACCCCCCTTTTCAGATCCACGCTGAAACTCTTAGGCTCTACTCTATAACCGGGCTTGTTCCAAGTGGATCTCTGCCACCTTGCTTCTAACGCTTTTCCACGCCAAAACATCAGCCTAGAAATTGCGCATAACATTAGCCACCATATAACGAATTCCCTAACCTATTCTGGACATGAGTGCGCTGAGGGTCTCAAAGGCCCTGAGCAAGAAAATGAGAGAATTTCAAAATCTGACTCAACAGGGAAGGTCTTAATTGACAATGTTTAATCTGAATTCATTCAGTGATGCTGTTGGCAGTACCCGTCTTTTGCAAATGTTATTTTACAGTACACGGAGGTGACAGCTTTCTTTTCAGACTCACGCAAAGAGGAATTCTCAAACTGAGGAACCAAGTTGTTGGTTGCCATGACAACCCTTCCTCTATGCCATTCTTACAAGGTTCCCTTGCTCTGTCTTTACATCCACCCACTTGCTTTTCTCCTCCTCTACTTGAGTCTAGCACTGCACAATGTAGACCTCTCACTGTCGCCGGCAGGTCGGGCAATCAAAGCTAGCCCACAATATGCAGGGAAAATTTGTATAGCGGACAGTCGTATCCAAGTGGAACACCTGAGTTGCTTTCTTTATATAGGCTATAAATATTTCATACCAGAATGCATCTGCCATTTGAAAACAAATGGAACATTATTTCGTATTGCTTCCTTAGAGAGGGAAATAGAATAGATCTTAAATCCACAGGCACATCAAAGTATGAAGGCACAAGAACCCCCTTTTTGCATACACCCTCAAATAACACCAACCCCTCATGATCTCGTATAAAGAGTAGCAACAAGAAATCATCATTAAAAACTTTGTCCAACACTGCCAAAGGGCTCCTTTTACCAAGGTGCGCTAAGTGTTTTTGCGCACGCTAATGCATGCATGTTAGTCTTAGGACGTGTTAGCGTTGAGCACGCGCATAGATGTAGTGCGCGCTAAAACTCTTAGTGCACCTTAGTAAAACGGGGAGAAAGTTTCATAGCTGGTTTCAGGAAGTCAGGCATACTAGGGTGACACAGGGAAAGAGAGATTGGGAAGAATAGGAATAAGGGCTGGCATGATTCTGGAAGCATGGCAGACGGTGCCAACCATTAGAAGGTTTCAACAGTTCATGCAAGTCGAGCACCATGTTACCTGTTACACTGGTCCTGCTTGTGTTAGAGCCTGGACCAATATCCTCTCCTGCTGCCACCTTTCTAATTGCCTCTATGAGTAGAACCTGCCCTCTGGTCTGGGTCAATTAGGTGTCAATCTGTTGTATCAATCAAGTACTGATATGTGCAGGATAGCCTTAGAGTCCGTATGTTTGGAGGCTCAGCTGGTTTCATCCCAGTATGTGCCAGAGATGGTGGGAATAGCAGGACTTTTGTAAGCTGTAAGCAGATAAACTGGAAGCTCTTTTGTGTATATTGGTTCTTGGATGCTGCAAGCTACCCAGCCTGGAGGTATGGCAATGGTAGGTAACAGTGGCAACCACAATGGTAGCAGCGGAAGGGAGAGTAGGATGTCTAAGGGGAAATGGGGTGGGAAGGGAGAGAGAGAGGTAGTAACAATGTTGGACCTGGGAATAGGGAAAGAGGGGGTGATGATGAATGGGTAAACGGAAGAAGGGAAGAGAAATTGTTGATGCTGGACCAGTGAGAGTAGGAAAAAGGAACTGGAGGGAAAAGCAGAGTAAATGGAGATGCTGGATTGGAGGGGGGGAGAAGAAAAAGGAAGTAGGGTGCTGATTTATAGGTTGCAGGGAGGCACCAGAAACCCTAGCACCAGCTCTGGTAGAAACTTATCTGAAGAATGGAGCTCTCTGGGAGATGTATAAGGAGAGAGAAGAGAGGAGAATCTGAATGTCATCTGGAGATTGAAATAGTGTTGCCAGAGGACCTGAAAAAATATTAAATTGAATTGGAACCAAAATGGAACCCCTCTACTTTTGATGACTTTGAAAGGAGTGAGGTCAGAAAACGTGTTTATGATTACTTCTACCAGAACTGGTGCCTCCTTGCAACCTATAAATCAGCACTCTCCTTCCTGTAAGCGCTGCCTTAACTGCACAAGCCTCGAATACTTATGATTTTAAAGTGTTTGAGGCTTGCGCAGATGAGGACGGAGCTTAGGCATTGGTGGAATGAGGCATTATGACATCACAATCTGAGCTCTAGAATGCTGTTACATATTATTTTAAAGTGTTTGAGGCTTGTGCGGATGAGGACGGAGCTTGCAGGAATGAGGCAGGGACAGGAAAAGAACTCATGGGATCGGGACGGGAAAATGAGTTCCCAGGGGGATGGGGAAAAATTTGTCCCCCTGTCATTCTCTAGTGCCTAGCTTGAAGCATCCTGTTATAGAACCATCCCCTTGGTGTACAACCTTCAAATTTGCCATGCATTAATTTGAGTAAATCATGGTAAGTGAAAACATTTACTGCAGTTTAGTGAACAGGCTCCTAGATCTAAAATCCAAATCCATCACATGGCAAGAAGTTATGCCAGCAGCTGGCCTAACCAGTTATATAAATGAATGTGCAATGAGACAGACACATGCATCATAGAAATCACCATATCTACCTCATCTTCCAGATAAAAACTTGGGCGTAATTTACTATTAGTAGCAGAGAGAGAAAATCCTATATTTCACACTATTCAATGGAGTTTTTAATTAATTGGCAGGAGCAGTGCAGATGAATGATTCCTTGATAAGAGCCAGACAGGAATGGAGTAAAGAAATAGAATCTAGAGTGATGAACAACAGAGAAAAGTAAACCTTGAACTGATGGATTTCCCAAAATAATACATGAAGAAAACTTACAGTACATGAAAGACAAATGAATTAATGTGGAACTATGAGGTATTTTAAGATGTTCACAGCATGCACGTTCTCCTTTATGACAAGACCGAGATAAAACCACTCCATAAATTATTCTGAAAACCAGACAGCTTGTATTTTGTACCTATCTGCAATTCTCATGCAGATTTTACTCTCTTAGGAGGCGTTCTTTTCTGGTGAAGATTGAAACCGCCTGTTAGAAGCTGACCTCTTCTTATCAACCAGAGTCAGAGCAACTGTGTTCAGATTGCATTAAGCACATTTTCTTGTGGATGTCATTCATCTCTCTCCGCCCCTAAGTTCTCCAGTCCTCATTCGAATTCCATTTCAAATACTGCACACATTCCCAAATCAACCCAGCGCCAACATTTGCAAAATGACAAGGCCAATGCAGCCATTTAAGTAAAGAATCGCAGGGGCACCCGTGTGCCCTGCAAACGAGAAGCTCACGCCTGTTAATCAGAATTTCTGTTTTGTTTCGGAACATTGAAAAGCTTTTCAGCTATGTTTTATTGGAAATATCAAAATTCCCCTCCCCCACCGTTTACAAAACCACAGCACGGTTTTTAGTGTTAGCCGTGGCGGTAAGAGCTCCGATGCCCGGTACTCATAGAGCAGGGATCTCAAAGTCCCTCCTTGAGGGCCGCAATCCAGTCGGGTTTTCAGGATTTCCCCAATGAATATGCATTGAAAGCAGTGCATACACATAGATCTCATGCATATTCATTGGGGAAATCCTGAAAACCCGACTGGATTGCGGCCCTCAAGGAGGGACTTTGAGACCCCTGGCCTAGAGCATGCGCGGATGTGTGTGAGGTCATCCGCGCATGCTCAGAGGCCCTCCAGATGCGGCCGCAGCTCGTCGGAGCTTTCCAAAACCTGGACAAACTGCCAGGTTTTGGAAAGTCCGTCCAGGCACCTGGACAGTCCTCTAAAAAGAGAACATGTCTGGGTTTTCCCGGACGTCTGGTAAGCCTAGGTGGGGGAAGGGAAAAGTTCACCCCACTTTGGGCTCAGGCCTGCCCAAAATTGGCTGTCTGGGGGCATGACTGATACACAGCACAGAGGATTTTTGAGGGTCTAGGTCAGACATGGGCAACTCCGGTTCTCGAGGGCCAGAATCCAATCGGGTTTTCAGGATTTCCCCAATGAATATGCATTGAAAGCAGTGCATGCACATAGATCTCATGCATATTCATTGGGGAAATCCTGAAAACCTGACTGGATTGCGGCCCTCAAGGAGGGACTTTGAGACCCCTGTCATAGAACATCGGAGCTATTACCACCATGGCTGGTACTAAAAAACTGCACTACGATTTTGTAAAATGTGTGTGTGTGGTGTATGGGGGTGGGGGGTGTTAATTGGAACTTTGGAAATATATGCAGCAAACTCTTATTTCAGTTTTAGGGAATCTGTGGTTAAATCGTCATTGATCCACTTACTCCTAAGGGGCGCTAACCGATTAGCAAACACGCTAATCGAATTACCACATGCTAAATGCTAACGCGATTGTATTTATTAACTGAAATGGCTTTTAATTACACTGTTGTGAACCGCCTAGAACTACTGGCAGGGTGGTATACAAGAAATAAAATTATTAATATTAATCGGTTGCGTACTTTAGCAAAAGAGGGGGTTAGTTTTATTTTTATACATTCAGAAAAGGAGATGGTTTGTAAAGGCAACTCCAGTAGTTGGGAACCATTGTCTACTATCGAGACATACATAGGGGAAGCCACTGCGTGACCTGGATTGGTAGGTAGCATGGGTTTCTGCCAGGTACTGTGACCTGTATTGGCCATTGTTGGACCATTGATCTGCCCCAGTACAGCTATTCTTATGTTCTTGTGAAGAGCCAGATGTTTGAAGAAAAGAATGCATTTGGAGACACACTTCTGGACTGGTGGGATGGCCAACATTGACATTACCTGGTCAGCAGTGCTGCAGCCCTGATGGTAAGATACTGTATGGGGTGGCTCTCCTTCAGCTCATTTCCGGCCAAAGCAGTCTCGATTTAAAAAAAATTAGTGAAGGTCATTGCAATAGAGGGTGAAGTGGCTGAAGGTCACAAGGAGTGTTAAATGGAAAGACAGGGCTTGTTATTTGTATTATTTTGAACGTCAGGGAACTGTTTGTTCTGCAAAATGAAGCAGTGCTCAAAATTTGCTGCTTTAAATATGCATTTGCCTTTGTGCAGCATGCCGCCTGTGTTCTGCGGTTGATGTTGGAGTGTTTGTAGGAAGATTTATAGGTGAGTAATGGATGTTTACTATCACCAGGCCCAGACTCCTCTGTATCACAGCAAGCATATAAAATACATTTTTGTATTGCAAAAATGTGAAAATGAGGAAGGACAAGAGACCGCGTTATCATTTATTTATCTCTGTGCTTCACAGCCAACTGTTTTCTGTAGTTCAGAAAGGATTGGCAGCTATTTTGAAGGCAGCTTATCCAATTAATACTTGTTACAAGAAAAGCAATGTAGGGGTCAATATTCAAAGCAATTTAACTAGCCAGATATGGTTCTTGGCCAGCTTAAATTGCTTGACTGGGGCTAACCAGTCATTTTCAGCAGCACTTGCTAACTAGTGACTCTGAGAGTTACCAGTTAGCGCCTAAAGGCAAAACCAACTGTTTTAGGGACAACCAGGAGCAAAGCTGGAACTTGGCTAGTTAAGAGTCAGTATTCAATATTTAATCGGCCAAGGTCATCACATAGGCCCCCTTTTATGAAGCTGTGTTAGTCCTTTTTATCACCAGCCATGTTGGTATTAGCTCCGATGCTCATAGGAATTGTATGAGCGTCGGAGCTTTTACCACTGTGGCCAGTAGCTCCATAAAAGGGAGAGATAATTAGGACTGCCATAAACATCAGTCCTATCTTTATGCAGCTCCATAGTCAGTTAAGTGCCGAATATCGCTCTTAACCGGCTCTGGGTGTAGTTGGCTCTGGAATCCCGGAGAACCCAACTATGGCCCAGCCTTGAATTTCTAGACATACTGCCCAAAGGAGTCAACAAAACATTGAGCTCCAGTAGCTGAATATCAACTTTGTACTTCACATTTCAAGGGCAACGCAGACCAGAAAATGGACTTGGGGCTCCTCCAAATTTATTGGTGTGCCATGCAAAGACAGCATGAAATTCATTACAGCAGTGGTGTATGCTAGAGATATATGCATGGAAAATCTGGGGGCTGTTATTCAGTGGGAGATAATCAGGTAGGACAGACTCCTACCTGATTATCTGATACTGACTGGGTGATTCCTCAATTTTCAATGGCATACAACTGGATAGTGCGGCTGAAAATCTAAGGAGATATACCTGGTGGCAATCATGGCAGATCTGGGAGTTACATTAAAGCCCTCATAAAACCTATGTAGATCACAATAAAACATACATAAAATATCCATAACACAAATATAAGAAAACCAAACAAATACACAGCTGCTAAATACCTGAATAAACTGGTTGACAGGAGAGCAATCCAAGCACTGCTTTGGAATATGAGCAGTATCCAGTGTTTTCCAGAAGGCCACCAACTACATAAGAACATAAGAATAGCCTTACTGGGTAAGAGCAAAGGTCTATCAAGCCCAGAAGCCTGTTCTCACGGTGGCCAATCAAGGTCCCTAGTACCTGGCCAAAACTCAGAGAGTAGCAACATTCCATGCTACCGATCCAGGGCAAGCAGTGGCTTCCCCCTTGTCTATCTCAATAGCAGACTATGGACTTTTCCTCCAGAAAATTGTCCAAACCCTTCTTATAACCAGCTACGCTTTCTGCTCTTACCACAACCTCTTTCATATGATATAATATGTTGTCTACTCTTCACATGTGATGATTGGGCAATGAGGTGGCTGGTTCTGGGGTCTTCCCCGGCACCCCCCTCCATGATTCTGAGCATAATAATTTATGTAGACTCATCTATATCATCTGCACAGCTTACCTATAAGTACAACAATTGAGTGATTTTTGCATTTCAACACACGTCTCTTTATCGCTCATTCTTGTGAATTGTTGCAAGCACTACCCCTTGTTTATATGTGACTTACCACAACCTCTGGCAATGTGTTCCAGAGACTACCTAGAATTCAGATCTGGTACCCGTATAGGTGGATATCCAGGTATAATTCAGAAGAAGGTAGCCAGCATTCAATTTGTTCCAATGTACTGAAGAGTTAAAGTGAATATTATCCAGCCGCTATTCAATATGATTTAACTGGCCGTAAATAGCTGTAGACCAGTTAAATTGCTTGTTTGCGACTATCCAGTCATTTTCAGTGGCACTTGACTAGTTAGCACTGAAATCAAAAGTGGCTAACTCATGGGCATTCCAGGGGAGAGTTGGGGGTGAGTGTTCGTATTCAGCTCCTCAGTGCTTAAGTAAACTGCTTAAACTGGGCTGCATAAATAACGGTCCTATCTTCAGGTGATTTGGCTTATGCAGTGAGGGGCTGAATGTTGACTTTAATTCATAGGCACCGTTGAGGGCAATTGTCAATCATCCACTAGGTGTCGTTTATAGAATCGTGTCTAGCAGAGTCTAAGTGGTTTTAGGTGCTGGTAGGCGTTGGAACCTTAGGCGTACTCCCAATTAGGCCAGGGTTTTCTTGGCCTAAATGAGTGCGCCTAAGTCTAACCATGCCCATAACCTGCTCAGAATCCACCCCTAACCGTGCCTGTGTTCTGAAAGGTGCCTCGGGGTAGATGTCTATCTCAAAGTGGTAGGCGCCTACGCCTAACAGCTAATTATGTTTTTAATTGTGCTTTCAATTATCCGCCTAATTAAATAATTAACCTCACCCCTTTTTACAAAACCGTAGCACAGTTTTAGCACCGGACGCAGCAGTAACAGCTCCAATGCTCATAGGAATTATATTTATTATAGGATCTGATCACACTTCCTGTGTCCATATCCAGTGTCACACAATCGCTTCTCAAGCATTCCATGCCTCATTAAGATCTCACTGTTGTAATTCATATTATTTACATCACTTTCACATCTCTCTCTAGTTGTGCTCACTCACATATACTCCACTCAAGTTTAATACAACAATCAGCTACACTTTTATCATCGTTATAAATTTTAATCCACTTTTTCTGTTTCACCATGTCACATCCACCTTTTCGTGGTTCACTATTCTTCACTCAGTCTCCCCCATGGCTTCAAAATGTCACCTTCACCTTTTCACTTGCACTCACTGGGCCAGACATAACTACATAGATTAACACTGTTCTATCATATCATCTTAGGACCCCTGAGGAAGACGTATTTGTCGAAGCACGGATCGTGTTAGTTCCCGGTCAGCTTATCATATAGGTGACAACAGATCTATATAACGTTTATTGATTTCAATAAAGATTTATCATCCAGTACATTACTCCTGCAGTATTTCTTTGGTTTTCTCATTATTGTGTACAGAACCAGATTATTAATCATTTTCCCTTTGTTTCCAAGTTTTATTTAAAATCTTGATATACCGCCTAAAAATACTGTCTAAGCGGTTGACATGATTATATTACAAAATTTCTAAAATTTAGGGGGAACATAATTAAGACTGAAACAGTTGAGCATTTTTTACAAAATGAACTGTAACCACTCAGAAAGCATGTACCTAGGCTTTGCTCTGTCTTAGCACATTAATTCATTTTCCATTGGCAATTTTACATAGTAGATGACGGCAGATAAAGACCCGAATGGTCCATCTAGTCTGCCCAACCTGATTCAATCTAAAAATTTGTTTGTTTTTTTCTTCTTCTTCTCCTTAGCTATTTCTGGGCAAAAATCTAAAGCTCTGCCCGGTACTGTTCTTGGGTTCATTTTAGGGTTTGGGATATTAATAGTAAAGTCTGCTAACGTGCAGCCCCGTTTTATTTTATTTTAGCATTTCTGTACCACTTATAACCTAAGCAGTTTACATTAAGGTACTCAAGCATTTTTCCCTGTCTGTCTTGGTGGGCTCAAACTCTTATCTAATACAAGTGTTTAAGCCCCTTACATTAACGGGTGCTAGAGTAGATGTGTCTGTCTTTCTTTCTGTCTCTCTCCTTGGCCACTTTCTACACTCGGGCCCAACAATTGTCCCTTTCTAGTCCCTCCCTCCTTCCTTCCTATGTCCTTAGTGCCCCCAGTGCCTCCTTCCTATGTCCTTAGTGCCCCTTCCCATGTCCTTAGTGCCCGCAGTGCCTCCTTCCCATGTCTTTAGTGCCTCTTCCTATGTCCTTAGTGCTCCCAGTGCCTCATTCCCATGTCCTTAGTGCCCCAGTACCTCCTTCCTATGTCCTTAGTGCCCCGGTGCCTCCTTCCTATGTTCCCCCTCACTGCCTTCCAGCCTTTGTCCCACCTCCCTCCCCCAAAGCTAGCCAGCCTACCTCCCTCCCTACCTGCCGCGCTAAAGCCAGCCTGCCTGCCTCTCTCCAGCGCTGAAGCCGAAGCCTGACCCCCCGTACCAGCCCCCGCTGCTGCTACCTACCGTATGGCCTACAGCCGCTTCAAACACCCTCCTCCCCCCCCAGTCCGCCGCCCGCCACAACTAAAGCAAAGGGAAAAGGTACGCCACACACAAACCACCGCAGGCTCCAGCTGAACGCGTCAAACACTGTCGCGGAGCTACAGCTTATGGAGGCAGGGATCACGAAGTTGTAAGTGCGCATGCGTGCTTAGGGTTTTATTATGATAGATACCTGGGGCAATGGGGGATTAAGGCCCTCTTGTACTAAAGTGCGGAAATCGATTTAGCCCATGCTAAATGCTAACGCGTGCATGTTAGTCTATGAACGTGTTAGCGTTTAGCATGTGCTAATTTGATTATTGTGTGCTAATCGGTTAGTAAAAGAGGGGGTAAATGACTTGCTCAGGGTTACAAGGAGCAGTGTGGGATTTGAACCCACAACCTCAGGATGCTGAGATTGTAGCTCTAATCACTATACACTCCCACTCTCATTCTGAGAAAGGATGAATGACTTAGAACTGAGAATCTCGGAGAGGGTGAGAGCCAGAAGGCCTTGAGCGACACAAAGTTATTCAGAGTAGTGAGAAGGATTGCGAAGACCTACAACGAGACATAAACACGCTCAAGGAATGGGCTGTGAAATGGAAAATGAGGTTCAACGTGGATAAGTGCAAGGTGATGCATGTCGGTAACAAAAATCATATGTCTCCAGGAAAGAGACTTGGGAGTACTTGTAGATAAGTCAACGAAGCCATCTGTGCAATGCACAGTGGCGGGGAAAAGGGCGAACAGAATGCTAGTAATGATTAAGAAGGGGATCACAAACAGATCGGAGAAGGTTATCATGCCGCTGTACCGGGCCATGGTGCGCCCCCACCTGGAATACTGCGTCCAACACTGGTCGCTGTACATGAAAAAGGACATAGTACTACTCGAAAGGGTCCAGAAAAGAGCTACAAAAATGGTTAAGGGACTGGGGGGAGTTGCCATACAATGAAAGGCTAGAGAAACTGGGCCTCTTCTCTCTTGAAAAGAGGAGACTGAGAGGTGACATAATCGAAACATTCAAGATCCTGAAGGGAATAGACTTAGCAGATAAAGACAGATTGTTCACCCTCTCCAAGGTAGAGAGAACGAGAGGGCACTCTCTAAAGTTAAAAGGGGACAGATTCCGTACAATGTAAGGAAGTTCTTCTTCACCCAGAGAGTGGTAGAAGACTGGAACGCTCTTCCGGAGTCTGTCATAAGGGAAACCACCCTTCAGGGATTCAAGACAAAGTTAGACAAGTTCCTGATTGAGAGGGGACATGATCGAAACATTCAAGGTACTGAAGGGGATAGACTTAGTAGATAAGGGCAGGTTGTTCTCGTTCTCCAAGGTAGGGAGAACAAGAGGGAACTCTCTAAAGTTGAAAAGGGGATCGATTCCGTACGAATGTAAGGAAGTTCTTCTTCACCCAGAGAGTGGACCCCTAATAAATTACATAGAGCTCATTTAGCAGATTCTAACAAATGTTGGCACGGTAAGGTTAATTTAGGCGACTTAAAGCATATGATTTATGCTTGCCCAATTATTCAGCCATTCTGGGGATCAGTTTGGAAAAACATTTGTACCGTGTTACCTGTTTCTTCTCAGTTATCATTTAGGGCTTCTTTTACTAAGCCACGTTAGGGCTTTAACACGCAGAATAGCGTGTGCTACATTGCCATGCACGCTATACCTTAATGCCAGCATTGAGCTGGCGTTAGTTCTAGAAGCATATCTCTTGCTTTGCCTGAAGATTTGAATAAATGGCATTCCGAGTTATTTGATACATTAATTGCTGTCGCTATACAAATGATTCTTTCTCATTGGAACTCAGCTCAGCTATTAAATATATCTTTCTGGTGGGCAACGATTATGATGATTCATAAATATGAGTGCAAAGCCAACTCCCTTGCTAATAAAAGCTTCAAAATCTAATAAAATTTGGACTCCGATAGCAAGTATTTCTTCTTTAACCTAATTCATGGATATTGTCCAACTGATTTTATTACTAATGTATTCTCGCCTAGAAGTTTGATAGTCATGTAATCAAAGTTTAAATAAACTATGAAAAAAAAAACAACTAGAAAATCAACACTGGTTCAAGAATCCAGGCCATATTGTTTGTGGGATTTTTCATTTTATTTCAGTTGTTTATTTTGGGGACAGTGTTGTCAATAGTTCACTATTGTGAAAGTTTTAACCGTAAATAAGATTGATTTTCCACTGGATAATGTAATAAGACTATTAGGAGTTCATTTTGATCACAACCTTTCACTATTAGCTCCGGTCAACTTCTTAAAGCAAAATGATTTTGGTCCATTTCTGGAAACTCAGGAGGATTAGAAAGTATTTAGATAATTATCAATTCTGCCTCTTAGTTCAATCTTTAGTTTTGTCTCAATTGGACTATTAAAATGTGACCTTCTTAGATTACCTGACATGTATAATAATAAAAAGAAAAGTACCCCAAACGCTACAGAATGCAGCTATTAGATCTTCAGATTGAAGAAAATAGATAAGATTGCACCTTACCTACGTGAACTGCACTGGCTACCCATAGCAGGGCAAATACTTTATAAATTCTATTGTATACAATTTAAATTACGTTTTGGAGAAACTCCAGATTATATGCCTCAATCTATATACTTTGGAGGAAAGGCAGGAGAAGGGAGATATGATAGAGACGTTTAAATACCTACATAATGTAAACGCGCATGAGTCGAGTCTCTTTCATTTGAAAGGAAACTCTCTGCAACGAGAGGGCATAAGATGAAGTTAAGAGGTCCGGAGTAATCTAAGGAAATACTTCTTTACAGAAAGGGTGGTGGATGCGTGGAACAGTCTCCCGGAAGAGGTGGTGGAGACAGAGACTGTGTCTGAGTTCAAGAGGGCCTGGGATAGGCACGTGGGATCTTTTGCAGAAAGAAAGAGATAATGGTTACTGCGGATGGGCAGACTGGGTCGTTTGGCCTTCATCTGCCATCATGTTACAATGTTTCTATAACCATAAAGGTCTATGACATCACAATGCAGGTGTAAAGAGCCTTAGCCAATAGGGAGAGGAGATGCAACTGTTAAGAGCCTTAGCCAATAGGGAGAACTGGTGGCAGCCATTCAGCGAGCAGGGATCTCAAAGACCCACCTTGAGGGCCGCAATCCAGTCGGGTTTTCAGGATTTCCCCAATGAATATGCATTGAAAGCAATGCATGCACATAGATCTCATGCATATGCATTTGGGGAAATCCTGAAAACCCGACTGGATTGCGGCCCTCAAGGAGGTGCTTTGAGACCCCTGGTTTAGAGAGTCCTTAAAGGTGGTTAAAGTCTTCTTTAATTCAGACATTCGTTTGTCATATTCCTCCGTGTTAAAATTGTGATGTAAATCCTCCTCAGTCTTTTCTATTTTCATTTTCAATTCCAATTCCAGTGAGGTAGTAGTTTCCACCATCAAGATCATCAAATTGCAGCTACAGTGATTAAAGAACTCAAAATGTTCATGTCGGACAATGGATTTTTGGATAAATGGACTACAATCCTTATTCACTATAATCGTGATTTGATAATCTTTTTTTAAAAAACTTTATTTAGTTTTTAATGCCAACAAAAAGTGCATACAGTTTATATACAAATAATGATAATCAACCAAGCACTTATAATTAACCAGTATCTATACAAAATATAAAAATTCCCTCCCCCATCCATCATTACCATCAGGAATAATATCAAAACAAAAGAGATACCCCCCTCCCGCTCCCCCCCCCCCTTGGATGTGTGGGTGAAAAACAACGGAAAATAAAGATAAAGGACAACTATAGCAAATCTAGAAAAGACATCAGTGGACCCCAAACTAATTTGAATATCTTATTATGCCCCAGCATAATGGTCATGCGCTAATGGAAAAATTAGCACTTGGTCATTCAGAACATGGAAATCAGGTATTTTGTGGTTGCTCTTAAAAAGGCCTTAGCATGCTTGAAAGACCCATGTAAGAGAGTACAAATGTCAGTTTTTAGCACAGCTTAGTAAAAGCACATCCATCAGACTCCGGCCTACAATGTTTGATCTTACCTTTTTGAGTTATTGGAGCTGAGCTTCCATGCAACACAGATTGCAGTAGTGCTAGAAAAAGAGAATTGAATTTTGACTCACATTTTCTGCCTGGAAAACCTCACAATCAAAACCAAAACAAGTGTCAGAAATTCCCCAGGAAAAATCTGGTAAGAAAACAGAACTTTTCTCCCAAGCAAACTCATCAGAATAAAAAAATAATGATTAGTTTTGAACACAGTAAACCTTTAAAAGCTGGAGGGATAAATCTGGCAGGAGAAAGCCTTCTCCAGCATCTCATACAGCTCCCACACTTGTCATCTTTGCTTTGTTTATTTATATCCCAGACCTGATAAATGCAGAAGGCAGACACTGAATCTCTTTATTATAAGCTTCTTGAGTATTTAATCAAAGGGACATTGATCAGGGCCTGCTGTCGGTTTTCGGAACTCGCTTGTATCTCGAGGAGACTGGAGTGTAGAGAGGAGGTGATGGAAAGCGCTATTAATTACCTTTGCATGCTGGTCTCTATCAATAATGCTCAGGCATGCTATTTATCTGTGACAAAAGCGGTGTCAAGTGTGGGAGGGATTTAGATAGAAAAAACCAAAACTAAACAAACAAAAAGTAGTTATGCTACCTGCTTTGAGGCTTAATCATGGTTCATTACAGCTGCCACTGCCCGTGGAGAGCAAGCACTGGTTTTTCATTTCTTGCAGGCTTCAGAAAATGTTCTTGTTGCATGTGAATGCCCATATTCTTATCAGGATCTGCTCTAAGGTTTCAGGAGCAGCTGGGCTTGTTTTCCATCTGCTCTGGGGGCTGTTGTAGGGAACTTGAAATTCCTATAAATTGCCTCCTGGCATTCACGTGGCACCATAGCGAGAATGAGACACAATCTCTGAAGAGTGAGAAAACATTATACTTTAAGATTTAAAAAAAAAAAAAAAAAAAATAGAACTATTTAACACATTTATGCCAATTACTCTAAATCTTTATATCATCACCTGTTATTTTTTTCTTGCATGGTTTCTTACAATCTTTCTTGCTGGATTAATCCCAGACAAGATAATATCATGATAAACATTTTTTTTTTTATGAAGTCATAAACAACTCCTACTTACTATTTTGTATCTGTTTCGGAGCTCCAAAGATGTTTCCTGCAGAAGCTTCTTATGAAGTCTGACTTAAGAGACATTTATCAATGAAATTGTGAAAGCATCACGATATAGTTAGCAACCTAGAATACCATTAATATGTGTTATGTTACCACTAACTAGTGCTATTTTGGCATGAGTTCCATTTTTTGCAATGAGATCTAGTTACTAATACTTGGGGTTATCTTAAAATAATATGTCCACATTTACAACTTCCTCTTAGTTACTAATAACATATCTTCACAATAGCCAGTGTTGATAAGTTCCCCAATTGTACCCCCTGCCTCAGGTCAAGAGGTAAAGTTAGCCACCAAAAAATGAGAAGAGACACAGGTTTGCCAGGGGTTTGGTTAAAATCTACTCAAACAGTGCTGTCTGAACCAAGAGTGGCACAAGAATTACTGTCCTAAATTTAACCAGATAATTTCCCATTGAATATTGACATCGGTATCTTTCCTTAGGAGTAATTCCATGTCAACTGGTTCAGTTTCAAAGAGGGTCCCCACTTGACATCTTCTGTGGATACATAAAAGTGGCCCAAAGAAAGGGGCTCCTAACTCTGGACCTAGTTGAGATCATGTCCCAAAACTTTGATTATCCTCTCCTGAAAAAAATGTCATCAGTTTCTGAGATAGTTGAGTGGAGAGCTCTGGACCACTTGACATGGAATGACCCTTATACAACAAAGTAGAAAAGACCCTTTCTTAGCCCACCCTCCAAACAATACAAAGCATGACTGCCGCCCTCACCCCCCCAAAAAAAAAAATTCTCTAAAAACACACTGAAAATTGCACTTACAAATTTGGGCACATACCCAATTTGTGGACACAATTTAAATAACAAGCTAAATGGTGCCATTAATTCGATGTGCCGCAAACATTAAAAATGCAGGGCATCTGGAAATGCACAGCCATCAATGTGATGATGTCACAGGCATGAGTGACATCATCACATTGACATCCATGCATGTGTGCATGCCCTCCAGCCATGGCCCTGAGCCTCCTACTACTGTCTGGGGGGGAGTTGGTTGAGAATAAGAGGAGCTGGCACCAGATGACTGCCCACAGGACATTCCTCTTGCTGTGAAAGGCATGCCCTTTAAGCAGTCGGCACCGGCACCTCTCCTCCTTACCAGCGTCTCATGGCATACCTGGAATCTGCCACGGCACACAGTTTGCGATACACTGCATTAATTTAACAAATAATTATTGGCACTAATTAGAATTAATTACACATTCTGGGATCCTTTTACTAAGGTGCGCTAACTGATATAGCCTGCGCTAAATGCTAAGCCATCCATAGAATATAATGGGCGTCTTAGCATTTAGCGCACGTTAATCTTTACTGCAGGGGTCTCAAAGTCCCTCCTTGAGGGCCGCAATCCAGTCGGGTTTTCAGGATTTCCCCAATGAATATGCATGAGATCTATGTGCACGCACTGCTTTCAATGCATAGTCATTGGGGAAATCCTGAAAACCTGACTGGAATGCGGCCCTCAGGGAGGGACTTTGAGATCCCTGCTCTAGTGCGTGCTGAATCAGTTAGCGCGCCTTAGTTAAAGGACCTCTATGTGCCTAAACTTAGATTCAGGATCCATGCCTAAATTTGACATGCAAGTCAAAAGAGAAATAGGCGCAGAAATAGGCGGGTCATGGGTGAGTGAAGAGTGGATCAGGGGTGTTCCTTTAAGTCAGGGCTGCCCAAGTCCGGTCCTCGAGATCTACTGGCAGGCCAGGTTTTCAGGATATCCACAATGAACATGCATGAGAGAGAGATTTGCATACCAAGAAGGCAGTGCAGGCAAATCATGCATATTCATTGCGGATATCCTGAAAACCTGGCCTGGCAGTAGATCTCGAGGACCGGACTTGGGCAGCCCTGCTTTAAGTTATGTGCTTAGTTATTTAATAAGAGTATCTGCATCTATATTTAGGCGTGGACATTTATACTTCATTTTCAAGTGGTGCAAATGACCACGCCCAAAGTTAAGTGTGGCTCCCATTCATAAGCGCTAGTCTATAAATCCCGCTTAACTTTTTAAATGTGGTTTATAAAATTGTGCTCTTTTTTTTGGCACTGATGTTTTCATTCACCATACAGTATACATTCTCTAAAACCCATAATTCTCCCTTAAAATTTTATCTCATCGTTTGACATGGCAACAGAGCAGTGAGACACCTTACAGGGCACTGCTGTGAACGTCACAAAAAGGGTGCCACATAAACATCTCACCAGAACTCCCTTATAGGTTATGGTGAGCCCTCCAAAACACACTATACCCAGCTGTCTACAATCCCAATAGCCCTTATGGCTGTAAGTGGCGCCTACATGGCAGTAGAGTAGGGTGTTGGAGTTTTGGGTGGGCTCACATTTTCCTACACAAATATAATGGTCAGAGTGACTTTTGGGCCTTTGTCCTCCTCTCTATGTTTCACTTGCCCCCTCCCCAGCTACTTAAGACACCTGTGTGTGCAGCTCCTCTAGGCTTTCCTATAGCAGGTGCTGATGTTCCGAAGACAGATATGTGAGGGGTCAGTGATCACTGGGGGAGTGTGTTGGGGTCTTTACGTTGTCTCTGTGGTAGTTATCTGGTCACTTTAGATACCTTTTTGCCACTTTTACATCATCTAAGTCACAACGTATAATTTTCATCTAGGAAGTCTCGTGAAACATTCGATTATCCTTACAGGGTGATTAAGTCTATGTTGGCCCACAACCCATCCAAATACCGCCCAAACCACTCCTCCAGGCGCACAGCGACAATCAGAGGCCAAAAAAAGTCCCTGGATCTGTCCAGAAATTCAGTTTGATTATCGGCACTTGGCAGACCTGTCTTTTAGGTCGTCCAAGTGCCGACTTGGGCAGGTTTTTAGACGTATTTAAGTTTTGACTATGAGCCCCGTAGACAACAACAACAAAAAAGTAAAACTATTGCATTTGCTATAGGTGACCTAAGGGATCAGTTTTTGTCTGGAATAACTACATCCTTTGTGAACGGAGTGCATTGTATATCCCTGTGAGCTAAGTATCCTGCTGAAGCATTGTTTCTTCCACTAGCTCCCGGAGCCAAGAATAATACCTTCAGAAAATAACTTGCCATTTTGTTTCCTTTCTTTGTAGACATTTGCCACATCTCCAGGAAAGTAATGCATTTTTAATAGGGTGAACACACATACAGGGAGTCTTTTAATACACTGGTAATTACAGGTGTGACCCTCAAAAGGCTACGAGCACTGAAGCTGCAAATTTAATTAACCCTGACGAGTAACCTGACTTGTCATACAGAGGAAAGGAGAGAAGCAAAGAGAAGAGGGCTAGAATTATCGCCAGGCAAAAGAAAGCTTTATCTTTTTTTGCTCAACTGGCGCTGTTGTTTTTCTCTCTTTGCAGAGGTGATTTGCGTTGAAGGATAGAATCGCTGCCATTTTGCATCTTTTTCTTTCAGTGTCTTCAGATTAGTCACCAGGCTTTTATTCAAAAGGAACCACTCATCAAGATTTCCCCTCTCGACTAAATTGATAGCAGGAAGGTCTGTTAAAATAATTTATTGTAACATTGATGGTCCATCTGGTATCTTTGCTTCTTATCATACTTATAACTTTAACTGTTTTCTGCAGCAAGATTCACGCCTATATTACAAGTATTTTCATCTGTTCCCTTATGACATTCAACACATTAGTCCAAAAATAAATTGTTATTCCTCTTAAAGTAATTTAAGATATGCTATTCTGAACAAATTTGTAATATGTGCCTTGTGTCCTGCCTGTAAAACTTAACCCAAAGTGCATTCACAAAAGCTAATATCCCCTAGACCAGAGGTGGGCAACTCCGGTCCTCGAGGGCCGGAATCCAGTCGGGTTTTCAGAATTTCCCCAATGAATATGCATGTGATCTATATGCATGCACTGCTTTCAATGCATATTCATTGGGGAAATCCTGAAAACCCGACTGGATTCCGGCCCTCAAGGAGGGACTTTGAGATCCCTGATCTATGGGCTTTACACAACATATTTTGAATAAATTCTACAACAGATGTATAGCTGGTTAGTCTACCTTCACATAGCACAGAATGCAGCCTCAAAGTTATTCTAAATAGCTTTGCTGGCCTGCTGCTCGCACTGGCTTTCCCTCTGATGTCACTTCCTGGCCCTGCAACCCTGAAGTGATTTCAGAGAGAGCCAGGCCCACGCAAGCAACAGGCTAGAGTAGTTGCTCACACTGGCAAAGATTTTTAACGACATATGGGGAGGGGGGAGTGTGTGAGGAAGGGAGGGCATGAGTGTGGCATGGGAGGGCAGAAAGGTACCAGCACCCCTACTGATACGGCACCTGCGATAGTCCGCCCCCCTCCCCCCTTACTACGCCACTGGGTTGCAGCCCTCAAGGCCACAGGTTGCCTGCCTCTGATTTAGTCAGTAGCAAAACTGAAGTCTACAAGACCTTATGTGGTCTACCAGCAGAGCAGAGCTGATAGAGTTCACTAATAAAGCACAGTTTAGAAGTCATGGTGGTCAACGTGTCAATTACATGTCCACCATGACTTCTAAACTGTGCACAGGCATGGTAAAAGGGCACATATATGCTGGCATGGAGAATCCTTCATAAAATGAGCCCCAAACTGTACAGCTCAGAGATCAGGACTCAAAGGGATCTAGCAGGCTGAGATTTATTTTAATACTACATGTCTCTTAAGTTTCACTCAGTAGGATGTTGAACTGAGTTATGGGAGCGATTAGCTTCTTTCCACATGCAGTGAATAAATTAGAATTAAGTGTCGACAGCTTTCAACACTGCCTGAACACAGAAATGTAAAGAGAGGGATAAGCCCAAAATTTTGTGAGGGAGGAAACAGGAATTCTGAATCATGTGTTTTTTCAGAATGTTTGTTCACAGTTATTAGAATACTTGGCATTTTGTATATTTATCCAGTTTAAAAAAAGAATAAATTGGGTTGAATACTGCTCTGGTTCTAAATATTCCTAGCTATTTCAGCAGGGGTAGTGGGACAGTGGTCAGCTCACCTCTTTACATCAATTTTTTACATGACATATGCAGGCCCCTTATTCCTCCTCTTTTCCCCCATTTTCTCTTGATCTTCCCAGCTTCCATGTACTTCCCTTTCATTTGATCTCTTCTTGTGGCTTTGTAGATTTCTCATATCTTTCAGCTATTTTGCCTACTTTTCTACTCAATTTTCCTCTTTCTTACACTTCTAGTCCTTTGTCTGGACTGTGGCTCACTGGACAGCCCCACCACTGCCTTCAATGCCCACCACTTTGAAATACTAAAGCAACAAAAAGGCAGTATACAAGTCCCTATTCCCTTTCTCTGCCTTCTCCTATTTCACCATTCCATCTTAAATTTCCTCCCTACACCTTTCTTTTTCTTACCCCTAGACTCTACTATCACTTTTTTTTCCTAATATTTGCTCCCTGCCTCTCCCCAATATAGTATCTGCACTTTGCCATTTACACTTTCTCAGCTCTCCCCTCTTCAGATCCCTTTGCCTGTACACTTCCCCCTCCGTATTCGCAGGGGTTAGGGGCAGAGCCGGTCCGCGAATATGGAAAAACCGTGAATAATATTCGGGGCGGTTCTGCCCTTATCCCCCGCTTCCCTGGCTATTCTTAGCCCTGTAACCCCCCTCTCCTCCTTAAGCCTTACCTGGTGGTCTAGCGGGTTTTCACGCAGGAGCGATCTTCCCACGCTCCTGTCCCGTGCAGGTCGCTCACAGGAAATGGCTGCCTTGAGCCATTTCCTGTGAGCGATCTGCACGGGAAGATCGCTACTGCCTGAAAACCTGCTAGACCATCAGGTAAGGCTTAAGGGGGGGGGGGGGCTTACAGGGCTAAAAAAACCCGAAAAATTAAAATTTATTTTTGGGTCAAAAATCGCAAATAACCGAAGCCATAGATACAGAATTCGCGAATACGAAGGTGGAAGTGTATTTAAAGTATGCTTTCCCTCTCTTATATAACTTAACTGAGTAGCAGTGACCGATACTACGGAAGACAATTTCAAAACTCAGTTTCTCACGTCATTTGCAAATTTTTTTATCTTTTTTTTTTCTTCTTTCTTTTGTTTTCATTTTGGAGACAATTTAAACAATAGTGCATACTCTCACTCAGCAGTGGGCACTATTACACCATAGCACTCTCTATCGTTAATAGCACGCACTATTGCTCAGAAGCAATGTTAGGAATTATCAGGAAAGGAATGGAAAACAAAGATGAAAATGTTATAATGCCCTTATATCGCTCTATGTTACAGGCACACAGGCATTTTCCCCTGTCTGTCCTGGTGGGCTCACAATCTATCTCAGTGGTTCCCAACCCTGTCCTGGAGGACCACCAGGTCCAAGCCATGTCCAAATGGTCTTGTTCTGGACGCTTGGGATGGATGAATTTTTGGTCAAAAATGTGGAATAAAGATAGACATACTGGCGATCTGGGCAATCAATGTCCTGGACGTCCAGATAGACGATTAAAAAAAAAATTCTAGAGGTATTTTTTTGATAATGGCCATTTTCCCCATGCTATCTTTGGATGTCTAGTGCCATACATCTGAATCAAACTTGGATGTATCTTTTGATTATGTCCCTCCATGTCTAACAGACAGATATATGTCATAATGGATATTGTATAATTTTTCTTCCTACATGTTCTACTCCTAGTGAAAATACTTGTGAAAACTAAAAGAACCCAATAAGAAAGACTATCTAAAGCAAACATAGGCAACTCCGGTCCTTAAGGGCCGGAATCCAATTGGGTTTTCAGAATTTCCCCAATGAATATGCATGAGATCTATTTGCATGCACTGCTTTCAATGCATATTCATTGGGGAAATCCTGAAAACCCGATTAGATTCTGGCCCTCGAGAACCGGAGTTGCCTGTGTCTGATCTAAAGTGTCACTGATTAAAAATTCTTCCTATAATATAGAGTGTACTGGGAGATCATAGGAAATATAACATTCAACAAATAAATTTAAACATTGATATAAATTTGTGATAGGTCCTCAGTTTACACAACTCAGTTGTCAGGACAAACCTGTAATGTCGAGTTGAGAGCTGCATAAACCCAAACGGGTTATTGAAGTGTGAAACATCCCTGGACCTTCAGTGAAATCGTGCAAATTAACATGCAAAATCACACAATAAATAATAAATCAAATATGATCTCTCCACTATACTCTTGTGCAATATTGTATTGCTAGTGTTCCAAATTCATTTTGAGATTCGACTTTCCAGGAATGTCCTCCTCTGGCATCCAAAAATGCAAATGTCTAAAGAACATAGAGGTACATCTTTTAACCATTGTAAACCACATAGAACTTCACGTTCCTGCGGTATATAAACTGTTGTTATTATTATTACTTATCTCACAATGCAGTAGCGTAAGTAGGATCACAATTAGTCCGTTGTTCATGCTGCAATGTTGAAAGGTCTACAGAGTTCAAACCGCCTTCCTTGGGAGCGATGGCACTGAACATCTCAAGATTGTAGAGGGGAGTGTGGAGACACAGAAAGGAAAGTTGAATCCCAAGTGGAAAATGGCGCTTTGGTGTGGAGACACCCACTGAAAACACGCTCCCCTTTACAATCTTGAGACATTCAGTGCCATCGATCCTGAGGAATAGAAGTCCTCCGCTTACAGTTCTGCCATTGGGAAGCGCTGTTTCACTCTGACATTTTCAGTAAGAAACACAAGCAACTTCTGCAGGATTCCAGGGAACCTGCCTGTCTCACAATTGAAAACACAATATTGAAACATCGCCATCTATTGGTAGCAATGCAGCTGGAGGACTTCTGCTCAGCTTAAAGGGAATAGTGTTTGGGGTTGCAATCTTTGATTTATGCTGATGTTCTTATTACTGAACTATTGGTTAGAAATAACTGCTGTACTATACTCAGTCATTTGCCTCAATTTAGAGATAATTGTGAAGTGGTGGAAACAAAGGTGAAAATACATGTTATAAGTGAATAGACCTATTGAAAATAAAGAGGCTTCAGTAAATAATGAGAGTTTGTGTTGGTGCCTGTGTTTCAGGTATAACTTCTAGTTATTGCAGTATTTGGAATCCCTCACAGAACAAGTGGCTAATTAATTTTTTATTTTTAGTTTTGTAACATAATTACAAAAAGTAATTGCAGAAGAACAAAAAGGACCAAAATAACTTGTTTAAACTGCTTATAGTTGACATTAAGGGTGGTAAATCAACTAAGGCCCTCTTTACTAAGGTGCGCTAAGCGTTTTTGTTTTTTTTTGTTAGATATGTGTATGATGATTTTATTGGGTGTGGCCCCGGCGTCTCCTTGTGCTCACCGTTATCTCCTGCTGGATCGGGGGAGCGGCGTAGCTGTGCTCATTAAGTCCCTGCTGCTGATTCTGCTGTCTGCCGCTGGTTTCGGTGCGGCCCCAGCGTCTCCTCGTGCTTAACCGTTAGCCCCTGCTGGATCGGGGGAGGGGTGGAGCTGTGCTCTTAAGTCCCCGCCGCTGCTTCTGCTGCCTGCTGCTCTTTATGATGCGGCCCCGGCGTCTCCTTATGCTCATCGTTATCCCCTGCTGGATCTGGGGAGGGGCGGAGTTGTGCTCTTTAGTCCCTACTGCTGATTCTGCTGCCTGCCGCTGGTTTCGGTACGGCCCCGGTATCTCTTCGTGCTCAACCGATTAGCCCCTGCTGGATCGGGAGAGGGGCGGAACTGTTCTCATAAGTCCCCGCCGCTGCTTCTGTTGCCAGCCGCTGGTTTCGGTGCGGCCCCAGCGTCTACTTGTACTCACCGTTATCCCCTACTGAATCAGGGGAGAAGGAAGGAAGGAAGGATGCAGGAAGGGCCTCTGCTGAAAATGCACCATTCTAGGCCTTTAGGTTTGTAGACAGTTATGCTGCTGAACTATAATAGAAAAAAAGTGATACTTAGGGCTGGTCTGGTGGTTCAATTACAGTGTTGTGCATTGTCACATAAACAGATGTTTCAAGTTCAGATTTATTAGAATTTTGCTATACCGCCAAATCAGATTTCATAAAAGTTAAAAAGCACAAATATTTAAAAATCCAAAATACAAGTAGTGATTTGTCATACATAGACTTGACAAAACAAACTGGAACAAGAGAGAATTGGTAGAACCACATAGTGACATAGTAGATGACGGCAGATAAAGACCCGAATGGTCCATCCAGTCTGCCCAACCTTACCCACTCTTTAAATTACTTATTCAATTTACGGCCTCTTTTACAAAGCCGTGGTAACGGCCCCGAAGCCCATAGAGATTTAAAGGGCTTCAGGGCTGTTGCTGCACGGCTTTGTAAAAGAGGCTGTTAATTTATTTTTTTTTTTCCTTCTTCTTCTTCGCTGTTTCTGGGCAAGAATCCAAAGCTCTGCCCGGTACTATGCTTAGGTTCCATCTACTGAAGTCTCCGTCAAAGTTCACTCCAGCCCATCTACACCAGTGTTCTTCAACCTTTTTAGACCTATGGACCGGCAGAAATAAAAGAATTATTTTGTGGACCGGCATCAGTCCGCAGACCGGCGGTTGAAGAACACTGGGCTAAGTCGTGGGCCAGACCCTGCTCATCTCCGCCCCAGACCCCTTCCCCATAATAGTACTAATTGTAACACTATTTTTTCCATTCATTTTTCATATATACGCGCAATATTATCTTATCAACAACGTATCGATCGCACTGCGGACCGGCAGTTGAAGAACACAGTTTTGGGCCTGATGCACATGCCAGCCTTGTGGACCAAAAAGGAGGCAGAAAAGATCATACTGTTCTCGGAGAGACTGCTTGCTGACCAAACGATTGTGAGCACACAAGTAGTGAGAAATCAAGATGTAATTAATATAATTGAATAATGGAGTGCCCTCAGTGTGATAAGGCAGCGAAGGGAGCAATGCTCCTACGCTTCACATCATGAGACAAGGACCAGCCAGTCCCTGCCCCCACACCATCATGGTGTGTGAAATAAATCCAAAACGTGAAAAAAGTGCAAAATAAAGCACAAAGCAATAACACAAGTGAGGTCATTCAAACAGTCTCTCAGAGAACCTCCCCCAAAGAACTCCCAACAGAATCAAAAAAGCCGACTTAGCTGAAGATGAAAGCAGGTGATAAAACGGTCTCCCGAAAGCAGGGAGATCCGCAGGATACCAGGTCCAACCAAGCCTGGTTTCGGGAAC
The DNA here is from genome assembly GCF_902459505.1 of Geotrypetes seraphini. NCBI lineage: Eukaryota > Metazoa > Chordata > Amphibia > Gymnophiona > Dermophiidae > Geotrypetes > Geotrypetes seraphini. The sequence goes on along the minus strand of NC_047101.1, from coordinate 20,367,092 downwards.
CAAAATCCCTTCTTCAGGAACCCAGATTACAGAACACTGAAGACCATCGAGCCGGCTGGGGAAGGGCGGAGAATCTGAGGGCACACCATTATTCAATTATATTAATTACATCTTGATTTCTCACTACTTGTGTGCTCACAATCGTTTGGTCAGCAAGCAGTCTCTCCGAGAACCGTATGACCTTTTCTGCTTCGTTTTTGGTATCTTGTTAAGTTTCTCTGGCAGGCTTTTTGGAGTTATTTTTTTGGTTAGCCCTGTGGACCGGCAGGAAATTTCTGTGGACCGGCACCGGTCCATGGACCGGCGGTTGAAGAACACTGATCTGCACCATCCCAGCCATCGAAGCCCTCTCCAGCCCATCCTCAACCAAACGGCCATATACGGACACAGACCGTGCAAGTCTGCCCAATACTTACTATTCTTCACTACTTACTATTATTTTCTGATTCTAGATCCTCGTTGTTCATCTCACACTTTTTTGAACTCTGTCACCATTTTCCTGTCCACCTCGGGAGCGCATTCCAGGCATCCACCATCCTCTCCGTAAAGAAGAATTTCCTTACATTGCTCTTGAGTCTGCCACCCCTCAACCTCAAATTATGTCCTCTGGTTTTACTATTTTCCTTTCTCTGGAAAAGATGATTTAAAAAAAGAAAGCACAAGTGGAAAGGACACTAGGAGAGGGAGCTGGTGATGGGTAAATCAATAAAGTTCAGGAAGGTCACGTCCTTAACAGAACAGTTAAACATGATAGTTAAAGATGTCGTGTCAGTTTCTGACTCAAGTCTTCTCATATTCCGTAGGTCAGCCGCGGCCAAGGATGTGGCATATTTGCACAGTTTCCTCCTCTTTTACGAAGGTGCGCTATGCTTTTTAGTGCACGATAAAATATTAGTGCGCGCTAATCACGCTCTAAACGCTAACGCGTGCATGTTATCCTATGGACGCATTAGCGGTTAGTGCACACATTGATTTTGCTCTAAACGCGCGCTAAAACTCTTAGCGCACCTTAGTAAAAGAGGGCCTTTATCGTTCTCCAGAACAACTGTAATACCCAGTAGCAAGCAGGCAGTCAATGAAAAGCAGCACAGCCAAAAAGATGTGTAGAAACCAAATTCAATTTTATTGTGCAGACATCAGTGAAAACTCGTGTTTCGCCCACATTAAGGGCTGCATCAGGGGTTAATAGAACTAGAAAACAGTAACAAAACAGACGATTATATGTTAAAATAAATCATGCATAATCATCAGTATAGAAGCTATTTGTCTATAAAGGACATAGGGACTGTCTACTTAGCTATAACAGACATAGGGACTGCAAGAAAAACCTATGGGGAAAAAGTGCAAATTAATACAGATGCTTGCAATGTCGACAAAGGTATGAAGCCAGCTATAAAAATTACAAGGCCAAACTAGCCATGGAAAGAATGAGGGTACATACCTTGCTAAAAATCCATATTATAGGGATCCAGCATTATTTATTTATTTATTTTCTATACCGTTCTCCCAGGGGAGCTCAGAACGGTTTACATGAATTTATTCAGCTGCTCAAGCATTTTTCTCTATCTGTCCCAGTGGGCTCACAATCTATAGCACATAAAATAATTATAAAACCAAACCAGCTATTAAAAAAATAATAATTACAGAGCCAAACCAGCCATGGGAAAATGAATCACCAACATGAATGAGTCTAAAACATCAGTAAAACCTCTAAACCAGTGGTCTCCAACTCAAACCCTTTGCAGGGCCAAATTTTGGATTTGTAAGTACTTGGAGGACCTCAGAAAAAATAGTTAATGTCTTATTAAAGAAATGACAATTTTGCATGAAGTAAAACTCTTTATAGTTTATAAATCTTTCCTTTTGGCCAAGTCTTAATAATAATATTGTAATTTATAGCTAGAGAGACATATGATCAAGAAACTGTTTTATTTTACTTTTGTTATTATGATAAAACTACCGAGGGCCTCAAAATAGTAACTGGCGGACCATGAGTTTGAGACCACCGAGTTAAGGGGAACAGTTAATCTGCTGTCAGGGTTGGAGGGCAAAGGGGAGAACAGGACAATCAAGCCATTGTGACATCACTGATGAGACTGGCTTTTATTGGTGGAATGAGGCATTATGACATCACAGTCTTAGCTCTGCTTCCCAAAGACAAAGAGGATGTCGTGGTTACAGTTTAGCCAGTGGTCTCCAACTCAAACCCTTTGCAGGGCCACATTTTGGATTTTTAGGTACTTGGAGGGCCACAGAAAAAGCAGTTAATGTCTTATTAAAGAAATGACAACTTTGTGTGAGATGAAACTCGTTAAAGTTTATTTTTTTTATGCTTAAATCTTTTATTAATTTTCAATTTAAATTTCAAGTATTACACTTGTACAGAAAGCAATAATAGAATAGGTATAAGATACAATACAAATATAGCTCATAGATTAAAAAATATACTATTTATGCTCAAGTCCTCAAATTAGGATCCAGGAGTTAAAGAAAAATTGGCGAAATAATAAAGAAAAATAATAATAATACATAAGAAACTGAGAGCTATAGCAGTGAAGTGAGGTCATCAATAACCAAGTTATAGGGCTCAAAGATTATTTGCATTCAGACGAGACATTGCCACGAAGTTTGTCAATTGGGATGGTTCAAAAAACACATATTTAAGAGTACAGTAACACACAATACATTTACACGGATGTCTCAAATAAAAAGTTGCCCCCAAAGATAAAACCCCAGATTTCAAAAGAAGAAATTCACGGCGGCGCCTTTGCGTCTCCCGTGCCAAATCTGGAAACATTTGTATTTTGTGACCAAGAAAATTTTTTTGTCTATTTTTAAAGTAAAGTTTTAACAACCATGTTTTATCAATTGGCAAAGCTAAGGTAATAATCATAGTGGCTGATGATGCTAAATCTTTCTCAGATGTCTCTAAAATTTGTGAGATGTTTAACCCTTTCAGGACCATAAGGATCGTAGGCCAATTTTTGTGGTTTTGACGACATTTTTATGGTAAAAAGGGCTTGCAGATGCCAAAAAATTGATTTTTTTTTTTGTGAAATATCATTATTTTTATTTAAAAAAATCACACTTCTAGCTTATGGACAGTGTGGCAAGTGAATCTTCTCGTCAATCTAGCAACGACGCTAATGAATGAATGTCGGAACCAGTTTGTTTACATAAAGGCAGTATCATATGGAATCCGTACATATCAAATTTAGAACTGTAGACTATCCCAATCAAAATTTATAGGATTTTAAAGTTATGGGACAAATATGTCCCTTGGTCCTGAAAGGGCTACGGGTTCTTGGTCTGAAGATTTTACTTTTTGTTGTTGATTTTGTTCTTTATCAGGCAAACTCGTTATAGTTTATAAATCTTTCCTTAATTGCTTCTGATAATTTCAGCTATACACAGCAACATGCAGAGAGTGAAAAACTATCAAAGCATCAACTGCAAAAGACAAGATTTTGGACCAACTATTTTGAGGCCCTCGGTATTATAAAGAATGATTCTTTATGGAAAACTTGTGCCTTAAGTAATGTAATGTAATGTAATGTAATTTATTTCTTATATACCGCTACATCCGTTAGGTTCTAAGCGGTTTACAGAAAATATACATTAAGATTAGAAATAAGAAAGGTACTTGAAAAATTCCCTTACTGTCCCGAAGGCTCACAATCTAACTAAAGTACCTGGAGGGTAATAGAGAAGTGAAAAGTAGAGTTAGAGGAAAAATAAAAATAAAATAAACATTTTAACAAGACAGCATTGATCTAAATACTTTGGAAGGTAGAAGAGAGGAGAGAAAGGAATAGAAGCAGAAGGGGGAGCCGTTGAACAGTAGAATTCTGGAGAAATTTAAATGATAGAAATAGAACAAAACAAAGACAAAAGGCAAAACAATAGATAAGATTAAAGATAAATCATAAGCTGGAAAGAAAAATAAAATAAAACTTTGTCTTCAATCCACGGTTTAAGTGTCTGGTCGCGTCCGCAACCGCCTTCAGCTCTCACCTCCTCGGCACCGGACACACGCACAAGCTGAACTGCCTCCAACGTTGCCCGCCTCACTGCTGTAACCTCACGCAAGCGCTTTCCTGCGTCTGTACGTGATTGTGAGGTGGAGTGGAGAGGACAATTGCGTACAGACGCAGGAAAGCGCTTGCGTGAGGTTACAGCAGTGAGGCGGACAACGTTCCAGAACATGACTGCTGGGCACAACCGCCGGACACTTTTAAGGCACAAGTTTTCCATAAAGAATCATTCTTTATAATACCAAAGGCCTCAAAATAGGACCTGGCGGGCCGCGAGTTTAAGACCACTGCTCTAAAACAAAAGAAACATCTTGCAGGTTCGAAAATGGACATTTTCACCCAATTTGGGGACATTTTTCTCAAAGCATCCAAAGTCAGACTTCGATGTCTTCTCAAAAATGCCCTTCCACGTGTGATTCTAAAAACCGTGCCTAACTCTGAAAGGGCCAATTTTTTCGGTGCAGATTTTTTAGGCAATATATAGAGAATTTACTCCCTACTCCCTAATTTATAAACCTGTGCACACAGTTTGACACTTAGGTGTCAGTTTGATATACTGTATATTGCCTAATAAATTGGTGCCAAAAAAGGTTGGCGCTTAGCACAATTCTATAAACCGCATTCGGAGTTGGGCACGGTTTATAGAATCAAGCATAGCATCCATCCATTTGACTAACATTTAGGCACAGTCAATTTCAACTGTTAAACCACTGTGCTGTGAGCGCAGGCCTGTAAGCATAATAATAACAACTTTATTCTTCTATACCGCCATAATCTTGCGACTTCTAGGCGGTTCACATTGAAGAGAGCTGGACAATCAGCGAGTTACAATATGCGAGTAGTCAGTGCAATAATAGTGTGAAGAAGCTTGAAAAAAAAAACAACAATTTACAGTTTAAGAATTTCAGAGGGGACATATTATGAAAAACGCAATGGAACAAGTGGTTCTTCTTGTGCAAAAGAGCTAATATGGTTTAGTTACAGGCCCCTATTATGTTTCTGAAATCTGGACTAGACAGAAGAACAAATGCACTAACTCTTTACCTTGAGTTATCTCTTTGTCAAATAGATTAGAAAAAGTAGACCTTCTGTAGGAGATGGATTAATAACCGTGGCAAGCTTTGAAGCAAAGCAAATATTTATGACAAGCTGTTGTCCTGCATTATTTATTAAACTGAAGCTATTCCTCTTCTGGAGATAAAGTTCATTGAGATGGGTCATCGCAATCCAAATATATTTTCTTAGCAGCTGTCGCCGTGAAAGCAACACGTGAAGGAAATAAACTAAAATGGGACAAGACCAGCATGGACATAAAGATGGCACAATTGACAGCTGAACCTTGACATCAATTAAGATAATGAAGGTAATGGGTGTCAAGATCTTTCAGAGACATAGGCCAGGATTCACTAACCCGCCAGATCGGGCCCGATCCATTCAGAAACCAAAAATATGCAGATGGGGGCGATCTGTGATAGTCTCAATAACACTCTATTAAATCACAGATTAAATCCATTAATTAGTGTAACTTATAAAGATAGTGCTCAGACCCACAACCCTTGTATTTGTTCAAGTGAAAAGAACTGAACATGGGCTGCCCTCAGACCATCATCGCACTTTCGTTGTCTTACCGCTTAGATCTTATACACAAAGCAGGCAAACAGTAATACTTATCTGCTCGTTATGGCGGGTGCAGTGCTGGTAACGTAACAGGCAGGCCCAAGTATGAAAATACCCGTGTCAAAAACCCATGTTTAAAATCCTATAGCAGAGAAGCCATGAAACTAAAGTCTTCCCCTCGACTCGAGTTTCGCACACCAACGCTTCCTCAGGAGGAGAGTTTTCTACAACATAAAACAATTTCCCATTACCACACTTATCATATATCTCACTCAAACCATAAATATAATAATAATAATAATAATTTTATTCTTGTATATCGCCATACCCAAAAAGTTCTAGGTGGTTCACATCCGTTAATTAAGGTCCGCAATGACACATGGATTTACAAAATTTTAACAAAATTACAGGCAATGAAGAGGGGGGCGTGGGGAACTCTTTGACTGAGATTTAGCAGAGGTAACGGTAAGACAGAAGGTAGAGTTGGAAGGTAGGAGATAACGAGGGAGAGACCAAGTAGGGGGAGGGGGGAGGAGGGGGAGCAGAAGGAACGGGGAGAGTGTGGGAAAGGGGAGAAGCATGGGGCAAGGGGGATGAAAAGACCTGGTCGCGGAAAAGGTGCGTTTTGGGAAAGGGGAGAAGCAGGGGGCAAGGGGGGTTAAAAGCCCTGTTCGCAGAAGAGGTGCGTTTTGAGAAGTTTTCTAAAACTAAGGTAAGAGGGGGCCTCGAGTATCATTTGGCCAAGCCAAGGGTTCAGCTTAGCCACCTGGTAAGCAAAGGTTTTGTCGAGAAATCTTTTGAAATGACATAATTTTAGGGATGGGAAGACGAACAGCTGGATTCTGCGGGATTTCTTGTTGGTGAGATTCAGAGTGAAATGGTGATTGAGGTAACTAGGTAATAGGCCAAAAACTGTTTTGTAGCAGAAGCAGGCGAATTTGAATAGGACTCTGGATTCGAAAGGGAGCCAATGCAGTTGGTGGTAGAAACTCAGTCACATATAAATTATCATTCTTAAAGCAATATAGAGAGTCTGAGCACTATCTTTATAAGTTACACTAATTAATGGATTTAATTTTTGATATTCATTTGTCTGGAACTTCAAAAGAGATTTTTAGATGTGGCAAGGATTTTCCAGGAGTCTGGGGGCTAGATGACTAAGTTGATTGAACCTGAAGTTAAAAGTAAGACTGACTGTTCTTGAGAAAGTGAAGTGCTGAATTACTGAGAAATCAGGTGGTGGAGATGATAAATTTCTGAAATTTTGTGCCTAAAATGTGAATGTGGTGGCTACATCTCTACGTGAAATGCAAGTTTACAAGTTTATAAAAAATTTCATATCTCACCTAATCAGGCTTCGAGGCGGTTTGCATATTTAAAACAAAGGGGGATATATAAAATATATGAATAATCAAACAAATGAACCACAGATAAACATGAACTACAAAATAAAACAGAGACTGGAACTGGGACGAAAGGAAAAAAAGGGGAAAAGCTACATTATTTGGATAGGAAAGAACAATTAGGGAAAGACCTAAGGTAGGGAAAACTTAGAAACTGGTGTTAGTGCCGGTCTAAAATGCATGTAAGACATCCTTAAAAGGGCGCGTTAGCATTTAACGTGCGCTAAATCGGCTAGCATCCCTTAGAAGAAGGACCCCTAAGTGACTTGCCCACAAATAACTGCTGTGGGATATGAACCTTGGCTTCGGATCCCAGCCTACTGCTCTAATCATTAGGCCTTTCCCCCACCATGGAGTGACACAGAGGTATTATAACATTCTTAGGCTCTCTTTTACTAAGGTGCGCTAAGCGTTTTAGCGTGTGTTTAATCTTAATTTAATTTAATTCTTATATACCGTGAGGTTTCTAAGCGGTTTACAAAAATGATGCATTAAAAAGATACAATAGATAAAAATAAATAAGATAGGTACTTGGAAATTTAGTGCATGCTAAATCAACGCCTGTGCTATCCATAGGATAATATGCATGCGTTAGCGTTTAGCGTGTGATTAGCGTGCGTTAATATTTATTTCGTACTAAAAAACATAGCACACCTTAGTAAAAAGGGGGTTAGTCTTGTTAATCATCCCTTTTTAAATCATTTCTAGCATCTTGTTTCCTTTTTTGACTGCCGCCGAACATAAGAAATTGCCTCCTCTGGGTCAGACCAGTTGTTCATCGCGCCCAGCAGTCTGCACCCGCGGCGGCCCATCAGGTCCATGACCTGTCATGTTTACTTGATTTATCTCTATAGCCCCCTTGTTTGTATCTTTACTCTTTCCATACTCTTATTTACCCTTCTCTGTATCCCTCAATCCCCCTATCCTTCAGAAATCCATCCCATCCCTCTTTGAATCCCCGTAGCGTACTCTGCCCGACCACTTCCTCCGGGAGCGCGTTCCATGTGTCCACAACCCTCTGTGTGAAGAAGAACTTCCTGGCATTGGTTCTAAACTTGTCCCCTTCCAGTTTCTCCGAGTGCCCTCTTGTGCCTGTGGTTCTCCGTAGTTTGAAGAATCTATCCTTGTCTACCTTCTCCATGCCCCTCATGATCTTGAAAGTTTCTATCATGTCTCCCCTAAGCCTCCTCTTTTCCAGGGAGAAGAGTCCCAACTTGTCCAGCCTGTCAGCGTATGAACAGTCCTCCATGACATTGGGCGGAAGGGTTCATTGCACTGTCTACAATGACACCCAGATCTTTTTCTCGGGTGCTAAACCCCCAAGGTGGACCCAAGCATCTGGTAACTATGATTTGGGTTATTTTTCCCAAAGTGCATCACTGCATTTGTCCACATTAAATTTCATCTGCCATTTGGATGCCCAGTCTTCCAGTCTCCTAAGGTCTACCTGCAATTTTTCACAATCTACAAGCGTTTTAATAACTTTGAACAGTTTCGTGCTGAATCTGTTCCAGTGGTTCCATTGATGTCATTGTAAATGAAAACCATTGCGTTATGAGTGTTATTAGTCACAAGGAATTTTCTCGTTAATTCCATGACAATTGAGCTGTAGATGAGAATAACTGACTATAAATGCTTGAGTACCTGAATAAATTCATGTAAACCGTTCTGAACTCTCCTGGGAGAACAGTATAGAAAATTGAATAAATAAATAAATTTGAGCAGACAAAACAGCAGCAAAATGACTCAAAATAGCAGTGAAATTATTCTTGCCATTCTAAGGGAAATCTTGGTTTTATCTGTCATCATCTACCAAGTTACTATTGGGCATTTCAGTGTTTCCACAAATTTCCTCCCCTCCCCCCCAATTATATTATGGTATGTGTGTTGATTGCCAAAATAGAAAAATACAGGTATGAATACCCCAATTAACTGAGATGGACTTGGCAATATCTCCCTTGATGGGAAGTTGAGAGAATTCAAGACAGATGCACAGACAATACTTTGAGAAAACAAAAATAATCAACACAAGTTTAAAAACAAAATTAAAAAGCATGCATAAAATATATAAAATCATTGAAGCATAAATTAGCCAGGAGCGAAAAGAGCAGCTGCCTGACATTAAAAAACCATTTGATAAATAGTCCTGTATCTGTATCGCACTGAAATGCTAACATTTAACTATCAGATCTTGTGGTTCAAAATGTCATATATCTGGGGGGAGGGGGGGAGGGAGGATTGGTGAGGAGCATGAAATTTTTGCCGTCGAGTTATTTATTTATTGCGCTGCTGTATGCTTCTGAAGAGGGTTATATATTTGACACTAGTAACCATTCCTTCAAGAACATCCATTCTTGCCAGTCGATGATTTGTTGTACCCTATATGGCTGGAATCCAAATGAGCCATTCGGAACCGCAACCGGATTTTTTTTTTTGAGTCGGATCACAATTCTCTTAAATGATGAAAAACCAGCCATTCCCCAGCTGTTAGTCATACAATCGCTCCCAGAAATGAAGGAAATATTGCAGATATTAATTTTGCTCATAGTAAATCTGAGACATGCTCTGTTGTATTCATGTTTGCATTCTCTTTTTGCACAGAAATGGCCTTTTGAAAATCTCCCAACATGTATGCATACATATATATATATATATAGGTATATACATCAAATTCTAACATCTATCAAATACTGTAGAACCACACACAGAGTGAGCGTATAACAAGCAAAGCAGCAACTGTAACCGGGTGGGAAAAAAAAAGCCTCAGAGTAAAGTGAGAGTCATAAACACGAATAGTGAAGTGCTGCCATAAAGTCAGTCATCGGCATAAAAAAACCTCCAACCCATATTCCATTAAACCTTGCAACAGTATTTGATAAGTGTTAGAATTGTTATTCTGTTGAAATCCTTATTTTTTGTGGTATACACATAAAATTTTGTATAACAAAGCAATCAAAAGAGGAACTGGAGAAAAAATATATAAACATCAATTTTCAAATACTCCAGTAAAATGCTTGTGCTGGGAGCATATGCACTCAAATGCCTAACTCCTGATATCTTCAGACACATATGAATTGAATTTCAAGCAAACATCAATCATGGGGGGAAAATGCCTCAGAAGCTGCAGGGCAAACTTTGCTCTGAAGCTATGAAGGGGAGCTTAGGTTGCTCACTTTCTCCCCCTCCATACTTCTATCACAGGCAAAACAACCCCGATGTATGGCTTTCACGGATAATTCAAACCAACAAAAGCGAACAGCACGTATCTTTTCCTTAGCGGAGTGAAACTTTTCGGTTCAGTGATAGCTCATCTTAAGCCTTCTCACTCAAATTGTTGCCGACGGTGGCCAACGTTTCATGATCAAAGGATCATTTCTTCAGGGCTCTTAAGTGTGAAAGACGCTTAGAGTCTATGGGGTACTTAGGGTCAGGGGTTAGGCATTTGAGTGCATAAACTCCCAGCACAAGTATTTTACTGGAGTATTTGAAAATTGATACATATAAGATTGGGGACATGATCGAAACATTCAAGGTACTGAAGGGAATAGACTTAGTAGATAAAGACAGGTTGTTTACCCTCTCCAAGATATAGAGAACGAGAGGGCACTCTCTAAAGTTGAAAGGGGATAGATTCCATACGAACGTAAGGAAGTTCTTCTTCATCCAGAGAATAGTAGAAAACTGGAACACTCTTCCAGAGTCTGTCATAGGGGAAAACACCCTCCAGGGATTCAAGACAAGGTTAGACAAGTTCCTGCTGAACCAGAACGTATGCAGGTAGGGCTGGTCTCGGTTAGGGCACTGGTCTTTGACCAGAGGGCCACCATGTGAGCAGACTCTGAGGCACGATGGACCACTGGTCTGACCCAGCAGCGGCAATTCTTATGTTCTTATGCCATATGCGTTCTAATGGAAGGGGAATAAAGCATCAAAAAACCTCAACAAGCTCAAAATCTTATCACAGGCTTAAAAACCCTCCCACTCAATCAACAGATCAGCTTGCAACAAGACTCAAATATTAAATGATCTAGTAGGGGATTTTGATCCTGGATTCTTGTGCATTACAGAATCATGGATCGCAAAAGATGATTCATTTACACAAAACAAACTCTGTTCCCATGGTTATCAAGGCCTCTTCTCTTCCAGAAATAGCCAGAAAGAAGGAGGCCTGGCACTTCTCTACAAATCATTCCTTGACGTTCAGCTCCTCGAAAAGGGTAGCGACACATCACTAGAATATATGCTAGCTACAGTCAATGATGAGCTCCATTATCACCCATTGGGCATTTTGTTACTACATCGTCTACCAATCCCTTGGAATAAATCCTCCAAACTCGTTTTCGAGACCATAACCAACGCTTTCCTAAAATTTCAAAGATTACTGATTATTGGTGATATTAATCACTACCTAGACGATAACACCAGCAAGGATGCAATTGATTTGAACAACTTTCTCACCTCTCTGGGCTTTCCCTCTCCTGAGTCCTCCCCAGCCCATGAAAAGGGACACACTCTAGACATAATCAGCTTCCTTGACCTTTTCTGATTACAAAACTTTAGCCGAAGGTGTTCATTGGGAATATGTCCCCTGGTCCAACCACATTTTAGGTACTTTATGTCTCCCCATTTTCAAGTCTCACCTTGGGGTTCAACCCCTTGCCACAAAATCTATTACCTTTCGCAAAAAAATTGCGAGTGAACAGTTCTGGACTCAATTTCTTAGTTTTCCGTCTGTCCTAAGCCTGTGGCCCCGGAAACCAACTGGCACAACTGGGTAAACCTCTCTGAGACTACCTACTGCTCTCTGGCTCCTCTATCCACTAAAATTGTCTCCTACTCCTGTAAGGCCCCCCAGGTATCTTCCATACCACAGAGAACCGAAGCAGAAATGCCGAGTACTGGGTTTTCAGGATTTCCCCAATGAATATGCATGAGATCTATGTGCATGCACTGCTTTCAATGCATATTCATTGGGGAAATCCTGAAAACCCGACTGAATTCGGCCCTACACTAGGCCAACCGCTCCCACAGTAACCTTGCAAGACTGACATCAGTTTGGCTTATGTTCAAGTCAACTTCCTCTCCCCCCCCCTCCCATTACCTCTGTCTATATTCAGATGGGTTTGTATTCAAATATATATGGTACATAAATTGATTCTATTCTTCTGTTAAACAAGCAAAAAAAACCTGCTTTGTTCTTCAAGAAGATTGCCTTTCTTTACGAATCCTTTATGTAACATAACTGTTTATTTCTAATCAGCTGCCCTCCTCCTCCTCTCAGAATTGTACAGGTCTATGAAATTCCTTGGGCTTGTCAGGCATCAAAATTAGCTTTTTATTAAGCTAGATCAGAGAAAAAAAAATAAAATGCAGCTTTCAGCATTTACAGAAACGTTAAATGGAATGGCAGAAGAAACAAACTGTTCTTCTCTGCTCTGATTTCCAGGTCACATTATTTTCAAACTAATTAATGACCTTTGTATTCACGCCTGCTTTTCAGCCCAGCACGCTGCGTGTAGAAGTGAATAAATGTCAAGGCATGACAAGCCTAGCTCAGCTCTTTCTCTCGCCCCACACTCACCTATTCAAAGCTTCCTTCTTTTACGCTCTCTCTCTCCTCTTTCCATTCCACCAGCTCATTTTCTTCCCGTTTTGCTGCTTATTTCAGTCTCATTTTTCTCTCTTCTTTGTTGCATTGTCCTCTGCCCTCCAAATGTTTTTCTTTCTCTCTTTAGTTTCCTTTTTTTTTTTACTTCCCCTCCTTATGCCTCTGTTGATAAGTGTCCCTTTTATTTGTTTACGTGTAATTTTGTTAACTGCATTAACCAACATGGTTAATACAAGATAATATAAGCCCCCTTATATAGAGTAATCAGATGTCTGGATTTCCTTGGACATGTCTTCCTTTTGAGGACATGTCCGGGGGTCCGGACAGCTTTTCAAAACCCGCCACGGGGTTTGAAAAGCTTAGAACAAATCACTGTCGGGCATGTGCGGATGTGCTCCTGCCCAATGAGAGCAGGGGGCGGGGTTGGGGGTGGAACTAGGCGGACCTGGGGGGCGTGTCTAAGGGGGTCCGGATTTTCCAAACGGAAAATCTGGTAACTCTACCCTTATACAATGCCATTCAATTCCTACGGCACTGGCCCATGCTGCTGGCTCTTGTAAAAGAGGGGGATAAGTAGGGAAAGGGAATGGGGGATGTGTATACTGCTCTTTTGTGGTGAGTATTGGAGGATCAGAGGCAGCAGCTCAACCAGAGAGCCACAGCCACAGCCCTTCCCCCTGTCTCACTACAAGTAGAGATGTAATATGTTGGTGCTAGTTGCTAGCTCATTTTTCTCTCCCTGTTATGATGATTCTTGCAGCTATCCTGATGGTGCTGCTTGAGTTTCTTTGATTGATCTTTTTGCCATCTTTCTGTAGCTTTCTTCAGGGCGATCCTTTGTACGAGTTGGTCCATATGCTGGTTTCTTGATTCAGATTGGTTGATTTCTGTCCAATCATATTGAAACTCTTGAAGGCAGGAAAAGTCATTGGTCTCAATCAGTTCAAAACTCTCGAAGGTGGGAAAAATCTTTGGTCTCTACCCAATCAATCAACAACACAGCACAGGGAGGCCTGCAGAGTCCGTTTTAGACCTCTCAATTCCCTCAGGCTGGAGAATTTTCTGGTGAGTATATACATTTTCTTAGGCTTCTGTGGTTGGTGTCATGATTCGTGCAGCTGTCCGGGTGGTACCACATCCGAGATTGCTTGACCAATGTTTTAGCCAGCTTGCTATAATTTTTTTTCAGGATAATTCTGTGTAGTTAGTCTGTGTGCTGGTTTTTATATAGTGATTCTCAATCTGGATCTCTTATGATCTCTAATTTCTTAAGAGAGGTTCCTTTTTTTTTTTTTGCTTTTGCTACTGAAATGTCAGTCAACTTTGAGTTCTTTCTATCCTATTTATTAGCACTTTAGCCCAGATTTTCAAAACGGGTCCAGGATCAGCCGGTGCCTGAAAAAAGGTGCCGGTCGCATGCCACTCAAACTACAGTAATAATTCAAAATAGCTGGTGAAAACTTATCAAAAATCCTAATTAACCAAAAGGTAAAACTACAGTGGATATGAAATCTGTTTTATGTTGCTACTGATATCTATTTTATATCATATAAAAGCCGGGAAAAGACCTCAAACGCCCAAGTGTTTGAAATACTTATTAGTAAAAATACTTTAAAGGGGCTTGAACATCATCACTGGTCAAAAAACCGATCTTTTTTTCTCACTTTGGTTACTCATATGTGCATGTGCAGATCATTTACAAATGCAATCTTTTCACTAGTAGTGTACAAATGTTTTTTCCAGCATTGAACCATCAAAATGCGTTGGAGCTTAACAGAGCACTTATCTTTCTCTCGATGGATCTATGGCCTGTCTGTTTCAGTCCTGGATGGCTTCTTCAGGGGAAGTGCTTATACGACGTTGTACACAGTGAACTTCAGCTAAAGCAGTTGGTGCGCTTAAGGTTAACAAAGCAAAGCAGTTTGTACTTTACAACATCGTATAAGCACTTTCCCTGAAGAAGCTGTCCAGGACTGAAACCGACAGGCCATAGTTCCGTCTTCTAAGAACCTCTCCTGAGCCCGGTCTATCACACATCTGTTCCCACTTGCATTCATTTTCTGCTGTCCTACCCCAGGTCTTTCACTGATGAACGCAGAACGGGCTTTTTTTTTTTTTTTTTAATAATGGTAAGAGTGAGGGTAGTATCATATGGAATTGAGATCATCACTTTTCAAACTGCTTTACTGTCAAACTAAGAAATCAGTGGTCTGTCTGTTTTCATAGTGGGCACAATGTAATGACAAGGGAACTATTTAAAATCAGGCGTTCCTTGTTTAGTGATAGCAGAATGCCTTTTACTCATTTCGACACAAGCATGAACACGTTCTGTTCATACTGAGGGCCAGATTGCAGAAACCTCAAATCACAGAGTGAAGCAGACAGCCCCCTGAATCAATGCATCTTTCTATTTCCATGCCACACAATAGCCTGGTAATGACTACAACTGCCATGGTAACAAACTACTTAAGCACTGCTGATGATTCTAGCTTTAGAAAAAGCAATATTAGGCAAGCAAAGCTCCTCTGAATGCTTTATTCCTTTCCCCTGGTCTAGGTCAAGTTATAACAGAGCGGGTGTAGATTGTGCTGAACTGGTGACGTTGGTCAAAGTAAAAATATTTATATGAAGATGGGATTGAGACTGGTACTGGCGATAGCCAAGAGTGTAGCATTAAATGCTAGTGTTGCAATATTGCAATCCAAATGGAATCAGGTGTTGGAGATTACAGCCGGAGCAACTGATCTGGGCCCCTATGCTACAGTTGGACCTTAAGTCTGCTTAAAGCTGAAGGAGATGTAGCCTGCAGATGGCCTTTGGCCCAAGTTTCGGTTCATAGACAACCCCGCGAAAGACAAAGGCGCGCGCTAACAACTGAGCACAAGACGGAGGCACGCGCCGAAGAAAATTACAGTTTTTAGGGGCTCCGACGGGGTGTTTTGTTGGGGAGCCCCCCCAGTTTACTTAATAGAGATCGCGCCGGCGTTATGGAGGGTTTGGGGGGTTGTAACCCTCCACATTTTACTGTAAACTTAACTTTTTCCCAAAAAACAGGGAAAAAGTGAAGTTTTCAGTATAATGTGGGGGGTTACAACCCCCCCAACCCCCCATAACGCCCCCACAATGCGGCGCGACCCCCCCCACGCCCCCCCCCGTCAGAGCCCTAAAAACAGTAATTATCTGCGGCGCGCGCCTCCGCGCTGCGCTCAATTGTCTGCGTGCACCTTTGTCCCGGCGCGCTTTTGACCTGACACCCGAGTTTCTGCCCTGAACCCAAGCATGTTTAACACCAGCCCTAAATGGAACAAGGGGGGGGGGGCTATGGCACACTGTTCCTTCTAAGTTGAGTTGGAGTCCTTCAACTGCACTGCCAGCGGGGTACACCAGTTGTTACTGCTTATGTGTTTTTTGTAAAGAACAATAGTAAAGCTATTTCTCTTCCCCTCCTACCGACTAGATTTGCTGTTTAACATGGGTGTTTATTCCCGTCGTAATCTAGTGATGTACTTGAAGATCTATGTAGTTTAATATTCTCAGGTTTCTTGATGTTTTTCAGTTCTTCACTTTAGGCCCTCTGTTAGGCGCCTCTCATGGGTAAATTTTTGAAAGAACGCGTATACAAAAATAAGATAACACTCAGACTACTACTAAACACTTATATAGTGCTAAAAGGCCTACGCAGTGCTGTACATTTTGACATTTATAGACGGTCCCTTCTTGGAAGAGCTTACAATCTAACTTGGACAGACAGACATGACATAGAAGGTTGGAGATGCAGAGCCCAAGGTGAGAGGAGTTAGGAGTCGAAAGCACTCTCGAAGAGGTGGGCTTTTAACTGGGCCTGGAACACTGCCAAAGGCGGAGCCCGCCGTAGGGATTTGGGCAGCTTGTTCCAAGCATACGGCACAGCAAGGTAGAAGGGATGGAGTCTGGAGTTGGCAGTTGAAGAGAAGGGCACAGATAGGAGGGACTTAACAGCTAGGCAGAGCTCATGGGGGGTGGGGGTGACAAAGGGGAAGATAAGTGAGGAGAGATAGTGAGGGGCAGCTGAGTGAGTGTATTTGTAGGTCAGTAAAAGGAGTTTGAATTGTATTCAGAAACTTTTATAGGTATCAGGCCTATATACTGCGTCAGGGTATGTATTGGGTCCTTCCTGAGCTCATGGAACATCTTCCTGATTGGCTGCACTTAGAGTGGCAAATTATGTCCCCATTATGGTTGTCTCATGTGTTGAGTATCAACTTACCTAGATACATTAAGGACAATATTTGACACCTGAAAAACCTTGAAATTTATTAACAATTTAACAGAAATTCCAGTAGAGAAGTCCATATGTCAATCCTTATGGCTAAACTCCAAGATTCAAATTGGCAAGTCTAAGATTGCCTGGAAGCACTAGATGCAGGCAGGCATTAGATGATGTTTTATCAAATGGGAAAATGCTTGATTTTTCACAACTACAACAATCTTTTGGTATTTCAAAGTCTCAAAGTTATAAGTGGTTGCAGTTGAAACAAGCCATTCAGAAGGGGTTCCCTGAATGGCGAAATAAAATTTTTTTTTATAGCTTGCAGGTTCTATGCTTCCAGACAAATTTGCTAGGACATCAGGCTGCCCAGTGGTGTAAATTAATATCTGAATTTTTGAATAAAAAGCCAAAAACTTGTCTTAGAAACATTTGGAGCATTGAGATTAAGCAGCATATTTCTGCAAATCAATGGCCACAAATTTGGACTTGGAGGATGAGATGTACAGCATCAGCATCTATGAGACAAACATGTTTTTTTTTTTTTTGTTACATAGAAGTTTCTGGACCCCTGTTCGTTTACAAAAATTAGACAGTTCTAAATTTAATAGATGCTGCCACTGTCATCTTGATGTAGGGACACTGGGTCATCTGCTGTTCTATTGTCCATTGATACTTAACATTTGGAAGACAGATTAATTTGGGGACAGATTAATACCATACTGGAGGCATCAATTCCATTGACGTATGAGGTAGTCCTATGTGGAACATTATTGCATATTAAGTCCCCCCTGGACCGCTATAAATGTCAGCTTTTCCTAATTATGACCGGGATAGCCATGCAAATGATTACTCGCAATTGGAAAAAGTGACTTTAGGAGAAGGGTAACGTGGGTATAGCAGCTCTCCCAGAATTTGAGTCATGCAGCCGAATTCTGGATGGATTGGAGGGGAGCGAGATGGCTAAGTGGAAAGCCTGAGAGTAGTGAGTTGCAGTAGTCTAAGCGCAAGGTGATAAGAGCATGGATAAGTGTTTTGGTAGTGTGCTCAGAGAGGAAGGGTCAGATTTTGGTAATATTATAGAGGAAGAAGAGGCAGATTTTAGTGATATGTTGTACCAGGGAGATGAAGGAGAAAGAGGAGTCAACGATGACCTCGATTATGAGCAGACAAAACAGGAATAATGAGAGTGTTGTCCACAGAGATGGAAAATGAGGGAAGCAGAGAGGTGGGTTTAGGCGGGGAGGTGAGCAGCTCTGTTTTACCCATATTCAATTTTAGATGGCGGTGAGACATCCAGGCAGGCTGAGACTCTTGTCTGGGTTTCAGTAGAGATATTTGGCACTGGGAGGTAGATCTGGGAGTTGTCAGCATAGAGGTGATACTGGAAGCCATGGGAAGAGATCAGCACTCCAAGTGAGCAAGTGTAGATTAAGAAAAGGAGTGGTCATTTTTTTTGGGGGGGAGGCGGTCTAAGATGGCGACGTGAACTGGAGTGTCGCTGGTGAGTCTGTCTTCTTTCTTCTGAATAAGCCGCATACTAAAAGGAAAGGGCAAGTCCGCACTAGAGGTCTGCACGGGAACAGGAATCCCTCCCTAACCCATGGGACTCCCACGGGGACCCCCCTCTGGCCCAAGGGACTCCCACAGGAACCCCCCTCTAGCCAACGGGACTCCCACGAGGATGGAAGGCTTTAGAAGCAGGGTTCGTCCATGTAATATAATGGATACGTCAGCCTTAGTAAAAGAGGGGGTTTATAAGTTAATTACCTGAACAGAAAACAAAAAAAGGGTTCCACCAAAGAGATTCCACAAGGAAAAAGCAGCGCAAACACAAAAAAAACTGGAATTGATGATCCTGTCAGAAGTAATTGTTGCTTTTTATGTGGACGGACGGGGATGGAGGTAATTCCTTGTGGAGATGGGTGGGGACGGAGAGGATCCTGACAGGGACGGGTGGGGACGGAGAGGATCCTGGCTGGGATGGGTGGGATTTCTATCCCTGTGCAACTCTCTAGTCCGGACCGTTCCCCCACCGGCTGGAACTTCAACACTATTGAGACAGATCTTGCTAGACTTCACCCCAAGGACTCCTCTTCAGGCTGAAGTGCGAAGCTCATTAGAGTTGGCGTCCCGGGACTTGGACATCTCTCCTGAGCTGGAAATTTCTCTTTTGCCTCCTGACCCGGTAGCACCTCTGTGCCCGGAAGCAAATCCGTCCATGCTAGAGGGAGTTCCTGATGTTGAAGTGGCTGCGGGAATGACCTCTTCTGAGGGGAGCAGGACGGAAGGAGAAGAAGCGACAAAGAATGTAAAACAAGCAAGGGAAGAAGTTAGCCTTTTGGCTCTCTCGACTCCCCCGGAGGTGACCCTGCTCGATGTCTGGAAAGCAATCCAGAGAATGGATGGAACTATCTGAAGAACCGCGGATGAAACGGCTTCATTGGTAAAAATGTTAGACTTTTTGACTAAAACAGTAGAAGATTCAAAAAACGAGAATGAATCTAAATTTTGACTTTTAAATGAAGAACTTACTGCTTTAAAAGATGCAAATGCTGGATCGATAAAAGATAAATTATTGGTACATAGGAAGATAGAACAATTAGAGAACTATAATAGACGCTTAAACCTGAGATTATTGAATTTCCCAAAAACGGCAGAAATTTCATCTGTTGAATTACTTAAAACTTATTTGGTTCAAATCCTGGGATTTGCCCCTGATCTTAATCCTCCTTTGAATAACATCTATTATATACCTGCAGCTATAAAGAAGACAGGGAGCGAAATACCAGGAGTAAATCAGTTACTTGAAGTGGGGAATATATCAGAAATTTTGGAAACCTCTATAACAAAAATTAAGGAAAGAGCTACTTTTACTTATTTCATTCGTATTCCAACAAGATCTCAATGCGGTATTAAAGCTCTACTTTCGTAAAACACAGGCTCTGTTTATGGGACAGTGTATTTGGATTTATCCGGACGTCAATAAAGAGACACAAGAAAGGAGAAAGTTGTTTCTTTTAATGAGACAAGAAGTGAAAGATCTTGGAGCCAATTTCTAATTGGCTTACCCTTGTAAATGTCTAATAAAATACTTAGGGATAAAATATACCTTTTTGTTCCAGAACATCTCCGGAACTTTCTAGACTTGAAGAAGATCGTCAGGGAATAATGGGTAATGTAGTATAAGAGGAGTTAATCCGTAAAGCCATTTCTTGTTATTTTGATCTATGTATTAATTTATGAAGTCCTATCCAGTAGAGGCACTTCTTATGTTATATCTTTAGACCGTCACCCACTGTTTAGGTTTGGGGTCTAAGAAGAAGATGTTTCACTATTTAACACTTCTGTATGAAATAATGTTATTATTGTATAATTTTCTTCTTGTTTCCTAAACAAGTGTAAATTGCTTGATATTATTTTCAGTCGATAGGGGGAAGGCTGTGGAGGAGGAACCACCATCGCACACACTGAATGTATGATGGGGGAGAGAGGAAGAAAACCAGGAGAGAACAGATGGGAGAAATAGGAAGAAAACAAGGAGAGAGCAGAACCCTGGAATCCCAACAAGAACAGTGTATCAAGAAGTAGGCGATGATCAACAGTATCAATGGTGGCAGACAGATTGAGAAGGACTATAGTTGAAGGACTCTGGCTCAGCATAGAAGGAACAGTGTTATGGCAGCTTTGTGATAGTGCAGACTTTATAAACATTTCTGCCTGCCTTGAAGACAATTAAATTCCCCTAATATTCTTCACCAATGAACCAGAGCTCACAACTGTGAACTGTATGATTATTCATATGTTACAGCTTCTGGCCTCCAAAGTACAACCATGAAGTGTGTAACCATTTTGGATATAAGTACATTTAATGCTTCAGTGTGTGAATGATGAGGCTTTGTTTGCAAGCCTATGAAAATTTTGTAAAGCTGTGGGGATAATTTTGTAAAACAACAAATCAAAAAGAACACCCCATTAACTAAAAATGTGCTAAGCACATCAATATTACCTACAGGCGAAAGAAAAAACTCTACCAATCAAGCATCATAGGTATAAAAACTTTTGCCTCTGTGAGGACATAACGATTTATTGTTAAATTTACTGGTAAATCTCATTAGGTATGCTATGTGCTATGAGCTATGAGCTGATCATTTAGTAAAGGGCCCGGTAGGCCTTCTGGCCCTCTATGCTTACCAGACCATTGGCCAAAACAAACTAAACTAAACTAAACCTTAGGTTTATATACCGCACCATCTCCATGGTTGTGGAGCTTGGCACGGTTTACAGGAATTGTAATGGGAAAGGAACTACAAGGAAAGGGCTAGATGAGGATCAGAGGAAAGAAGGAAGTTAGAGGGCTAGGATGTCAGATGAGGAGGGAAGTGTTAGATTTTTGAGAATAACCAGGTTTTCAGCTGTTTACGGAAGGGTTGGAGAGCACTTAGGTTCCGAAGGGGGTTGGAATTGGAGTACATCCTTCCTTACATCCTTATTACTGCTGCCTAATCACACAACCATCAGGTTGTTGAATTCCAAGAAGTTACATATTCCCCTGCTTGCCCAGTAGATTCCACTGAATTTTCACTCTCAATATCTGGGGCAAATTACCTGGATTGATGGGGTATACTAGGACTAAGCCCAAAGTAGGAAACATCCAAAGTCCATTCTCAAAAAATATGTCCAAAATATTTTTGGGGAGAATTGTCTACTTCTACGTCCAGTTGTTTTATTGTCCAGACCACTAAGTCGTCCATCTTTATACCCCCATTCTCATCCAAAAAATCATCCAAGTCAAAAACACCTAGAACAATACCTTTTGGACATCGGAGGGACCAACAAAGTGATGGACTGGACACCCAGACATGGCAACAGAGTAGAGGGGCACCTTACAGTGCACTGCTGTGAACTTTACAAAAAATGGTGCCACATAAACATCTAACCATAACTCCCTTATGGGTCATGGTGAGCCCCCCAAAACCTATTATACCCACCTGTCTATAACCCCAGTAGCCCTTACGGCTGCAGGTGGCATCTATATGACAGTATTGTAGGATTTGGGGGAGTTTTGGTGGGTACACATGTTTCACCATGAATGCAGTGGTTAGAGTAGCTTATGGGCCTGGGTCTTCCTCTCTGTGGTTCACTAGCCCACTCCCCATACTACATAAGACACCTCTGTGCAGCTCTACTAGGCTTTCCCTGTGCCAGGTACTGATGTTTTGGAGGCAGGTATGTATGTTTTTATTCTGATTTTTATGGTGGTGAGGAGGGGCCAGTGATCACTGGGGGGGGGGGGTGCTTTATCTCTGCAGTGGTTATCTGGTCACTTTTGATACCCTCTGGGCACTTAGACCTGTTTTTAGATCGCCTAAGTATAAGTTCTGTCTAGGAAGTCTCGTTGAATTTTTGATTATCGCTGCAGGACGACGAAGTCTAGATTGGCCTACATCCCGCCTACCTCCCGCCCTAACCACTCCTTCAAATGCGCCCCTTTTCACTCTGGGCATACAGCAGCATTAAAAAGGCCTAAGCTGTTTTTACATATGTCTAAAACCCGTTTCAATTATCGGCACTTGGACGACCTGTCTTTTTGATGGTCCAAATGCCGATTTAGGCGGGCTTTTAGATGTATTTCTGTTTCAGTTATGCACCTCTTAGTCTAGTCCCAGATGGCTGATAGGCAACAAGAGCACAAGTGACACTTGAGATAGGTCTGGCAAGTCAGTTAATGTGGAGAAATAATGGAGGTCTACCACACAGATAAGGAACATTGGCATCTTGGGAGAGAAGAAGGGCAAGAACATGTCAGGTGAGCATAGAATGTTACTACTCCTTGGGTTTTGGCCAGGTACTAGGGACCTGGATTGGCCAGCATGAGAACGGGCTACTGGGCTTGATGGACCATTGGTCTGACCCAGTAAGGATATTCTTATGTACCAGGATTTGGACCATCTCCTTGCATCATCCCCCAGCCAATTGTGTCCCAACCTGCAGCTCTACCCTGATCCTATCTGCCCACCAACTGCAGCTGCCCTAAGTCATATTGCTCCATTTAAGGTACTGCTTCCAGTGCATGACGTATGACATGTTGATGTAGCAAGGCTTATTTCTCATATATAAAGCACTGAACATAACTCAGGCTGGATACTGCAATTATGTGTCTAGCTAAAGAGCATGGACAAAAGGAAAAAGCATGAAGTCATGGAAACAAGGTCTGCCTATGACAACAGTTTTCCTCTTTATATAACCTCAGAAAAATGAAGTTGTAGACCGTAATTGTTTAATATACTTTGTTTTTGATTTACCTCTCCACCATAGTGCATAATAAATCAAAAAAACTACACAGTGTTAATTAATTCAATATTCTAAGAAGTTGCCTAAATGATGCAGGAAAAAGGGCCCAATGTTAGTTGTCTTTAAGGCCTGGTGATTCAATGCCAGGCCTACTCCAGACATTGTCTCTTAATATCTAAGCCTTGCCTGGCTACTGGAAATTATTCAGGTCCCAGCCAATGTTGAGCACTGATACCTGGATAACTTTCTTGGCAAGATAGGTTAGAGATATTTATGATCTTACTTGCACAGATTGTTATTCTGCCATTAATACTGAATACTAGCAGTGCCCAGATAACTTCTCGACCTACCCTGACTCCCCACCTGGACCTACCTGACACTAACCAGACAGCACTGAATATATGCTCCAGGACCAGTCAATGTGATTTAATATAACATGCAAATGAAGGCAATTAAAGACCAGTCTTCCCAGTAACATGGTTAGGATACTCAGATGTTTATGCAGGTCCCACTGAATATTGGTTATGGTTCTCATAAGAGGAGTCCACATTTGCCCCCGTCCATCACCTAACAAAGTCTAATCTTCCCTCCCTCTGCTGTAACCTCATGTGGTAGCTTCATGGCACTATCACTAGTGGTCAACCTCTACAGGCCATTTTTAATCAAGAGTCAAAAGGAGGCAGGAGCAAGCAGGGTTCACTCCTGCCACAATGACCATAACCCTCAAGCCTGATAAGGTAGGTCTGGAGGGAATCTAGTGTGACTTAGGGGAAGGGCCAAGAAGGGGATCAGACTTTGTTGAGGAAGTTGAGGAATGAACATAAGACTTTGATGGGGAAGGGAGGGCATCAGCTTCAGGATGCAAACATGCAGTTATGCAGGTGCAGGTTGATTTTCAGTGCTAGTGCCCACGTAGCTAAAGGGCATAGTTAGGAGGTCTCACAAGCCCATTTAGCTATGTGGGCACTAACATTGACTATTGCCAGGACCCACGTAACTCCAGGTTCCTTCCCAACTCCACCCCCAAAATAACCCGCTCCTGCCCACTTTCAAAATGCCAATTAGTGCCAATATTCCGAATATATCGGCATCAGCCTTAGGCAAGCAGAGGTGTCTCCTGCCTGTTTAAATTGTTTTGAATACTGGGCCCTTGAATTTTTGACTCGTAGGCTTTTTTTTTTGTGAGTAATTTTAGAATTAACATATAGATCTAGAGGGCAATGTTTATTTAAACACCACTATCCCTTTGACGTCAAACGTTTATTCAAGTGTTTTAACTTATACTGGGCGTTGGAATGGGGAAGGCCGCAGGGGCCATGACCTCCCCAAAGATTGGCAGTCACCGTTGGTTATGGCTCTACTCTCCCACCCACTTCCTCCTCGTGGCTGTACTTTTAAAAGTAGAGAAATGTAAAGTCATGCACATAGGGAAAGGAAACCCGATGTACAACTACACAATGGGGGGGTGGGGGATGATATTGGGGGAAGGCAACCTAGAAAAGGACTTGGGGGTTTTGGTGGATAAAACAATGAAACCAAATGTGCAGCAGCCTCAAAAAAGGCGAACAGAATGCTGGGCATTATCAAAAAAGGTATCACTACCAGAACCAAGGAGGTTATCCTCCCGCTGTATAGGGCAATGGTGTGACCGCATCTGGAGTACTGCGTTTAATACTAGTCACCGTACCTTAAAAAGGATATGGCGACACTCGAGAGGGTCCAGAGAAGAGCGACAAAAATGATAAAGGGCATGGAGAACCTTCCTTATGCTGAGAAGCTGGGGCTCTTTTCCCTGGAAAAGCGGAGACTTAGAGGGGATATGATAGAAACTTACAAGATTATGACGGGTATAGAGAAGGTAGAGAGGGACAGATTCTTCAGACTGGAGGGGGCAACAAAAACTAGAGGGCACTCAAAAAAATTGAAGGGAGACATATTCAGAACAAATGCTAGGAAGTTCTTCTTCACTCAGAGGGTGGTGGACACCTGGAATTCGCTTCCAGAAGAGGTGATAG
Source organism: Geotrypetes seraphini (assembly GCF_902459505.1). NCBI lineage: Eukaryota > Metazoa > Chordata > Amphibia > Gymnophiona > Dermophiidae > Geotrypetes > Geotrypetes seraphini. Next base: position 20,341,875 of record NC_047101.1, on the reverse strand, counting down.
AGCAGAGTACGATTTTGGGTTTCAAAATGGGATTGGACGAGTTCCTGAAGGAATGGGGATTGAAGGGTACAATTAGAGGGTTACTATACAGTACAAAATGCTTTGGAGCATTAGATCACTTACAGGTCATTGACCTGGGGGGCCGCCGCGGGAGCGGACTGCTGGGTATGATGGACCTGTGGTCTGTCTCGGCAGAGGCGATGCTTATGTTCTTATGTTTGGCAGCTGCCGTGCAGTGTCGATGAGCAGGCCTGCCCTGAAACCCTTCATTCTACTTCCAGGGGCAGGCCTGCTCGTTGATGTTGTGTGGCAGCAGCCCGAAGATTTAAAAGTACAGCGCTGGGAGGAGGTGGGTGGGGGAGTTGGGTCATGCCGCAAGACTCCACTGGGTCCTACAGCGGAACCCCTGGACCCCTCCCAAACAAAACAGCATTCCGCTGCCTATGACTAGCTATAACACAAAAAAGCTGAGAAGGAATCCACAATGTCCAATTATATGACTATATGCAAATCGACTGTGAATCCCACAAGACCAATGCATGCAGTGATGTAATAGTGGGTGTGGGGGGGGGGGAGGGCGGTCTGCCCCGGGTGCAGTCTTCCTAAGGGCACTCACCCCTCCTCCTCTCCTTGCCGCGCACTCGCACCCCTTGCCTTCCCTCAAACCTTTTTTTTTTTTTTTTACTTCCCCCGTGCGAGGTGGCTGCCCGCGTCGGCATCCGCGCTCTCTCTGACGCCACTTCCGGGAGCCGCGCCCAGCATGTGATGTCAAAGGGCGAGCCGACACCGGTGTGGGCATGCTGCTCATGCCAGAGAAGTTAAAAAAGTACGGCGAAAGGAAAGGGGGGGGCGCTCGTGGCGGGGGAGGGTTGCCACTACCCCGGGCACTGCTCATCCTTACTAGGCTCCTGAATGCATGAAAAAAAGAAATTGCATTTGTATTCTTCAAGCGGTGACAAATATGTGTGACTTTATAAGGAGGAAAAAAAAACCTGGGGAGGGGTCAGACTGCACAGCTTAATATTATCCTGCACTACTGCTAGCCAAAACCCCTCATTCCAATCATTGGTCAAAAAAAAAACCCCCTCCGAATCACTTTCAGCTCCACCTTTTTTTTTTTTTTTTCTTTTCTTTTCATGCAGTTTTATCATAGCAAAAAGGTTTTTCAAGCAATTTTATCATGGCAAAAGGTTAAACATAATAAAGTCCCAGCAGTGTTGTTTTACCTCGCGTTTTATATTTAGACTGCCGCACAAACAAGCAACAGTGTTTATCTTTAATATTATCCCAACGGAGCGCCTTCATTTCATCGATGGCTTTTTCAGGAGAGATAAGTGTATGCCGTGCGTAGCCACAGTTGTGCAGAAACATGTTTGGAATACCACAGCGCCGGTGCTGAGAATATGTGGCTGCCCAAAACCTCTAGCAGGACTGCAGGATAATGTTAACCTGTGCAGTCTGGCCCACCTGCTGAGGTCTTTTAACTCCTTAGATAGTCTCACGTCTATGTTTGTCACTGCTTGAAGAATAAACATAACTTTTTTTTCATGCATTGGTCTTTTGGGATTATGAAATTTGCACACTCAACTAGATTTCTTCACAAGGGTGTTATATCCACAACCTTAACTAGAAAGTAGTAATAAGTTTAGCTACCCCTTGAATATACCCTTATGTATTGAAATTTTTACAGGATCTTCAGCAGCACCACTTAGAGCTCAAATGAATCTCATTGCTGTAAGCTTTATGTGTCAATTCGTCATCGGGTCCTTTATAATCTTAACTTATATGTAAAACTTTTTAGTTCCTTGTTGCTTTTGTGCATTAGCTCATATTTTAATATTCATTTATCAGCATAGGGGGGGAAGGAAGGGAGGCCTACTGCTGGACAGGGGGAGCAGGAAGAGGTGCTGATTGACAGGGGGGGGGGGAAGGAAGGGAGGCCTACTGCTGGACAGGGGGAGCAGGAAGAGGTGCTGATGGACAGGGGGGGGGAAAGGAAGGGAGGCCTACTGCTGGACAGGGGGAGCAGGAAGAGGTGCTGATGGACAGGGGGGAGGTAAAACAAAGGGAGAAGGGCTGCTGCTGGATAAGGGGAGCAGTGAAGGGGTGGTGGTGACAGGGGAGGTAAAAAGAAGGGAGAATGGACAGGGGGAACACGCAAAAGAAAGAAAGACAGAAATACAGAAAGCGGCTAAGGAGACAGAGAGAGAAAGAAATAAAGACAGACACACACACATATATTCTAGCACCCGTTAATGTAACGGGCTATAAAGCTAGTATTTTAATATTCATTTATCAGCATAATATTTAGCTTAATCGCGTGGTCTCTGGCTAGGGATCATTTTTAACCAACATGTTTCGCTGTTGTAGCTTTATCAAGGCCAAACCCCTGCAGACAACAAAAGCGGGAATTAATACTCAAACATTTTGCTGCAATGATAACTCAGCAGTAAATTCCCCTAAGTTACAGAATATGCAGTCTTGCCTAACTATTCAACCGCCAGAAGCTGTGACCACTATGTCCTCAGATATGGTGGTGGCGGTTTTTTTTGAGAATATATAGAGCAGAACCCAAATCAGCTGAGCTCACGCCTGTAAAAATTCAAGTGGTAGCTAAACTTATTACTACTTGGTCTTTTGGGAGCCACCTTTACTTTGCATATATTAATTTATGCTAAAACATTCAGCATCAGACCATGCCCAGGGTACGCTGACAAATCCGCGCACGACAATTGCGCCCCGACAAATGCGCTCTGACAGTTGCGCGCACGGACAAGTTCGCGCATGACAATGGTGCCCCATCAATTGCGCCCCGTGACTGGACCTGCCATAAGTGGATATCTGGAAGGCCCTGATTTGCTCAGACTCCTCAGTCCCCGTCCCTTGGAACTTCATGCTGCTTTATTTCATGCTAAAACTATAGGTCTCGGGCATGGTTGTTCACTATCATCTTTGGTAGGGTCACCAGATGTCTGGATTACCCAAACGTCCTCTTTTTGAGGATTCTGTCCGAAGTCCAGGCGGATTTGTCTAGGGAAACCAGGCATCTAGTAAACCTACAGCAGCTCAACCTATCTGGAATCTTCCTCCCAACGTACACCTATCTGGAGTCCTGTTGCCTCTCCAGTTCCCCCCCCCCCACCGCATAGGGCTGGGGGCAGAATGGGATGGGGGTGGGGCTGGGGGCTGAACAGGGCAGAGCCATGTGTCCTCTTTTTTAAAGAGGAAATCTGGTAACCCTAACCTTTGGTGAGGAAGGCTGAGTTGTGATGGAGGCTTTTGGAAGCCTGTCACAAGTCATTGATAACTCTTCCCCCCCCTCCCCAACTTCCCTGTTAATCCTCATTTTCTCAGTAATTTACATCTTGGGGGGCTTTTACTAAAGTGCACTAAATTTTTGCACTTATACCTACATTCTCTAATTAGAAGCGGCCACCAATCGCTTATCAATCATGTGACGGTGCCATTTAGAGATTTGCACCTCCAGGGAAAGATAGGCGTTGGAAATATAGGCCAGCGTTTTCAAGGTCTACATTTATGGTGCCTATCTTTGCTGCGAATCACACTAATGTAGGCACGTCACGGTTCCTAATGCCACTTCTGGCATTAGCCGTGCATGTAATGGCATCAGTCACCGGTAGGTGCCTCCAGAGGGATAATGTTGGCGCTGAATTTTTGGGCACCTTTAATTTTTGGGCTCGGTTAAAAACGTTGTTTGAACAGCGTTTCTGTCTGGGCTTGAGCACCTACCGGGGGCCTAAAAATCGACGTCATTTAGAGGATCAGGGCCTTAGCACCTTAATAACAAAAATTAAAATGCACTATGTGCAAAGCCTGTGTAGTAATTGTTGGGAGCATGCCCAACAGTGAAAAGTTCGCTAGCGTGTGTAAACATTGTCTCAATTAGTACAGAGGCACTTAGGGCCTGACTTTCCAAATGGCACCCTAATTATGGATGCCTAGTGAAGCTTAACTAAACTTTGTGTACAACTTAATTGATTTTTCAGTGGGTTAAATTGCATGATAATTGACCATGCCATTAAAAACCCATTAAAATCATTATTTTTAATTACTAAGGGCTCCTTTTACCAAACGGTGCTAGAGGTTTTTAGTGCGGGTGGGCGAGGTAAATGCTCCAACGCTCATAGAATTCCTGTGAGCATCGGAGCGTTTACCTCCCCGGCCCATGCTAAAAACCCTGTAGCACTGTTTAGTAAAAGCCAGCGTAATTTAGGTTATGTGCAGATATCTGGCGCCTAGCAACACCTAAATTGAACTGCCCTTCAAAGTTTTATGATGCCTACCTGAAAAGTAGGCATGGTTAGTGGCGTAGAATAGGCGTACTTGACTTAGGTATCGCCAGGCATTGTATTTAGGTGCTGGTAAATTAGGACAGGAAGACCGCTGCCTACTCTAGGACACCTAGTGACACCTAAGTCTGCTTAGGTGCTGCTAGGCGTGATTCTATAAGGGATGCCTAGTGGTTGATTGACAACCGTGCAGACCGATGCTTAAAAATTAGGCGTGGTTAGACGCCATTTATAGAATCAGGCCTCTAGCACACCTTAACAGCAAAACTGACAGTACAAGGTACCTAGTTTCAAGATTATTTGGTTTTGATATACCGCTTTAAAATACAAAGCGGTTTACAGTTATACAGAAATTATAAAAAAAAAAAAATACTAAATTAAAAAATATAAAGAGGTAGCCAACAGACTTGTATAAACAATACAGACATAACAAGCTACGTAAAGGTAGATGGGGAGGATACATTAAGAAAGGTTTGGACAAATTCCTGGAGGAAAAGTCCATAGTCTTTTATTGAGAAAGACATGGGGGGAAGCCACTGCTTTTGCTGTATTGCAACTCTTTGGGGTTCTGGAATCTTTTGTTACTCTTTGGGATTCCGGAATCTTGCTATTCATTGGGATTCTGTATGGATTGTTTCTACTCTTTGGGTTTTGGCCAGGAACTAGTGACCTGGATTGGCCACCATGAGAACGGGCTACTGGGCTTGATGGACCATTGGTCTGACCCAGTAAGGCTATTCTTATGTTCTTATGATATTCAAACCTCTTTCTGCTTGTGGATTATGTTTTCACTTTTTTTTTTTTTGGTTGGTTGACAAGTTTCCTCTCGTCTTCTTTTCCTTTTTTTCATATTTGCATAATGTTTTGTCAGATATTTTTCCTTTCAAGCTTTTCTGATGAAATTATATATATAGATGATTTAGGATGAATAATTATAGACTTGATGCAGAAATAGGATAAGACAAATAAAAGTGAAACTAGACCAGATTGTTCTGAAATGAGTCATGTTAAAGATAAAAACGCAGGAAATGATGACAGTTAAAGGCCATGTGGCCTATCCAGTCTGTCCATCCATGCTAATTGCTCTGCTTTACTTTCCCTGGCTTTACATCCGAGATCCTCTGTGTTCGTCCCATTCTTTCTTCAATTTACTGTAGATCCTATCCTCATCTCTAGCATCTCCAGTGGGAGGCTGTTCCATGTCCCAATACCTTTTCAATAAATAAATACTTGTCTTAGATTACTCCTGAATCCATACCCTATGCTCCTTTGTGCCCAGAGCTCTCCCTGCCCTAAATAATTGAAAAAAACCGGTCTCGAAAGCATTTAGATTTTAGAGGTATTTCTAGGGACAGATTTTTCAAATTATTGGGAACCACAAGTACAAGGGGGCACTCGGAGAAATTGAAAGGGGACAGGTTTAGAACAAACGCTAGGAAGTTCTTTTTCACCCAGAGGGTGGTGGATGCATGGAACGCGCTTCCGGAGGCTGTGGTAGGCAGGAGCACGTTACAGGGCTTCAAAAAAGGTTTGGATAGGTTCCTAGAGGACAAAGGGATTGAGGGGTACAGATAGGAGTAGAGGTAGGTTATAGAAATAGTCAGGGACCACTGCTCAGGCAATAGGCCTGATGGGCCTCCAAGGGAGCGGACCGCTGGGCGAGATGGACCTCTGGTCTGCCTCAGCGGAGGCAACTTCTTATGTTCTTATGTCTCCATCACATTTCCCTTTTCCTGCCTTTCCTATATGTAGGTACAGGAGATATTTTGTTATATTTGAAGGGCTTACAATTTACACACACACACACACAAAAAAAAAAAAACCAACCTAGTTATAGTGGGATTTGAACCTTGGGTCTTCTTATGTATAGATCACTGCACTGATCAGTAGGCTGCTTGCTTTTCAGTTGGGCATACCCATAATACCTGATGATGTCATCATATCTGGCATCCCCTCTCAGTTTCATTTGTCACTGAGGTGTGAGGGGGCAGAATCAACTGGGGGAATTATGCCTTAATCCCTGCAGTGGTCAGCTGGTCAATCAGAGCGCCTTTTTGTTACTTGGCTGTGATTTAAACAGGTCTAAATACAAGGGGGGTGCTGTAAAGTTCTCAGCCCAACCAAGAAAAGAATGACATGGATATGGTTCAATCAATGATCTAAAACAATGTCAAAACATAGAATTTTGTTTCTGCAAATTTGCACTTAAGGAAATAAGATAACACTCTTTTAGGCTACAGTGGCAAAATAACCCTCAGAATTTAGGAAGTTGGTTAGTTGGGCTGAGAACTTTTCAGCACCCCCTTGTACGTATGTAATAAAAGTGACCCAGGTATAGGACAATCAAGCCATTATGACATCACTGATGAGGTTGACTCTTATTGGTGGAATGAGGCATTATGATATCACAATTTTGGCCCAGACACTGAAACTTTTCACATTACGAGGGGATGCTGAAAAGTTCTCAGTCCAGCCAATAAGAGAATGACAAAGATTTGGTTCAATCAATGATCTGAAACAATGTCAAAACATAGAATTTTGTTTCTGCAAATTGGCACAACGACATAAAATAACACTTTTCAGCTACAGTGGTATAATAATGCTCATCCTATATAATAAAACCCTAACCGCGCATGCGCACTTACCTGCGTGCTTCCGTGATCTCTGATCTGTGATCAGTAGGTCCATGGCCAGCAGGAGTGCGGGTGCGGCGACCAGGCAACTCGGAGACACACAGCACAGCCGACGACTCTCCCCCCCCCTCCCGCCCTCACTCACCGCCAAAACCACCACCGCCAAAGCCTCCTCCTTCTGGCCGGCTCACCCGCTTTAAATTAAAAGAAAAGCCTCGCCGTCTTCTGTCCACTGTGGCCCGCCCTCTCTGTTTCCGCTAGGGTTGGCCGCAATGGATAGAAGATGCCGAAGCCAGTCCGATGTGTAGCAGCACTGCGTCGGGTTTCTTCTTACACTCGCCGAGTGCATGGGTGGCGTCTGGGACCTCCCACTGCTGCCGTTGGCCTTCATAGTGCCGAGGTTTTGAGGAAGGCAGCTGGAGTTCTGGCATACAGCCCGACGAGAGCAGGACGGCATAGCAGGGTAAGGAGGGGGGCTGCCGGATTCCCTCCTGTGTTTCATGTTGAGGTGTTGTAAGGGAGTAGGACTGAGGTTTTCTTAAGTGGATGGGGTGGGGCTGGCCACGTGCATGGCCGCATGCTGCTGCACAGGGAAGTGTGTGGGAAATGCTGCTTCTGCACAGGGAAGTGGGGGAAAGAAAGACAGACAGCTAGCACCCGTTAATGTAACGGGCTAAAATACTAGTAATTTATAAAGTTGGTTGGGCTAAGAACTTTTCAGCACCCCTTCTTTTTTTGACCAGGACATGTCTTCCTGATTTATTATCACTTAAAGATGTCACAATTTCGAGCCTGTTCTAGTCCTGCCCAAAACATGCCCCCTTGTATTTTGGGACAACCTGAAATGAAATATGTCCTGCTTTTTTGTTGGGTTTTTTTTTAATTCGGCATTCGGATATTTTCACCAGACATTTCTTCACCTTGTTGAGACATCCATATGCTTTGAAATGGAGTGCCCTAGGCTGGAAAAAAAACCATCCTTATAGAATAAGGTCTATAATTATATTCTATTTAAGTAACTTTTTATGCAGTACCTTTTCAGGATTGCATGAGAAAGTCCTGTGTTGTAAAATAATGAATACTAATTCCTTTAAGCCCTGTGGAAATGACATCATGATTTTCACTGCTGTACAATTTAAAAACAAATTCTTCCACTACAGGCCATAATATCTGATGGACATGGAGTTTTTACCTAAGATGACAATTAAATTGGTGCGTTCCTTTGGGTTCACAATCTAACTATGGGCCCAGGACAATGGAGGGTTAAGTGACTTGCCCAGGGTCACAAGGGACAGTGCTGGGATTGAACCTGCAACCTCAGGGTTCTAAAGCAGCAGTTCTAACCAGTAGGTCACTTCTCCACTTGTGTCTCACTGGTAGAGGTTGTAAGATTAAATCCTAGTGCTGCTCCTTATGACCCTGGTCAAGTCACTTAATCCTCCAGTGCCCACTGTTTTGAATGTCAGCTTTGAAATGCCAAAGCCATAGAGAAAGCAGTATACAAGTCCCCTTTCATCAAGCCCAGTATCCTGTGGCCAGCCCAAAGAGTAGCAACATTCCAGAGCTGAGATTGTGATGTCATAATGCCTCATTCTACCAATGCCTATGAGCCAGCCTCATCAATGATGTCACCATGACTTGACTGTCACATACTCAGCTCACATAAGAATTGCCATACTGGGACAGACTGAAGGTGTCTCACTGGTAGAGCTTCTGCCTCTGCACCCAGAGGTTGTGAGATTAAATCCCGGTGCTACTCCTTGTGACCCTGGGCAAGTCACTTAATCCTCCAGTGCCTGCGGATCTGAATGTCAGCTTTGAAATGCCAAAGCCCTAAAAAAGCAGTATACAAGTCCCCCATTCCCATTCTCTAACTGGCAGATGGAATGGCATTGGGCATCCAGAAATAATGCAAAATGCTTACTGTTGAATATTGACTCTCTTCATGGAGTTTACTAAACATCAACCCTAATCTGATAAGGTACATTCCAATCCATTTCCCTAAATACTTTTACTAGTTTTTATTAAACAAGGTCTTCAACATTAGAAAGAATCTTGCAATACTTCCCTTGCCAAATACCTCCGCTGGCTCTTGCAAGCTGTATGACTGCATCTAATTTGATCACAACAGAGAAACTAATGGGAGAAAGGACTGTACACACCAACCTTAGAAACAGTAAAGTTTATTGAATGCAATCAAAAATTAAACCGAATTACACATATCAGTACAGAGTCCATCTCCTTTGTTTTTGGAGCCGACACGGTCCATGTTTCGGCTTCCAAAAATGCCTGCCTCGGGGGGATCAAGTTGTCGATCCAGTAGATGGCGCTGTGGTGATTAAATATCTCAAAACAAAGACAAAACTGTAGTGCAATGTACAAGGGGCAGTATTTTAATTCTAAAAAAATCATAAAAGCATATATAGCATACCTAAAAATCTGGTTCTAGTATTCTTGTGAACCAGATCCGACACGGTCCGTGTTTCGAAGAAACACTTTTTCCTCAGGGGTCCCGGATGATGGTACGTGGAATATAAAAAAAACATATCAGATAAAAGCAAAACAAAATCGATTGGAACAATCGCAAAAATCTCCTGTGCGAAAGCTGCACTTTGTGTTTCACAGGAATACTAGAACCAGATTTTTATGCATGCTATATATGCTTTTATGATTTTTTTTAATTAAAATCCTGTCCCTTGTATATTACACAGCAGTTTTGTTTTTGTTTTTTGCTTCACATTTTTTCCTGCAGTTTTTTGTTGGTTTGCTGTTGGCTTTGTCTCTGATTAAATATCTCTACAAGAACAGCGATATCTCCGAGGCCAGGGTAATGAGCACAGGAGCCTTGAAATCGCTTCAAAAACTCACTCAGGAGACTGAGTGACTGTGCATTTAATAAACTTCCTGTTTCTAAGGCTAATGTGTCCTGTCCCTTCTCCCACTAGTTTCTCTGTTGTGGTTTACCTGACGTGGGGGTTTCTGTTCCTTGTTTCTGTGGGCTGCATCTAATTTGATCCCAGAAGATAGAATGGGTAATTTATTGGCTATAAGGAACTTTGGGACTTCCCTAGTATTTCCTTTGTTTCTACAACTGATTAAAGAACCATTGCTGGACCTTCTCCCGTATTAATTACTACATTATATTAGCCAGGACGTCCAGCTTGCTGGAAGGACGTTATTGTAAAGTTTTCACTCAAATAAACCCCCAACGTTTGATAAGGAGACTATTTCCAATTACAGGCCTGTCTTCAATTTGCCATTCGTGTCAAAGGTTGTTAAGACAGCTTACCGTGTTCAATTATCTGATGTTTTGGATAAAACTAATGCATTACATGCCCGGCAATCTGGTTTCCACCTGTTTCCCAGTACTGAGGCTTCATGAATTGCCATGACAAATGATGCTCTTCAAGTGCTAGATGAAGGGAAACTGCCTTATTAGTCCTTTTGACTATGCCTGCTGCATTTCATCTGATACATTATTCTTTTCTCCTTCTTGGTTTACAGTGTCTTTGGATAAGAGACATACCCCTTGACTGGTCTTACTCCTTTCTTTCCAGCTGCTTCTCCTTGTCTATATTCCTCTTATTTCTGGGGTACTACAAGTTTCATTCTTGCCCCCACATTTTGTTCTATGCAGATGATATACTCATTTAGGGGGAAATTCTCAAAGACGTGCCGAAAGTTAGCCGGCGGTTGACGGCGCCCTACCGCTGGCTAGCCAACCAATCTGGAAGCACGTTTTCTACAAAATTGAAGACACCGAACGGTACTTCATTTACAGCGCCGGTGTCGTGCTTACAGAAACGCTTAGGGGCGCAGAAGGATGCCTAAGGTTGGCACGGGCATGATTTGTGCTAGAAGTGTCCTTAGGCATTCTTAGGCATCCCTAGGCACTCCCATAAGAGTGGCACCGGCCGCCTTAAATGTAAGCTTATAAAATTCTGGCCTTTATTTAACCTCCAGCTTATATAACAATGGCCAATACTTAGCAGTTGTACCAACCTAATCAAATCATATAGATATATCAAAAACACTAAGTTGGAATGTCAGAATTGTATTTTTCCTCAATAGGACACCTCAGCCCCACCACTCCACCGCTATAGCCTTCTCAAGAAAGCGGGAGATTTATGTGGCGCCTCATCATTGGTCGTCCGTCTTAAATGCTGCGTGATATTCCTTTCATTAACAATAATATAATATAAATAATTCAAATGTAGAAAAGTTTAAAGAGCTTGTATACTTAGCTTAAACACAGCCGAACCTGGGAGTCTGACCCGACATGTTTTGTATGTCTCAAGGGTCTCCCGAGGTCGCCGTAGTCACCCGACTCACAAGCAAGTTTTCTGTGCCTTTATTTAAGGCACCGGTGTAAAAAAAAAAAAAAAAAAAAAGTGAAATTCTATAATCAGTGCTGATTCGTGATTGACATGCTATCGGTGGCTGCCGATACCGGCACAGATTATAGAATTCCCCCCCCTTAGTGATTTATACTGATCCTAGTGCTCCAGATATCTCCAGTTTTAAGAACTGCTTAACTGAGTTCCAAATTGGCAGTCTATATAGAAACTAAAATTGAATCCTGAGAAATCAGAGGCCATGTAGATCCCTCAGACTAAGTGAATGCTTGCATCTTCCATTCTTGGAGGGCAGTGAGTGACAGAAAGGATATCCTGGAAAGAGTAGAGAGACAGCTGACAAAAATTTGACGTAGAATAAATAGGAAGATATAGGGGGATGCTGAACATAGGAAAGGGAATGCTACATATGGAGAAGAGGATGCTGGACATGGGAAGGGGATGCTGGAAATAGGGTAACCGAAGAGAAGATGATGAATGGGGGAGTAATAAGACTGAAGGGAGAAACTTGGAACAGCGGGAAGTGGGAAGACAAAAGGGAAATATTGGACATGGGGATGGGACCACAGGTTTTTCTATGGATGGAAAATAAATATTTTCTCTAACAGTTTGACAGTTCAGTATAAAATGTTGGAGATCCACATTTTTATATTACTGCATAAGGCTACATAATCATAATAAATCACTAATTTTTTGCCAAGTATAAGTGACTGCAAAGATTTTTTTTAAAATTATATAGCATGGGGAAATAAGTTGCTTTATTTTTTCTTATGGATGTTTTTGAATGAGGGGTATTCCCTGTTCCCTGAGGTGACATCCCTCCTTTTTGGATGCCTTAGGATGAGGTATCATCTCCCTTTCTTCAATTAACAGATTGCTTTCAGGTGCCCTCCTCTGTGGTCTTCATTTTCAGTGCATGATATTGACATCCTGTTGCATGCATTCATTCTTAACTATTTATTTACATAATTGTAATGCTTTCTTTCATGGTCTGCCCCTAGTTATCTTTGGCTCATTTCATTGAATCAAAATCCAAGAGAATGGTATAGCTAGCACAGGAGATGAAGTACTTAAGTGCGTGAAGAGCAGGTCTAAGGCGTGATCAAAACTGATGATCTTAGAGTGACAAAAGAGGTAAAAAAGGTGATAGTGAGAGGAATGGTCAGTAGGAAAAATAGAAGTGATAAGTACGATCATGTATCCCCTTTGCTGAAAGCTCTTCATTGGTTGCCAGTCCACCTTAGAATCCAGTTCAAGTGTGCAAGCATAGTGTCCAAAATTTGGAATGGAGTATGTTTGCCTTTGGTCCCTATATCTCTTAATTCTTTACAGACTATAAGACCAAGAACCTCTCAAATGTATAAACTTTATTTTCCTTCAACTAAGGGAATAATGGCATTAGGTTATGTTTCTCGCTCCTTTGTATATATCTTTACTTCTATGTTGAATGAATTACCAGTTGAGATTAGAACTACTTTTTCTCTTTATGCCTTTAGAAAATATTTTTTCAAAAACTTACATATGTAATTTCATCTGAGGAATCAGAACAACCTCTCCTGATCGAGCCTCTATTGTCTAGTGCAGGGGTCTCAAAGTCCCTCCTTGAGGGCCGCAATCCAGTCGGGTTTTCAGGATTTCCCCAAAGAATATGCATGAGATCTATGTGCATGCACTGCTTTCAATGCATATTCATTGGGAAAATCCTGAAAACCCGACTGGATTGTGGCCCTCAAGGAGGGACTTTGAGATCCCTGGTCTAGTGGATGATCCGGTATATAAACCAAAAGATTGGATTGGATTGGTGAGACCCCGGTTAGAATACTGTGTGAAGTTCTGGAGACTGCACCTTCAAAAAGATATAAATAGGATGGAGTCCATCCAGAGGGCAGTTACAAAATCGGTCAGTGGTCTCTGTCATAAAGTGTGACAGACTTGGTGACCTCAATATGTATACTCTGGAAGAATGGTGGGCATGAGGGGATATGACTAAGACATCTAAATATCTTCATGGCATTAATGTACAAGAGGTAAACCTTTCTCAAATGAAGTATTCCAGAGTGAGAGAGTATAGTACGAAGTTAAGAGGTTATAGCAGGGGTCCCCAAAGTCCCTCCTTGAGGACCGAATCCAGTCGGGTTTTCAGGATTTCCCCAATGAATATGCATTGAAAGCAGTGCATGCGCATAGAGCTCATGCATATTCATTGGGGAAATCCTGAAAACCTGACTGGATTCGGCCCTCAAGGAGGGACTTTGGGGACCCCTGGGTTATAGGCTCAGGAGTAATCTAAGGATTTTTTTTTTACAAAAATGGTGGGAGATGCATGGAACAGTCTCCTGGTGGAGACAAAGACTGTGTCTGAATTCAAGAAAGCATGGGACAGGGATGTGGGGGTTCTCAGGGAGATGAGAAAATAATGGATATTGCAAATGGGCAGACCGGCTGGGCCATTCGGCCTTTATCTGTTATCCTGTTTCTATGATTCTATTTACAACTTTCCCAAATTACTGCATTAAAGCAAATTTTCTATATGCATAAATTTTTATAATATACCTGTAAGTTCTCATGTATTCTTATATTTTTATCTAGCTTCATAATCCTGATTCCAATTTTCATTTAGAATACAATGTAAGATTCTTATTCTAATGTTCTGTGCCTTGCAGCCTGTCTCACCTAGATATCTTGCTGATATTTTGATTCCATTCCATTCCATTCTGCCTGAACACTGAGGAATGCACAATAGCATATGTTAGTCATTCTACCTCCTACTAGAGTTCAATTAGAGACAACTCCTTGGTCAGCATTTCGTTTTATTTCTCTGCCTTTATGGATCTCTGCCTTTCTATCTCTGGATGACCAGAGTCCTGCTTCTTTGAAATCTGGTCTTAAAATGTTCTGTTTTTTCCCCATCACACAATAGTACACAAAAATCCAGTTATAATTATTATAAATGTACAGTAAAACCTTGGATTGCAAGTAACTTGGTTTGTAAGTGTTTTGCAAGACAAGCAAAACATGTTATTAAATTTTAACTTGATATACAAGCAAGGGCTTGCAATACAAGTACATACAGTATACACGCATCACATCATCACAACTGAGCCGATGGTTCTTCTCTCTCTGACGCTGCGGGAGCTAAACGAGCAAAGTCTTGCAATATGAGTACATACAGTATACACGCATCACCTCATCACAACTGAGCCGATGGTTCTTCTCTCTCCGACGCTGCGGGAGTGCAGTGACTGTTCTAAACGAGCGAGGTCTCGCAATATGAGTACATACAGCATACACGCGTCACATCATCACAACTGTGTTGATGGTTCTTCTCTCTCTGACGCTGCGGGAGTGTGGCGACTGTTCTAAACGAGCGAGGTCTTGCAATACAAGTACATGTAGTATTTTGTTTTAGTTTTTGGGTTGTGGAACAAAGTGTCTGAGTTTCCATTATTTCTTATGGGGAAATATGCTTTGATATACGAATGCTTTGGATTACAAGCATGCTTCTGGAACAAATTGTGCTCGCAAACCAAGGTTTTACTTTATATATTTTTTTTGTAGATCCTCAGTGGGCTTTTCGTATGCCTTTGTAGGTTATGCCAAAAAATCACATAGACCCCCCCCAATCATCATAGGATCAATTTTATGTTATATTTATCAATCTTTTTCATTTATAGACTTAATTTTTTAATTCTTAATTTAGTTTTTTAATATTCAAGGGGAGCGCCTCTACCAATATGTCTATGTTTCAATAGTTTTGCTTCCCTCCCCCTTCCCCAGCATCTTGTGGAACATCTTAATCCATTCTACTCACTAACCCCCCCCCCCCCCCCATTTTACTAAACTGCGACAACGGTTATTAGTGCAGGGAGCCACGCTGAATGCTCCGTGCTGCTCCCGATGCTCATAGAGGAATTCTATGAGCGTCGGATCAGTTACCGCCGCTGCCGGCGCTAAAACCCGCGCTACGCGTTAGTAAAGGAGGAGGTTTATCACCCTAGCCTCCATGACTCAGCAAAGTTTAACAGAGAGAAATTTGTAAATCTCGCAAAGGACAATTCAACAGTTGGCCGAAATTATTTTGTGTTTTTTTGGGGGAGGTCATTTTTTGACATTAGACTTGGAGGTTGTAGGTAAAGCGGCTACCACCACAGGGACAGCAAAGCGTGTGCTGTTTCCTGTTCCATGTGGCTTGCCCTGCTTGCTTATTTTGCTGGTACTGATTGCCCACGGGTACTTTTATTCAGGGAGATCAGATGGCAAATATGAGACGCACAGAGGAGTCTAGGAAGCCTGGAGTCTGCTAGATAGGCCAATTAACATTCAGGAGGGATGTTTGCTCAGTATGCAGCAACAGCTAGAAAAGCAAATGTTAGGATTTATCAGGAAAGGAATGGAGAGCAAAACTGAGAATATTATCGTACCTTTGCATTGCTCTATAGTGCAACCACACCTTGACTATTGTGTGCATCTCAAAAAAGATGTAGCTAAATTAGAAAAGATATAGAGAAGGGAGAAGACAATGATAAGGGGGATGAGATGGCTTCCCTATGCGGAAAGACCAAAGAGACTAAGGGCTCCTTTTAGAAAGGTGCGCTAAGCGTATTAGTGCACGTTAAATATTAGCACATGCTAACCACGTATTGAACGCTAACGCATGCGCGTTAGTGTGTAGACACGTTAGCGATTAGCACACGCATATATTTGGGGCTACTTTAGCGAAGCCGCGTTAGCGGCTTTAGCGCGCGTGACTTTTCATCACACGCTAAACCCTGCGCTAGACGGAAAACTACCGCCTGCTCAAGAGGAGGTGGTAGCGGTTTAGCGCGCACTATTAACGTGCGTTAAACTGCTAACGCACTTTTGTAAATGGAGCCCTTAGAGCGCGCTAAAATGCATAGCGCACTCTAGCAAAACAGGGGGTGGGATTCTTCAGCTTGGAGAAGAGACCGCCACATGAAGATATGATAGAGGTCTAAAAATCCTGAGCAGACTGGAAAGATAGGAACGCTTTGTTTATGTTTTTTATTTGCTATCCCGCCAAGCTTATAACAGTTTTCTGTGGCTAACAATTAAAACATACAGTGATACCTTGGTTTACGCGCATAATTCGCTCCAGAAGCATGCTCGTAATTCAAAGTACTCGTATATCAAAGCACATGTCCCCATAGGCCACAATGTAAACTGAAACAATTCGTTCCACAACCAAGGTTTACTATGGTGGCCCAGGGGTGGGTGCCTGCCTGTGGGTGCTGCAGCCCTTGTAGCATGGTGGCTTCCTTTCCCCGGGGTCCCGGTGCGGCTCTCCTCCCTCTTCGGCCGATGCCTTTTCCGTTCACCAGTGCCTCCCGGCTTCTGATTCAAGCTGGCCGCCATCCTTCTGACGCATGCGCAGGACCTTTGAACTCCCCCTTCAAGCCGGCACCGCTCCAACAACATGCGCACCACGTACAAGCACGCAGGTCCTGCGTGCTTGTACGTGGTGCGCGTGTTGTTGGAGCAGCGCCGGCTTGAAGGGGGAGTTCAGAGGTCCTGCGCATGCGTCTGGAGGATGGCTGGCTTGAATCGGGCGCTAGTGAACGGCGGAGGCATCGGCCGAAGAGGGAGGAGAGCCGCACGGGGACCCCGGGGAAAGGAAGCCAACACGCTACAAGGGCTGCAGCACCCACAGGCGGGTACCCACCCCTGGGCCACCATAGTGAGAGCTTGTGTAGCGAATCAAGACTCGTTATGTGAGACGAAAGTTTGCTGAGTGTTTTGCTCGTCTTGCAAAACACTCGCAAACCGAGGTTCCACTGTATATTCAAAAGAGGTTACAAAGGAACTCCATGACATATAGGAAAGACCTATGCAATCATATAAGAGCAGGGGGGGAAAAACACTCCATAAGAAATACGTTACTATCTTCGTAATAAATATGCTCATTTTGAGGAATATCGGACCCAAAGACAGATTTGAAAAAAGTAAGGAGTCCTTTTACTAAAGCGTGCTAGCCGTTTCAGCCGGTGTCAGGTCAAAAGCGCGCCGGGACAAAGGTGCGCCCAGACAATTGAGCGCAGCGCAGAGGCGCGCGCTGCTCAAAATGACTGTTTTTAGGGCTCCGGCGTGGGAGGGAACCCCCCCCCATTTTACTTAATAGACATCGCGCCGCGTTGTGAGGGCGTTGTGGGGGGGTTTGGGGGTTGTAACCCCCCACATTTTACTGAAAACTTCACTTTTTCCCTGTTTTTAGGGAAAAAGTTAAGTTTACAGTAAACTGTGGAGGGTTACAACCCCCCAAACCCCCCATAACGCCGGCGCGATGTCTATTAAGTAAAGTGGGGGGGTTCCCCAACAAAAACCCCTGTCGGAGCCCCTACAAACAGTAATTTCGAGCGGCGTGCGCCTCCGCGCTGCGCTCAATTGTCCGGGCGCGCCTTTGTCTTTCGCGCCGTTGTCTATGAACCGTTTCAGCCACGCGCTAAATACTAATACGTCCGTAGACTATAAAGGATGCGTTAGCATTTACCGTGTGCTAATATTTAGCGCAAGCTAAAACGGCTAGCACGCCTTAGTAAAAGGACCCCAAAGTCGTTAAT
The DNA here is from genome assembly GCF_902459505.1 of Geotrypetes seraphini. Taxonomy (NCBI): domain Eukaryota; kingdom Metazoa; phylum Chordata; class Amphibia; order Gymnophiona; family Dermophiidae; genus Geotrypetes; species Geotrypetes seraphini. Next base: position 20,324,002 of record NC_047101.1, on the reverse strand, counting down.
AGTGTCTTGAAAGCTTTGAAGTTTAGTTCAAGATGAATATTATTAGGAAGTTGGTTCTAAGAACTCGGCGTCAGATAAATGTACGTCTTGTACATTCCTAATTTGTTCTTTTGGTGATGGTAGAACTAATCTATTGCCTTGCAAGGACTTAAGTACTCATGATGGAACATATGGAACACTTAAGTAGCTTACTCTTTACAAAAATATAACGACTAGGGGACGGACACACGATGAAACTGCTAAGTGGTAAATTTAAAACCAATTAGAGAAAATAGTTCTTCATTCATGACCAGATTCTATCCTCCTCTTCAACGAAACTGCCATAGCAGTTTCTAGCGCGGGGAGCCGCGTCGAATGGCCCGCGCTTCCCCCGACGCTCCTAGGAACTCAATGAGCGTCGGTAGCAGCGCGGGCCATTCAGCGTGGCTCTCTGCGCTAAAATCCGCTAGCGCGGTTTCGTAGAAGAGGGGGTATATAGGGCAACAAAAGTTGGCGACACAAATCGGTGTGCATTGCTGATTTGCGTGCAAAACTTAGGGCTATGTGCACTCAAGTCAGTGATTGTCGCTAAACCTGTTTTCACAGCTTTAGACCCAAACGCTTTTACCGACCCCATGCACAAAACGGCTCACCGTGTGTTTTTCCCCTCGATCGCACATTTTCCGATCCAGCCATGCAAATTAGCTAAAGCCCCATGCAAAGCACCCAAGTGAATGAAGCACTAACATTGCTTGGTTTTGCAAAAAAGCAAAATAAAATCAGGGGTTTTAGTTATTAGAAAAAACAACAGGTCTGCCTGTTTGTTTGTTTTGGGGGTTTTTTCCATTTTTTTCAGTGGCACAGATATTTTGCGTGTGTGTGCTTTTATTGATTAATCAATGGGTGGGTGGGTGGGCGGGATAAAAGTCTTGCTCTGATATGTTGTAAGACAAATGTGCTTATCTTGTTTTGCTATATGTTCACATGTTTATTGCACTGTTAATATTTTAAAATCAATAAAGTTTAATTAAAAAAAAAAGAAAAACGAAGTCCCCCACCACTGATGACGGCCCTCCCCTACAACTCCTGACAAACACGGCACTGGGAATCCCGGTTCATAGACAAACCGCCGAAGACAAAGGCGCACGCCGACAACTGAGCGCAAGATGGAAGCGCACGCTGAAGAAAAAGAGTGTTTTTAGGGGCTCCAACGGGGGGTTTTGTTGGGGAAACCCCCCCCCCCCCACTTTACTTAATACAGATCGTGGCGGCGTTGTGGGGGGTTTGGGGGGTTGTAACCGCCCTCATTATACTGGAAACTTAACTGTTTCCCTGTTTTTTAGGGAAAAAGTGAAGTTTTCAGTAAAATGTAGGGGGTTACAACCCCCCAAACTCCCCCACAACGTGGCGCGATCTGTATAAATGCGTGCCTCTGTGTTGCGCTCAGTTATCTGAGCCTTTGTCCCAGCGTGCTTTTGACCTGACACCGGGAATCCCTCCCCCCCCCCCCCCAATAGAGAAAATTGGCAGGAGAAATGCCACTCCCTCCTGCCACCAGATGCTCCCCCCCCCATACCTTTGCTAGATATCCCTCCAGCTCCAAGCCCTGCCCGTGGAAAGTCTTCCCCTCCCCGGTGCATGGCGCTTACATTCTGTCTCCAATTCCAGTGCAATAGTGGATATGAGCAGATGCTGCCAAACCTGACTGTGCATGAAATAGAGTTATATTGTGACTCAGTGCATCACTGACAGAAAAACTTACATGAATGGTTAGGTACATTTTTGTGAAACCCTAGTTTAATGTTTTCCCAGAAGTGTTTTTGAGAAGCTGGTCTCAGGATTTTTGAATATAAATGGTACATTATGAAGCCATCCCCCCTACTAGCCCCTTGTGTGATGGCGTCACAGCTGTATAGCTATCTGCAGCTGTGCAATTACTGACAGGCTAAAAATGTCTTCTAATATCTAATCATTGTAGCACTTTTGAACTCTGCATAATACTAATCCAACAGAGAAGAAACTGTCACTAGGGCTTCTTCAGAGAACATGCAGTACTTGGGATGAAGAAACAAGATGGGATCTATGCCTTTTAATTCTGTTCAGCTATGTATTTGCTAAAGAAGCTGCCCACCAGTTCAATAGTCAGGACAAGAAATGGCTTACAAAGGAATATCCAATAAATATATGTATGGAACTAAATGAAAAATATATATCTCCAGCCCATAATCATCCAGTAATTCATGCATAAGAACATAAGAAACGCCTTCACCGAATCAGACCATTGGTCCATCCAGTCCGGTGACCCGCACACGCGGAGGCCAAGCCAGGTGTTCCCCGATGAAGACCTGTTTATCCGTATCCATCAATGTGATTTGCAAGAAGGTGTGCATCCAACTTGCCCTTGAAACCCAGAATGGTTGTTTCTGTCACAACCTCCTCCGGGAGAGCATTCCAAGTGTCCACCACACGCTGCGTGAAACAGAACTTCCTGGTATTTGTCCTGAGCCTGTCGCCTCTCAACTTCAGTCCATGGCCTCTTGTCTGATTCACAACGAGCAAAGAGTGATAAAAACATAGAGAAAAGACCTCAGCCTGCCCTTACTCCAAGAACTTTTCAAAATGAGAGAGACACAGGGGAAGCCACTGCTTGCCCTGGGATTGGTAGCAGAGAATTTTGCTACTAACTGGGGTTTTGTCAGGTAGTTGTGACTTGGATTGGCTGCTGTGGAATCAGAATACTGGACTAGATGAACCATTAGTCTGATCCAGTATGGCTATTCTTATGTTCTTATATATGCTTTCAATGGTTTGGAGAGGGGGGGAAAAAATCACAGACCAAAAACTGCAAAACCCACCAGCTCTTATAATGATGGGGAAATAAACATTTTTTTTTTAAATTCAAGTTCAAAGAAATACAATATAATGAAAAAAGTCATGTAACTTTCAGAAATCATCCGCGTGGTGAGGGGAGAACTAAAAAACACACTCTTAAGCTTCCAATATACAAAGAGTGAAAGAGTTTCACCACCAGGAAACGTCTGTACACAGTTCATTTATTTTTGGGATGCTGCAAATACAGGAAGGCATCTTTCCAATACCACTCAAAAATGCCACTCCGATTCCTGACTTGATCCCCATTTCAGAGGAATCTACTCGCGTAGCGTTCAGTTCTGGTCTCCTTATCTCAAAAAAGATATAGCGGTATTAGAATAAATTAAAAGAAGAGCCACCAAGATGATAAAGGGGATGGAACTCCTCTCGTATAAGGAAAGAATAAAAAGGTTAGCAATCTTCAGCCTGGAAAAGAGATGGCTAAGGGGAGATATGATTGAAGTCTACAAAATCCTTTGTGGTGTAGAATGGGTACAAGTGGATCAGTTTTTTACTGCATCAAGATTTATTGAAACTAGGGGACATTTGATGAAGATACAGAGTAAAACTTTTAAAACCAATAGGAGGAAATATTTTTTCACTCAGAGAATAGTTGAGCTCAGGAACATGTTGCCAGAGGATGTGGTGAGAGCAGTTAATATAGATGGTTTTAAAAAGGGTTTGGACAGATTCCTGGAGGAAAAGTCCATAGTCTGCTGTAGAGACAGACATGGGACGGTAGCATGGAATGCTGTTACTATTTGGGTTTTTGCCAGGTACATGCGACTTGGATTGGCCTTCGCAAAGACGGGATACTGGGCTGGATGGACCATTTGTCTGACCCAGTGAGGCTATTCTTATGTTCTTATATAGCAGAATTAGAAAGGTTCAAAGAAGAGAGACCAAGTTGATAAAGGAAATAGAACTCCTCTCGTATGAGGAAAGACTAAAGAGGTTGGGGTTCTTCAGATTGGAAAAGAGATAGCTGAGGGGAGGTATGTTTGAAGTCTACAAAATCCTGAGTGGTTAGAATGGGTACAAATGGATTGATTTTTTTTTTTTTTTTTTACTTCATCAAAAATTACAAAGACTATGGAGGATGTACAGCGTCAGCATCTATGAGACAAACATTTTTTGTTTTTTTTTTTGTTGCATAGGATTTTTTGGACCCAAGTTCATTTGCAAAAGATAGACAATTCTAAATCTAATAGATGCTGGCATTGTCATCTTGTTATAGGGACTTTGGATCATCTGTTATTCTATTGTCCTTTGATACTTAATTTTTGGAAGCCGATATGGGGTCAAATTAATGTTGTACTTGAGTCATCAACCCCATTGACTTATGAAGTCATAATATGTGGAACACTATTACATGTTAAACCCCCTATGGATCGTTATAAATGCCGGCTTTTCTTAATTATGATGGGAATAGCCATGCAGATGATAACACGTAATTGGAAGAACTATGATCGCCTTAACTTCCCTTTTTGGTGGGCAAACTTATGCTCCAGCTACAAATATGAAAAAATGAATGCTGAGGTATTGGGGCATAGTAATGTATTTAACTTGGTGTGGGGCCCATTGGCATCTTTTATTGCTTCTATATAGTTGTCTACACATCCAGGGTGGGAAAGTTATTACTACTTTAAATAAGAGTGGGTTATTGGAAGGATAATTGCATTTATATTATTGATTAAGTAAAGGAGGTGGGGGGAAAAGATTACTTTCAAATATTTGTAAGGTCACAGTGCTTTTCTTGATTTGTTATGCGTTCAGATTCATATGTATTGCACTGTTACTACCTGAAAATCAATAAAGATTTATAAAAAAAAATTACAAAGACTAGGGGACATTTGATAAAGTTACAGAGAGATACTTTTAAAACTAATAGGAAAAAAATATTATTTTACTCAGAGTATAGTTAAACTCTGGAACGCATTACCAGAGGATGTGGTTAACATAGCTGGTTTTAAAAAAGGTTTGGACAAGTTTCTGGAGGAAAACTCCATAGTCTGCTATTTAGACAGACATGGAGGAAATCACTGCTTGCCCTGGGATTGGTAGCATGGAATGTCGCTACTTTTTGAGATTCTTCAAGGAATCATGATACTCTTTGGTGTTCTGGACTGTTGCTACTATTTGGATTTTTGCCAGGTACTTGTGACCTGGTTAGGCCACTGTGAAGATGGGATACTGAGCTAGATAGACCATTGGACTGACCCAGTATGGCTGTTCTTATGTTCTTATTGTATGAGAAAATCGGGCAGATGCTGAAATTTGTATGCACAATTTTTAGTGCTTTTACAGAATTTGGGGGTAAGTGTTCCTCCAAGACAGTTTTGAAAGCACATCTTATGGGAATATTCATGAGGCACTGCAAATGGAGATTTATGCCGGGGCCGTCTGACGGATGTGATTTGAGATGGCAAAAAAAAAAAAAAATCCACACGGAACTGCAAGGAACCCAAGTGTAGTGTTAGAAATATAATATGTTTCCTTCAGAAAAGCGTGACTTATTCTGGAAATAGCAGTTGTTTTGCTGAAAACATTGCATTGTGTGAGTCAGACATTCGATATAAATATTGTTTTATGTTTGTTTTCTAAATCCTTGCATTATAATTTTTTTTATCAACAACAAAAATAAAAAATCCTAAATATCATGCCCTTTGTCATGGAGTAGAATGAGTGCCGAATAAGTGACCGCCTGGAATTCTATCTAGACAGCTGCCTGACCTTCACCAGCTGAAAAAAAAATTAGTGTTAACTTTAAAGGTCACCCTACTAATTCTCTAAAGAGTCTAGGAAGGAAAATGCACCTCTTACAGCTTGTGCTGCCTGAAACAAAACAGATTCCTAAGTGAATCCCTCGTGCTAAAGACAGGGGAAACAAACGGATACATTTTTAGCAAATTATGAATGTCTTTCAGTGTGCATAACTAAAAAATAACTTTAGATCAGAAAAGTACATCCTGTCTTAGCTCTGTGTACACTGAAAAAGAAACACAGAAACTTGATGGCAGATAAAGGTCACATGGCCCACCCAGTCTGCCCACCCGCAGTAACCATTATCTCTTCCTCACTCTAAGACAGGGGTCTCAAAGTCCCTCCTTGAGGGCCGCAATCCAGTCGGGTTTTCAGGATTTCCCCAATGAATATACATTGAAAGTAGTTCATGCACATAGATCTCATGCATATTCATTGGGGAAATCCTGAAAACCCGACTGGATTGCGGCCCTCAATGAGGGACTTTGAGATCCCTGCTCTAAGAGATCCCACGTGCCTATCCCACGCTTTCTTGAATTCAGACACAGTCTCTGTCTCCACCACCTCTTCCGGGAGACTGTTCCACGCATCTACCACCCTTTCAGTACAAAAGTGTTTCCTTAGATTACTCCTGAGCCTGTCACCTCTTAACTTCATCCTATGCCCTCTCATTCCAGAGCTTCCTTTCAAATGAAAGACACTCAACTCAAGCGCATTGACGCCATGTAGGCATTTAAACGTCTCTATCATATCTCCTCTCTCCTGCCTTCCCTCTAAAGCAGTGTCCCGCAAACTTCCACAAACCGCGGCACACTAAACGTAGTGGCCGTGGCTGGAGGCATCTGGAAGTGTGTGGACGTCGCCATGATGATATCACGTGCATTTGTGACATCATCATGTCAACATGCGTGAAGGCCCTCCAGACGGTCCCTGAGACACCACTGGGAGGTGCTAGCAGGGAAAGGGAGAGAAAGCGAGGCGCTGGCACCGACTGATTGCCTACGAGATGTGCTTCTCGCTTCCAGAGGCACGTCCTGCAGGCAGTCAGCCAGCGCCTCACCTCCTCCCCAGTGTGCCACGGCAGATCTGAAATCTCAGAAAGCGGCACACAGTTTGCGATACGCTGCTCTTAAAGTATGCTTAAGAGAAAGGGATTGGGACTTGTATACTGCCTTTTTGTGGTTTTACAACCACACTCAAAGCGGTTTACATGCAGGTACTTGAAGCATTTTCCCCCATCTGTCCCGGTGGGCTCACAATCTATGTAATGTTCTTGGGGCAGTGGAGGATTAAGTGACTTGCTTAAGGTCACAAGGAGCAGCCCCAGGATTTGAACCCGCAACCTCAGGATGCTGAGGCTATTGCTCTAGCGAGATTCCTACTACATTTAGTGACTCTCAGCGCGACACATTATTTGTTTGGTTTTACTGTATTTTTCAACATTTTTTGTGACATATGTTTTTTCCTTTTTCTACCATGGACCCCTGATGAAGGTTGTCCGAAACATGGACCGGGTTGGGTCCCTTGTTTGGTAAAAAGATTTTAATATATATTTTGGTTGTCACAAATAAATTTTGCCTACATCGTTGTACACATCTGCAGTTTTGGTTTGTTTGTTCCTGATTGTTTTTTTCACTGCAGACAAGGTTGGACCCCTCTTCCTCTTGGTTTTGTTGCTGTAGCTCTAACCACTATACCAATTATGCACTCCACCAATGTGTGGCGTGTGCTAGAATTGCCGAATAGAAATATAGAAACATAGAAAATGACGGCAGAAAAGGGCCATAGCCCATCAAGTCTGCCCACTCTTAAGGACCCACCCCCTTGATTATACTGACCCACCCCCCTGCTTTTACACCCTTAGAGATCCCACGTGAATATCCCATTTATTTTTAAAATCTGGCACGCTGTTGGCCTCAAACACTTGCAGTGGGAGTTCGTTCCAATGATCGACCACCCTTTCGGTGAAGAAATACTTTCTGGAATCACCATGAAATTTCCCTCCCCTGATTTTCAGCGGATGCCCTCTGGTGGACGAGGGTCCTATAAGACGGAATATATCCTCTTCCACCTCGATACGGCCCGTGATATATTTAAACGTCTCAATCATGTCTCCTCTCTCTCTCCATTCCTCAAGTGAGTACAGCTGCAATTTATTCATCCTTTCTTCATACGGGAGATCCTTGAGCCCCAAGACCATCCTGGTGGCCATTCGCTGAACCGACTCAGTTCTCAGCACATCTTTCGGGTAATGAGGTCTCCAGAATTGAACACAACTGACTTGGCTCGAACAAATGCAATGAATTATGTAAGTAAGTGCGTCTCTTGGAGCCTTGCTACCTACTTACAAATCTCTTTAGATTAGTTTTCAAGTTGCTAAAGAATAAAAGAGACTAAAGTGAAGTGATAGAATTAGGTGGTCATGGCTGCAGTTCAGGCGCAAGGTGAGCTGGCAAGGATATGAAATTTAGAACCATTTATTTCATTTTTATTAAACGCTGACCGTGGCAGTCAAAAGATACCTGGATATTCAGTGCCACCATCCTGCTGATTCTACAAAGTTGCATGCACACGTTTACACTTAGGACCCGATTCTATATATGGCGCCCAAAAAATTGGCGCCGACTAGAACGGCACTGAGCGCAATTCTATAAAAGGTACATGCACCTTACACGAGGGCTGTGCTGAAAAGTTATCTGCCCAAACAACCGACTTCCTAAATTCTGAGCGTTATTTTGGCACGGTAGCTGAAAAGAGTGTTTTCATTTCGTTAGGTGCCAAGCTGCAGAAACAAAACTCTCTGTTTTGACATTATTTCAGATCCTTGATTGAACCGTATCCACATCGTTCTCTTCTTGGTCAGGCTGAAATCTTTTCAGCACCCCCTCACAGACTTTTAGTCTCTGTTAACTAGAGCTGAGATTGTGATGTCATAATACCTCATTCCACCAATAAGAGCCAACCTCATCAGTGATCTCACAATGGCTTGATTGTCCTTTACTTGGCTCAAGAGGGTGCTGAAATGTTATCAGCCCAACCAACCAGCTTCCTGATTTCTGAGCATTATTTTGCCAATGTGCTGAATATAGTTAATTCTAGGGAATGACACTGACAGGATTCATCACCGTTCCCATCCCCATGGAAACCGTGGGGAAATATCCCATGTCATTCTGTAGTGTCTATCTCAACCTCAGTCCTTCTACACCAGCATTCTTCAGTGCAAGGTCTGAGGGTCAGTGGCTGGGCCCATTCATACTCTGATTCTTATTTGAGCCAAGTAAAGGCTAATAAAGCCATTGTGACATCACTGATGTGATTGGCTCTTAGGCATTGGTGGAATGAGGCATTATGACATCACAATATCTGCTCTGGATACCAGAGGCTGTTATTCTTTAGTGTCTATCTCAACCTCAGTCCTTCTACACCAGCATTCTTCAGTGCAAGGTCTGAGGGTCAGTGGCTCGGCCCATTCATACTCTGATTCTTATTTGAGCCAAGTAAAGGCTAATAAAGCCATTGTGACATCACTGATGTGATTGGCTCTTAGGCATTGGTGGAATGAGGCATTATTACATTAGTGATTTTTATTCCGCTTGTACCTTGCGGTTCAAAGCGGATGACATAAGAAGAGATCTGGACATTTCCAGGAGGGTACATGACATTGGAGAATACAGATTGAGGGTATAGACTTAATGACAGAATGAGTGTATAGACATAATAACATTGGAAGATAAATCAGGTTACATTACTATACATATCAAATAGTCTGTTTCCATACATTGGTAGGTAATCGGTTTCGGTAGGATGAATTAGGTTCCAGGTATTTTTATTTTATTTTTTTTTATATATTTTTGGTCGATTGAGGGTATGGTGCCAGGGAGTGAGCAAAACCTGGTCGGTGTAAGTGGAAGAGGAGAGGGAGATTAGGTAGATTGTATATACTTTTTGAATAGCAGCGTTTTGATTTCTTTACAGAATGCTTTGAAGTCAGATGTTGAGGTTAACAATCTGGTGATGGAGGGTTCGAGTTTTGCTGCATGTGTTGCTATGAGGTTATCATAAAGCTTTTTACGATGAGTGCCATTGAGTGATGGGTATGAGAATGGTGTCAGTGTTCTTCTTATTCTGGGTGGAAGGTTACGGTTTAGGCGATCATTTAGATAGGCAGGTGCAGTACCGTTGAATACTTTGAAGATTAGACAGTATAGTTTGAATTGAATTCTGGCTCTAATCGGTAGCCAATGTGAGTCTAGGTAGGCGTTGGTGATGTGGTCATATTTTTCGAGGGAGTAGATTAGTCTGAGAGCTGTGTTCTGAATGGTCTGTAGTTTTATGACATTATGACATCACAATATCTGCTCTGGATACCAGAGACTGTCATTCTTTAGTGTCTATCTCAACCTCAGTCCTTCTACACCACCATTCTTCAATGCAAGGCCTGTGGGTCAGTGTCTGAACCAATTCATACTCTGATTCTTATTTGAGCCAAATAAAATCTAATAAAGCCACTGTGACATCACTGATGTGATTGGCTCTTAGGAAAGAACCCATTTATACTCTGATTCTTTTCCCTCTCTCCATAAAGATTGACATGGAGATAGTTTCCCACGGTTATCCACAGGATGGGAACAGTGATGAATTCTGTCACCATGTCATTCTCTAGTTCAATCAATGATCTGAAACGATGTCAAAACATAGAATTTTGTTTCTGCAAACTGGCACTTAACGAAATAAAATAACACTGTTTTCAGCTACAGTGGCAAAATAACGCTTGGAATTTAGGAAGTTGGTTGGTTTTCTGCACCCCCTCATGTGTATAGTATGTAATAAAAGTGAGCCAAGTATAGGATAATAAAACCATTAGGACATCACTGATGAGGTTGGCTCTTTTTGGTGGAATGAGGCATTATGACATCACAATCTCAGCTCTGGTTTCCAGAGACTGAAAGTCACTTCACACTGCAAGGGGTGTGGAAAAGTTCTCAGCTCAACCAAGAAGAGAACGATGTGGATATGTTTAAATCAATGATCTGAAACTATGTCAAAAAACATAGAATTTTGCTTCAAGGAAATATGATAACACTTCTTTCAGCTCCAGTGGCAGCAAAACGCTCAGAATTTAGAAAGCTGGTTGGTTGGGTTGAGAACTTTTAAGCACCCGCATCCAAACACATCCTCACTCATAAAGGGAAATCTTCCAAAGCTTTAACTTCTTTCTTTTTCAAAATTCAGACAGACAAGAATAATGAAGCTTAATCTTTTTCTTTATTGTATTCTGGCTTGCCCCAACTTAAAGGCCCGACGGGACCTGTTTCGCCTCAAAAGGCTTTTTCTAGGGCAGTGATTCCCAACCCTGTCCTGGAGGAACACCAGGCCAATCGGGTTTTCAGGTTAGCCCTAATGAATATGCATGGAGCAGATCTGCATTCCTGGCATCCCCATTATATGCAAATCTCTGTCATGCATATTCATTAGTGCTATCTTGAAAACCCGACTGGCCTGGGGGTCCTCCAGGACAGGGTTGGGAACCACTGACTTATACAGTATAGCACTGAAAGGCGTACACAGCGCTGTACATTATGACATTTATAGATAGTCCCTTCTCAGAAGAGCTTACAATCTAACTTGGACAGACAAGACATGACATAGAGGGTAGAGCAGTGGTTCCCAACCCTGTCCTGGAGGACCCCCAGGCCAGTCGGGTTTTCAAGATAGCACTAATGAATATGCATGACAGAGATTTGCATATAATGGGGATGCCAGGAATGCAGATCTGCTCCATGCATATTCATTAGGGCTAACCTGAAAACCCGATTGGCCTGGTGTTCCTCCAGGACAGGGTTGGGAATCACTGCCCTAGAAAAAGCCTTTTGAGGCGAAACAGGTCCCGTCGGGCCTTTAAGTTGGGGCAAGCCAGAATACAATAAAGAAAAAGATTGAGCTTCATTATTCTTGTCTGTCTGAATTTTTGAAAAAGAAAGAAGTTAAAGCTTTGGAAGATTTCCCTTTATGAGTGAGGATTTGTTTGGATGCGAGAAGTTTCTTCACCTCACCTCCGTCTTCATCATCTTTGTAACTTTTAAGCACCCCTCATATTATTTCACTGGGTTATTGGAAAAACAAAATTTTCAAAAAAAAGAAAGACAGACCTTTATAGAAAACATGTCTATAAGGGGTTAAATATATATATCTTGTTACAGTTACTGAAGCATATAATATTTCTGACGGAGCAGGAGGATATATTAGTTCAACAGTCTGACATGCATAAAACCCCTGGGAACTTCAGTCTGCTCTGGCCCACCAAGCAGCAGTGATCTGGAAACAGATTCAGCTGAGCCTCATCTTTCCTGCAGACATTTCCATTACAGCTGGGTAAGATGTGGTGAGATGCTGAGTGTACCACAATATTACAAAATATCTATCTATCTATCTAGATATATTTTGCAACCTTTTCCTCTCTGTCACTGCTACCCAAGGTATGAGGGGCCGCTGTAAAGCTTTCAACTCAACCAAGAAGGGAATGATGTGGAGTCAAGAAACTTACAAGTTATTCCATATAACTTCAGGCACATCGTATCGGAAGTTTCAGTAACCCTTCCAAAAATACTCTGGTCTGGTCTCTGAAATACTGCTCCATTCCTGCAATCTTCTCCAAATTACTTGAAAATTGTTGCCCTTTCAAACTCTTTTTAAGGTTTGGAAACAGAAAATAGTCAGATGGAGCAAGATCTGATGAGTAGAGTGGATGGTCTATGCACTGAAACCCCAGCTGCTTCAAAATATCCATTATTTGCCAGCCTTGTGAGCAGATGCATTGTTGAGATTGAACTCCTTTCTGCAGCTTTCCTCTCCTTTTTCCTTGCCTCCTTTAAGTTACAGTAGTATTCTGCATTAACTGATCCCAACACTCAAACAGGAGATCCTACCTTTCCACTATAAAAGCACAAAAAGACAGAGAAGGTGATCAAAGTTGCTCATTATCTTTATTGTAGTCAAGACTCGACACATACAATCCCTCCAACCCATCGACACGTACAATTCCTCTCTGTCAAGCTCAAATACCGAGTCCTGGTATTTGGACTTGACTCGGTATTTGGGCTTGACAGAGAGGGATTTTTGTAGGAAGGGACTCCTGAGGCAGGCCTTATGGCCAAAACATGTACATGTCAAGTCTTGACTACAATAAAGGTATTGATCACCACACGTCATCTTCTCTGTCTTTCTGCTTTTAACTGATCCCAAGACATTGTGGCCATGACCTTTCCTGCTGACTTCTGGGTCTTGAATTTCCTTGGCCTTGGAGAACCTGAGTGCTACCATTGCATGGACTGTTTTTGGTTTTTTTTGTCTCAGGATCATAGTGGTGTAACCATGTTTCACCAACAGTAATTAGTCATTCCAAAAACTTGGCACCAGCTTGCTGAAAATACTATAAAATCAACTTGGAAGTGTCCACTTGATGTTGTTTCTCGTCAGCATTCAAACATTTGGGCACCCACTTGGCTGACAGCTTCTGCATATCCAGCTGCTCATGGATTATACACTATACAGTACTTAACATGTTCCTTAGATATCTGTAGTGTCTCAGCAATTGCTTTAATCAATATTAATTGATCTTCCAAAATCAGGTCATGGATATAGTTAACAATTTCAGGAGCTGACACTGTGTGTGGCCTCCTAGACCTTGCTGCATCTTTGGTTTCAAAATCTCCACGCTGAAAGTTTGCACACCACTTCTTCACTGTGGATTATGATGGGCATTTGTCATTCATTGCATCAAACATTCATGAATTTCCTTTGGAGTTTTCTTCTGCAGGAATAGGAACTTCATGATGGCTTGGAGTTCCACACTTGAAAATTCCACACTTTTTGTTGACATGGTTCAATCAATGATCTGAAACAATGTCAAAATATGGAATTACGATTCTGCAAATTGGCATTTTGCAAAATAAAATAACACTTTCTTTCAGCTATAGTGGCAAAATAGCATGCAGAATTTAAGAAGACTTCTGAGGAAATTAGAAAGTCATGGGATAGAGGTAATATCCTATCATGGATTAAGAACTGGTTGAAAGACAAAAAACAGTGTAGGTTTAAATGGTTAATATTTTCAATGGAAAAGGGTAAATAGTGGGGTTCCCAGAGATCCGTGCTGGAAATGTTGCTTTTTAACATATTTATCGATGATCTAGAGATAGGAATGACTAATGAGATAATTAAATTTGCTGATGATTCAAAGTTGTTACATTGCAAGAGGACTGAGAAAAAAATTGCAAGAGAACCTTGTGAGACTAGGAGACTGGGCATCAAAATGGCAGATGATGTTTAATGTGAGCAAGTGCAAAGTGATGCATGTGGGAAAGAGGAACTCAAACTATACCTACGTGATGCAGGGTTCCAAATTAGGAGTCACTGCCCAGGAAAAGGATCTAGGTGTCATCACTGAGGATACATTGAAAATCTCAACTCAAAGTGCAGTGGTGGCTAAAAAAGCAAATAGAATATTAGCAATTATCAGGAAAGGAATGGAAAACAAAGATGAAAATATTTTAATGTCCTTGTATCACTCCATGGTACAGCCACATATAATACCAGAATTAGAAAAGGCACAGGGAAGGACGACAAAAATGATAAACAGGACAGGACAACTTCTCTACAAGGAAAGGCTAAAGCAACTAGGGTTCTTCTGCTTGTAGAAGAGATGGCTCAGTGGTGATTTGATAGAGGTCTATAAAATACTGAGTGGGGTTGAAAGGGTAGATGTGAATCACTTGTTTACTCTTTCCAAAAAATACTAGGACTAGGGGTCATGCGATGAAGCTACTAAGTACCGTAGATTTAAAACAAACTAGAGAAAATATTTCTTCACCCGTTGTGTAAATTAAACTCTGGAATTCATTTCTGGAAAATGTGGTGAAATCAGTTAGCTTTGCAGGTTTTAAAAAAAGGTTTGTGTAATTTCCTAAAAGAAAAGTCCATAGGCTGTTATTGAGATAGCTTGGTGAAATCCATTGCTTATTCCTAGGATAAGCAGCATAAAATATGTTTTACTACTTGGGATCTAGCTAGATACTTGGGACCTGGGTTGGCCAATGTTGGATACAGGTCTTGATAGACCTTTGGTCTGTCCCAGTATGGCAATTCTTATGTTCTATGATTTTATGTTATAACTAGTATTTAAGCCCGTTACATTAACGGGTGCTAGAATAGATGTGTGTGTCTTTATTTCTTTTTCTCTCTCTCCTCTTGACCGCTTTCTGTCTCTCTCTTTCCTCGGCTGTCAACCATCACCCCTTCCCTGCTCCCCCTGTCCAGCTTCTTCCCTGCTCCGCAGTCATTATTCCCTGCTCCCCCCTGTCCAGCAGCACTTCTTACCTGCTCCCCCGTTCCTCTTCCCTGCTCTGTCTGTCCAGCAGCACTCCTTCTTTTCTCCCCCTGACCCTCTTCCCTGCTCCCCCTGTCCAGCTTCTTCCCTGCTCCGCAGTCATTATTCCCTGCTCCCCCCTGTCCAGCAGCACTTCTTACCTGCTCCCCCGTCCTCTTCCCTGCTCTGTCTGTCCAGCAGCACTCCTTCTTTTCTCCCCCTGACCCTCTTCCCTGCTCCCCCTGTCCAGCTTCTTCCCTGCTCCGCAGTTATTATTCCCTGCTCCCCCCTGTCCAGCAGCACTTCTTACCTGCTCCCCCGTTCCTCTTCCCTGCTCTGTCTGTCCAGCAGCACTCCTTCTTTTCTCCCCCTGACCCTCTTCCCTGCTCCCCCTGTCCAGCTTCTTCCCTGCTCCGCAGTCATTATTCCCTGCTCCCCCCTGTCCAGCAGCACTTCTTACCTGCTCCCCGTTCCTCTTCCCTGCTCTGTCTGTCCAGCAGCACTCCTTCTTTTCTCCCCCTGACCCTCTTCCCTGCTCCCCCTGTCCAGCTTCTTCCCTGCTCCGCAGTCATTATTCCCTGCTCCCCCCTGTCCAGCAGCACTTCTTACCTGCTCCCCCGTTCCTCTTCCCTGCTCTGTCTGTCCAGCAGCACTCCTTCTTTTCTCCCCCTGACCCTCTTCCCTGCTCCCCCTGCCCAGCAGCATTCCTTACCTGTGTCTCTCTTTCTCCTTAGTGTTTTGTTATTTTTTTAAAATCTGTCTCTTTAGCCCCCTGTCCTTCTGTGAGTGTCTGTGTGTCTCTGTCGTTGTGCACTGTTGTTTGTTTGTTTTTTTAAAATCGATGTTTAGCTCCTGATCCCCTCTGTTTCCATGGCAAGCATGTTTGCGGATGTGAGGGCCGTTTTGTGGTGCTGGATCTGGCGGCGCCGTGTAGGTCGGAAGACGGGCCTCAGCGTTTTGTAGGTCCGGGTCTGGCGTCGCCGTGTAGGGCGAAAGCGGGAGGCGGGGCCTCAGCACTGGCCGGGCGGCTCGCGCCGCCGGCCCCCAGTAGCTCGAGGCCGGCGGCGGACATGGCTTGCGTTGCATGGTGGAGGAGGAACATGAGTGACGTGCAACTCGTGCATGCGCACTAAAAAAAACGTGACAGCTCAGGGAACACGATTTTTTTTAGTGCGCATGCGCATCCTACCATTTTATTATATTAGATGTATTTTCCTTACAATTATATTTTTAATTATTATTTTAAACCAGTTTGGTACTCGGATAATAGGCAGTATATGAAATTAATTAATCTAACTGAAAACAATATTTCAGTAATTTTAGTTGATTGCTACTAATTTTGAGGGAAGGGGGAAAGGGACTGGTACTTGGTGCTGGATTAAATGGGGCATCTTATATGATCATTACAATAAATGGAAGTCTTAGCTGAAATGAAGGCACTCACAGATCAGTGTCTGGTTAGCTACCCCAAAAACCTGGGAGAGCAGATGTTTGAGCAACAGCTGTATTAGGCTGGTTTGATAGAATTTATTGTGAAGCAGAATCTGTCTAGCAGACCACAAGAGTAAAACCTAGAAATCTTAGCAAAAATATAAGTATTCCTGTAGCTGATCTGTCAAACATTGCAGGGACCTAGGATTAGGGTTACCCTATGGCTCCAGGAAAAGGAAGACGAATTGAGACATCTGGGTTTTACTTCCATTGCTTTCAATGGAAGTAAAACCCGGTTGTCTCAAGCCATTCTCCAGTTGTATTAGCCGCGTGGGATAAACATAGAGCATCTCTAATTAGAAAATGAAGGATATAAATTAAAGAACTAAGGCTGGCACTAAACAAACTTGCACGGTCTGTGTCCCATATGTGGTGATTTGGTGTAAGATTGGGCTGGGGAGGGCATCAATGGGAACTCCACTAACTTGGAACATGAGGATGGTACTGGCCAGACTTTATGGTAGATATCCTGCAAACAGGATGGTTGGATAGGCTGGAGTGAGCTTAGACGGCAACTTCAGCAGTTGGAACCTAGGACAATACCAGGTGGACTTTACAGTCTAAGGCCCAGAAATATCAAAGAAGAGACAAGTTAATTTAATCATGTATTTTTAATGGGTATAACTAATGGGCAGACTGGATGGACCGTTCAGGTCTTTATCTGCCGTCATTTACTATGTTACTATGTTACCTGGCAGAAACCCAGAGAGTAGCAACATTCCTGAGATGAGATTGTGATGTCATAATGCCTCATTCCACCAATTCCTAAGAGCCAACCTCAGCAGTGATGTCACAATGGCTTGATTAGATGGCAACTTCAGCATTTGGAACCTGGATAATACCAGGTGGGCTTTACAGTCTATGACCCTGAAATATCAAAGAAGAGACAAGTTAATTTAATCATGTACAGTGGTACCTTGGATTACGAGCATAATCCGTTCCAGGAGCATGCTCGTAATCCAAAATGCTCATTTATCAAAGCAAGTTTCCCCATAGGAAATAATGGAAACTCGCTTTGATAGGTTCCCCCCCCCCGAGGCCAGCAGCGCTGCTCCCCCCCCCCCCCACGAGAACAGGCATTGCTCCCCCCGGAGGCCCCCCCCGTGAACCGGCACCCTTCCCCCCGTGATCCGCACCCCCTCTGCCGCCATCGGGCACCCCCCCCCACCGCGACCTGAGGTCCCCCCAACCCACCCGAACCCTCTTCTTACTTTTCTGTAGCCTCCGCAGCGGCACTGGCACCAGCATGTCCTGTGCGTGGTGCAGGTGCCTGAAGATCTGTTTCCTGTGCTGGGCCTTGAGAGTTCACGTTCGACGTGAATGCCAGGTGGACTTTGCAGTCTATGACCCAGAAATATCAAAGAAGAGACAAGTTAATTTAATCATGTATTTTTAATGGGTATAACTAATGGGCAGACTGGATGGATCGTACTTTATCATTTAGGGCTCATACAGATTTCTGGTCAAAAGATGTTTTATCACTCTTTGGAAGTTGCGTACCATTAGAAAATATTTTGATTTTATATCATTTAAAATACTGGTTCAATCATCAATTCTTTCAATACTGGATTACTGTAATGTTTATTTGGGTGCTCATAAAAAAACAACTAGTAGATTAAGATTAATTCAAAACACCGCAATTCGTTTGATTTTTAATCTAAAAAAACATGATCATGTCAGCTCATATTATCAAAGGCTCCACTGGTTGCTGTTTGAGGCTAGAGTGTTGTTTAAATTTGGATGTATTTGCTACAAAGTCTTATTTGGGTTGGCCCCATCTTATCTTGTTGCTCATTTTAGATTTTTTATATGTAAAAAAAATATACGTAGAACTGGCTGGTTTTATTTTCCTTCAGCGAAAGCGTGCCATTTTAAGAAATTTTTAGATAGGACTCTGGCGTTTCAAGCAGGAGTAATGAATACATGCTTGAATGTTCTTATTACTCCAGCCCTCACTTATCAGCAATTTTGGAAAGATTTTAAGACCTATCTATTTAAACAGTACAATACTTAATAGATATCAATATCAATTTGATAAATGGATTTTTATTATTTTTATGGAATAAGGCTAACAGAAGCTTATCTATTTTAGTATAAATAATCTGTATTGTGCATACTTTGTTTGAATGAATTAGGGTCGTACTTTGTCAGTTAGTATCTTTTATTGAATTGTGTTATTTCCTTTTATAAGACACTATTATAAGGCTCTGTATTTTAAATACTTTGTAATTTATTGTGTAAACCGCCAAGAACTGATGGTGTGGCGGTATACAAAAATAAACTATTATTTATCTGCCAGCTTATTTGTTCTCTAACTTCTATTCTTGACACCAAAGCTATTACAACCCTCATTTATTCATTAGTTATTTCTCATTTAGATTGCTGTAATTCTCTTTATAATGGAATCCCCCAAAAAAGAACTACGACGTCTACAGCTCGTTCAAAATATGGCAATAAAACTCATACATAAGTTAGGGAAATATGACCATGTTACCCCCCCTTCTGAAAGAAGCCCACTGGTTACCTATCACTCACCGCATCACTTATAAAACACTAATGTTGGTCTTTAAAATCAAGCTTTCGCATCTCCCTCTCTTTCTGGATAAACTCATCATTCCTTTTTGTCCCTCTCGGACCCTCAGATCAGCAGATCAGAACCTACTATCCGTTCCATCCATCAAAGAATTCTATTACACCAGGAAAACCAATTTTTCCGTAGTTGCCCCATCTTTATGGAATGCCTTGCCCTCCCAACTCCGCCACGAAAATCTCCTCGATAAATTCAAAACTAAAGTAAAAACATTCTTATTTCAAGATGCATTCCATATTTTCTAAATCTCTCATTACTACTTCTACCGACCGCTTTTAAGAAGCGACCCTACTCCTAATGTTATGTCCCCTCGCCTCTTCTCTTCTCACCCTTTCCCCCCCCATTAATTAGAACAATGTAACTTCCCCCCCCTTTTTCTCCTTTTAACCCCCACTTTCATGTTTGTCTTTGTAAAATGTCTTTAATGTTCATTCTTCCCCCCTTTATTTTTTATATTAGTATTATTTTTATTTCTTTTTTTTTTAGCATTGCAAACTGGCTAGATATCTGTTGATGGTTGGTATATTAAAAAAATAATAAACTTGAAACTTGATTTACTATGTTTATGTTTTTCTTGTTTGTTATTTTTCATATATATTTTTTTGAATGTTTAAGGTTTGATCAGTTGAAGCGTCTCGGTGGCACTTCAGTGCTGTATTAGTTAGACATGTTATTGTTTTTGTTTTGGGTTTTTTCAGTTTCCCCTTCTGATGAAGCATTTTGCGAAATCCGGTTCAGGGAGGGGGGGTCACTTCACAGGGGAGTGTAGCATGGTGTAACAGCATACAAGGGGTAGAAAGCAGTGGCAGAAATGGAATAACACCGCCGATAAGGTAAAGATAAGTATCTTGGCTTTTTTTGAAGGTTTTGGGCAGTATGGGACGTTTTGAGTGTTGTGATGGTCCCATGGGCTATTGAACAAGTAGGTGGTTGGTCTGAGCACTTCACATAAAAATTTTTATTTCTATATTTGATGATGATTATGCTTTGTAATGCACGCTCGGTGATAAATTGTTAAGAGAAGTATGTTTTTCTGGAGCCATATGATATCCCTACTTGAGCAACAATCGCACTATTATTGATAGCTGTTTTAGATCATTATAAACCTTTACGGTTAAACTTAGGAAAAGAACTGAGTGTGAATAAGTGGTAACTTTGTATTCTCATCTTCTCAATGTGATAGAGTGCAAATGAGAAAAATGACAACTTACTGGATAAGCAGAGATTTTTGCAAAGGGTCACCTTTTCTAACTAGGAGCTAAGATACATCCCTGCAGTGTGAACAGGAACACAAGAACATACGAAAAGCCTTGCTGAGTGAAGCCAAGGTTACTCTGGGTCACAGGTAGAAAATGCATCTATTGCTTACCAGGGACGGACATTTTGTTTCCTTTCCCTTGTTCTGGTTAGTCTTCATTTTCATTTTGGAGGTCACGTCATTAAGAGTGCCTACACCTTCCTCATAATGCCATGGTTGCAAGATAGGGTTTTTTTTTTCCTTTAGTTGGTCAGTCAGCTGAGTTTGCTCAGTTTGGAAAGACTCCGTGGATGCAGCCATAGAAAGAGTTTCCCCCCTCCTGAGGAAGCACGCAGTCACGAAATTCGAATCGGGGGGGAGGGGAAGACTTGTGTTTCATGGCGTCGGGAGTTTTTAAAGATGTGGCACTGGCACTTTCATACATAGCTGTCTGTTTCGTGACCAGCCAACATTTCCACCGCTAACAGATAAGTGGACAGTAGATGTTATTCTGCTTATGAATAAGATTTTGAATGTGGTGGTACAGACAATATGCGATGATGGTCTGAAGGCAGCCTATGTTTGGTTCACTTCACCTTTGAACATTGATAGGTTGTGGGTCTGAGCACTATATAAATATTTAATATTGTTTTCTATATAATCAAAAAACTGTGATTTGGATTTATTTATTAAGAGTATCACAGGTTATTATAATAATAATAACTTTATTTTTGTATACCGCAATACCACAGCAGTTCAGAGCGGTTTACAGAGGAAGAGACTGTGCACAGACAGCGATGTTACAGAAAACAAATCGTGCACTCAGCACTTGTTGCTCTACCCCCCTTACAGTAGATCATGAGACAATGACCATACTCAGGTGTTCGTCAACCAGTGTGGAATTTTATTCTGGCTGCAGCCATAACAGCACAATACAACAAATCATGAACCATAATCAACTGAGCAGAATAACCAATCATGGACAGCAATCAACTGTACATCACAACTGAACATATGAACCATGACATACCACGCTCTGTATACATCACGTGTTAGTAGTATGCAACATATAAACAGCATATGCCTCTCAATCAACTAACATTGAGGGGTGCCGTACAAGCTTCCCCACTGCTCACCTGACCCAGCCCGTTCAAGGATGGGTCATTTCATCAGCAGTACTTTGCTGTGAAACCATGGCCTGGCCTCCCCGCCATCCAAGCAAGGAGACGTGCCCCTTTTCTTATCCACTGTGAAGGTGTATCTGTGACTCATGTTTTGCTTACTCCTGATAACCTGGCTGCGACAGTAGTCGAGGGTGGGCGGGAGGGAAGTCACGTCTGCCTCGGCTCACCGTTCCAAAAGGGGGCGACCTCCCTTCCGCCCCAGCTAAGCTATCTCCACTTCCCGACCCCTGCTCTTCCCTGATTGGCCTTTTTCATTGGCCCTCCCCTATCCCTATCTCGGCCCTCTCTGCCCTAGCTCTTCTTCTCGTCCCCCTCCCCCCCCCCCCTTGCAACGGCTTCGGCCGATTTGGCCGCGTTCCTTCCTACACGGGATAGGAGCTTGTTTTGAATTTGGAATTACATTAGCAGGTCAAGAGTAGTCAGGTAAATCCGGAGGCATATCGGAGATATAACAAGGCAGGAAGGGAGTCAGAGAAATTTATCAAAGAGATAGGTTTGAATTTATTTCCTGAAGGTTTGGTAGGAGGGTGCATTTGAAATGAGGGTGGTTAGACATTTATTCCGTTTCCTGCTTGGAACGACAGTGATCTATCAAGGAATCTCTTGTAGATGCAGCCCTTCAGGGATGGAAAAGCAAACAGGTAGGCACTACGTGTGCAGGCGGTGCCTGGAAATTCAAAATGGTGCGACAGGTAGGTTGGGGGTGAACCTGTTAAGGTTTTGAAGCCAGAGGCAGGCAAACTTCAAGATGATCCTTGCCTCCCCTCGTTTTTAGATTGTTGCAAGCTAGTTTGAACACGTGTAGTGATTTGCACCACCCCCTGAGGCAAAGAAGTGTTAAGTGACTTGCATAGGCTCTTCTTTTGCTAAGGTGCACTAACCGATTAGTGTATGGACGCATTAGCATTTAGCGCACAGTAATTCGATTAGCGCACCTTAGTAAAGTAAGGGACTAGTGTCATTTTGTGAAAGGAGGAGGGTTAAGGTAACGTTGCAAAAATGAAGTAAAGATAAGAACATAAGAAGTTGCCTCCGCTGAGGCAGACCAGAGATCCATCTCACCCAGCGGTCCGCTCCCGCGGCGGCCCCTTAGGCCTATTGCCTGAGCAGTGATCCCTGACTATTTCTATAACTTACCTCTTACTCCTATCCCTATAACCTGCCTCTCCTCCTATCCCTATAACCTGCCTCTCCTCCTATCCCTATAACCTACCTCTACTCCTATCCCTATAACCTACCTCTGTTCCTATCCCTATAACCTACCTCTGTTCCTATCCCTATAACCTACCTCTACTCCTATCCCTATAACCTACCTCTACTCCTATCCCTATAACCTACCTCTGTTCCTATCCCTATAACCTACCTCTGTTCCTATCCCTATAACCTACCTCTGTTCCTATCCCTATAACCTACCTCTACTCCTATCCCTATAACCTACCTCTACTCCTATCCCTATAACCTACCTCTGTTCCTATCCCTATAACCTACCTCTGTTCCTATCCCTATAACCTACCTCTATTCCTATCCCTATAACCTGCCTCTCCTCCTCTCTGTACCCCTCAATCCCTTTGTCCTCTAGGAACCTGTCCAAACCTTCTTTGAAGCCCTATAACGTGTTTCTGCCTATCACAGCCTCCGGAAGTAAAGATCCTTTATACATTAGAGAAATCAAAGACCTGAACTTATTTAAATCTAACTTAAAAACTTTCCTTTTTAAAACTTCTTTTAATATTTAAAACCTTCTTACTTATTATTATTCTTAATTTTTTAATCAGCAATTTTAAATAATTCCTTTTTCTTTTTATTCTTAACTTCTCTCAATATGACTTTCTAAACCCCCCAACCCTAATGTTTTTTCCTCTATCATATTTTCACTTTCTTCTCCTCCGAGAAACGCACTATGTAACTTTAACCTACTTTACCCCTTCCCATTGTTTCTCTAGTTTATCTGTATTGTCTGTCCGAAATTTTTTTTTATGTACCTCTTTTAAAGCTATGTACAGCATTTCTTTTTTAACTTGTTGCTCGCTTAGTACAAAATAGGCGATTTATCAAATTCAATAAAACTTGAAACTTGATGCGTCCTTTTTAAATAGAAAGTGCCAACAGCCAGTCACCTAACTGACCTATCAGAATGTAAAGTCTTCCTAAAACAAATATTCTTTTGTGATCTTAAGTATTGCTTAGAAATACGTAAATTTGGAAAATCCATTTTCGTATCTTAGCGTTTTACTGCTTCCACCATCTGCTTATCTCCAGGACTGTAAATGCGAAAGGAACATTACAGTGAATTGCATCATAAAACATCAGATGCATGCGATGGAGATATAGCTGTATTTAATGCAAAGATATAAAGCATACTCATACATCTGTTCTTCCCCTTCGTGTGATTCAGATACAAATCAAACCTAAAGACTTTATGACAAGCTTGAACTTTTGTTTGCTTCTTAAAGTACGTTTAATCAAAATATCCTTCTAGTTTTTTTTATACAGGATTTTGCTTGGACAAATTTATAGCCATTTTTTCTAGAAATTTCAAGAAATGAATGTGTTTTTTATGCTTATTTTTTTTTATTGCAATCAGGGAAAACAGCAGAGCTGGAGCTAAAATATACAAATATGAAAACACATGGGTCAGTATTCAGGCCCCCCTGCCTCATTTAATCAAACTGGCCAGCCTAGAACAGATATTTAGCTGTTCTTAACCAGCCCGTGCTGCTGAATATCCACTCTGACCTCTGGAGCAGTCTGGGGGCAGAGTTGGGAGTTATGCAGGCACCAATGATTCAGTACCAATGTCCATATACCTAACCAAGAAAAGCATTCACAGACTCCAGCGGATTCAGAACGCCGCGGCTAAGCTTATTTTCGCAAAAAGCAAATTTGATCACGTCTCGCCACTCCTGTCTAAGCTTCATTGGCTCCCAGTAATCCCCAGGATCCACTTCAAATGTGCGTGCCTAGCCTACAAGATCCTACGTGGCATCCTTCCTGCCGTTATCCCTCTATCCTGGAACTCCCCAACCCCTACCTCCTCCAGATCCTCCCAAACACTTAAACTATCCTTCCCTTCCACAAAAGGCATTTCTCATGCAGGCAAACTTGGGTCATCCCTCCCCTTTAGAATCACCGAGATCTGGAATAACCTTACCACCCCGCTCCGAACCTCAAGCTCCCTCCAACTTTTCCGTAAACACCTAAAAACCTGGCTATTCTCAAAACTGTAACATTTCCCCCCTCTTAAGCCTCTCCCACCATCCCCACCCTTCTACACCTAACTCTTAAACTCTCCACTGGAGTTCCTCTCTCATCCTATTCCCTGTAAACCGTGCCAAGCTCTGCATTTGTGGAGATGGTGCGGTATATAAACCCAAGGTTTAGTTTAGTTTAGTTTAGTAACTGGGTGTGTTGAATTGCTTGAAATATCCTGTCCACATCCCAGCACCTGTTATATTCATGCTGAAATTTTAATAGAAGCTTAACACCACCCCCTCGGTAGTGACTCTTTTCATACACATACCCAGTCTGTATCTTGCTTGCACTCATCATTGGATGCGTCTATGATAAACCCTAAGGGACTCATAGTCAAAACTTAAACACCTCTAAAAATCTGCCCAAGTCTGCACTTGGACGACCTAAAAGACAGGTTGTCCAAGTGCCGATAATCAAATTGACTCTCTGGACATGTCACGGGACTTTTTTATGCCTCTGAATGCCACTGTGTGCCCAGAGCTGAAAGGGGCATATCTGGAGGATGGTTAGAGCAGTATGTGGGCAGGATGGGGGCGACCTAGACTTAGTCATCCTCCAGGGATAATCGAATGTTTCACGAGACTTCCTGGACAAAACTTAAATGTTGTGAGTTAGAGTAAAAACAGGTATAAGTGCCCAAAAGGTATCAGTGACCAGATAACCACTGCAGAGGCAAAGTAAAGACCCACACACGCTCCCCCAGTGTTCACTGACCCCCCTCACACCCCACAAAGATCAGAATAAAAAAGTACATATCTGCCTCCAGAACATCAGCACCTGGTATAGGAAAGCCTAGTAGAGCTGCACAGAGGTTTTTTAAGTAGCCTGGGGAGTGGGCTAGTGAACCATAGAGGGGAGGATCCAGGCCCAAAACATAAGAACATAACATAAGCAATGCCTCCGCTGGGTCAGACCTGAGGTCCATCGTGCCCAGCAGTCCGCTCACGCGGTGGCCCAACAGGTTCAGGACCTGTGCAGTAATCCTCTAGCTATACCCCTCTATCCCCTTTTCCAGCAGGAAATTGTCCAATCCTTTCTTGAACCCCAGTACCGTACTCTGCCCTATTGAGTCCTCTGGAAGCGCATTCCAGGTGTCCACCACACGTTGGGTAAAGAAGAACTTCCTAGCATTCATTTTGAATCTGTCCCCTTTCAACTTTTCCGAATGCCACTCTAACCACTAAATTTATGGTGGAACATGAGCGCCCACTAAAAGCCTCTCAAACCCTACTCTACTGCCCTATAGGTGCCACTTGCAGCCATAAGGGCTATTGGGGATGTAGACAGGTGGGTATAGTGGGTTTTGGGGGGCTCACCATAACCTATAAGGGAGTTCTGCTGAGATGTTTATATGGCACTCTTTTTGTGAAGTTCACAGCAGTGCCCCACTGTTCTGTTGCCATGTCTGGGTGGCCAGTCCATTACAAGATTGGGCCCCTCCCACATCCAAATGGTCTTGTTCTGGACATTTGAGACTTGGATGAAATTTTGGTTGAAAATGTAGACTTTGCGTGTTTAGCACCATACGTCCAAATCAGACTTAAACGTATGTTTTGATTATGCCCCTCCATGTCTATTTAATTTCAAATTTTAAATTCATGTATCTGAAAACTTTTCCAACTGCAATTATTTTCTCAGAGCCCTGCCGGCACGTGCCATGTTTCAAGAAATTGCATCAAGGAGCAGTCCTGGTTCTCAATCAAATCACTACTAAACGCCATGATGTCATGCCTCTACTTCTTCTAATATGGTGCCAATCAAGAAACACCAAAATTTAAAGACACATGATCAATATGAACCAACCACTGCTGAACTCCATGGCTGGTTCATACTGATCATGTGCCTTGCCTGTAGAGTAAAACTAAAATTTAGGCTCAAACAGGTTTGATCAACTTAAGCAGATATGATGACCATAATTGCAGACCAAATGCAGCCTGGGTTAGGTTTATCTGCCAATACAAAATCTGTAACACTTAAGGGCTCCTTTTACAAAGGTGCGCTAAGTGTTTTAGCGCATGCTAATCGCACGCTAAATGCTAACGCATGCATGTTAGTCTATGGATGCATTAGGGGTTAGTGCGTGCATATATTTAGTGCACGCTAAAATGCGTAGCGCTCCTTTGTAAAACAGGGGGTTAATTTACAGGCATGGATACTTTAAATTCTAGGCTGAATACACTTCCCCCTCCCCATTCGCGGTTTCCACACTCGCGGTTTCACAAATTTGCAATTTTTTTTTTTTTTGGGGGGGGGAACCCATATTTTATCACGTTCCTGCCTCTCTCCAGTCTTCCTCCCGGCCTTACCTAGTGATCTAGCAGGCTTTCGGGGCAGGAGCGATCTTCCTACGCTCCTGCCCCGTGTAGATCGCCAATATGGAATGGCTGCCATTAGCTCCCGCCGTAGTCTCGAGAGACTACGGGAACTCACGGCAGTCATTTCCTATTGGCAATCTGTCCAGGGCAGGAGCGTAGGAAGATCGCTCCTGTCCCGAAAGCCTGCTAGACCACCAGGTAAGGCCGGGATGCCTGGGGGGGAGGCGGGGGTGGGTCAGAGCCGGACGAGAAGATATTCGCGGTTTTTCTCTATTCGCGGTCCGGCTCTGCCCCTATCCCCCGCGAATGCCGAGAGAGAAGTGTAAATAGAATGCCCTCATGGTTATAAAAACATTCAGCCAATAATATAGAATTACACAAACAAAATTTATAGTAGGAATGGTTTCTTCTGTGTTTTGAGCCGTTTGGTGCATTCCCTTAGTGAAGGTGAAGAATTTTGTGTTTGGTAAAGACTGCTGATGGAGA
The DNA here is from genome assembly GCF_902459505.1 of Geotrypetes seraphini. NCBI lineage: Eukaryota > Metazoa > Chordata > Amphibia > Gymnophiona > Dermophiidae > Geotrypetes > Geotrypetes seraphini. The sequence continues at coordinate 20,296,470 of NC_047101.1, read as the reverse complement.
TTTCATGTCTCAGCCCTTAATAAAGCTGGAGGCGAAACAGGGCCGCTGTTGGGCTTTTTTGTGAATGCAAGAAAAAGAATACAGCTGAGATTTGCTTTTTTTCCCCACTGTTATGGATGCGAGTTGTAAATGATACGGGATTGTGTCTATGAAAACTATGCTTAAAGACACATTTTTGCACTTTTTTGGACGATTGTAATAGAGCGATATACTTAAGGGCTGCTTTTACTAAGGTGCGCTAGTGTTTTTAGCGCACGCAGGATTTTAGCGCGCGCTAAACCCGCGCTACGCTTCTAGAACTAACGCCAGCTCAATGCTGGCATTAAGATCTAGCGCTTGGCAATTCAGCGCGCGTTAAAGCCCTTACGCACCCTTTTAAAAGGATCCCTTAAAGAAGAGGGTTGTTGTTTTTTTACCACTGACTGGAGAAGATCCTATGTATTCAGTCTCATGAAGTTGGGACTTGTTGGAGCAAGATATCCGAGGTCTTTTTCTCCACTATTTACAACTTGTACGGTCTCTATTGAAATAATTGCTCATGTGCGTAGCCTGTTTTCTGGTTATACTCTATATTTTTTTAGGCTTTTCTGTAAGAAGGAACGTGTTGGAACTTTGAAAGATATTCTTCTAAGAAGCCATTTTTAGAGAAGAATGCCCTAATAGAGTCTAGTACAGGCAGATAAATAGATCCCCTGAGTATTGCTCCTTACACATCCTGACCCTGCAAGCGGGCAGAAGATCATTGTTGGGTGTTGCTTGTTAGCAGGAGAACAGAATTTGTCATCTGATAGAACAGTAGGGCAGATGTTAAACCGAATGAAATGGGAGATGGGAAAGGTCAAAGGCACAGTTAGGACTGTTGACAACCTGAATGTTTAATGATTTATCTCCCTTTCTGTAGCTCTATCTTGCTATTCCTCAGATGAAAATCAGAATTTAAAAGATCTAATTCTATGCTGTTCTCCAAATATATATGCAAATACTGCATATCTTCTAGATGTACAAAATATGTATAAAAAAAACCTGCTTTCCATGTTTTCATTGTATTGACTTTGTAGTACAGTATATTTGAATTACAATTGAAATTAAAACTTGGCTTTGGTAATTAAATATAAATTGTGAATATAATCAGTGTTATAGTGTGCTAAATTGTTCAGTAATCTGCATTTATTCATCCAGGCTGTATTCCAGTATGCTTTATTATCAAAGCACTTAGGAAATATTCATGCCGCCACTAGCACCATGGTCAGCATTCAGATGCATAAGGCTCCACACGGCAGGATAACTCCTGAAGCGGTGGCAGGACTAATTTTATTACACTTTTATCACTGTTATGGAAAGGAGCAATCGTCAAAACCACTAACAGCAAAATTTGGCAGACTGGGTTAAAAGCAGACTAGCAACTGGAAGAACTTCTAAATTGCTTGAAAGAATATGCAAAGGAAATGCTACCTAATGAAATTACAAAGTAGTGGAGCCAATTAGAGATGGACTCTGAGTCCAGGATATTCTGCATAATGTAATGTAATGTAATGTAATTTATTTCTTATATACCGCTACATCCGTTAGGTTCTAAGCGGTTTACAGAAAATATACATTAAGATTAGAAATAGGAAAGGTACTTGAAAAATTCCCTTACTGTCCCGAAGGCTCACAATCTAACTAAAGTACCTGGAGGGTAATAGAGAAGTGAAAAGTAGAGTTAGAGGAAAAATAAAAATAAAATAAACATTTTAACAAGACAGCATTGATCTAAATACTTTGGAAGGTAGAAGAGAGGAGAGAAAGGAATAGAAGCAGAAGGGGGAGCCGTTGAACAGTAGAATTCTGGAGAAATTTAAATGATAGAAATAGAACAAAACAAAGACAAAAGGCAAAACAATAGATAAGATTAAAGATAAATCATAAGCTGGAAAGAAAAATAAAATAAAACTTTGTCTTCATAATGTATTCAAGGTGACCCTGGACAGTCACTGGCCAGAGATGCATGGGCCACCAACCCGGAAAGGGGTTTGTTTGTAGGGTTTCTGATACTCAAGCCTGTCCTGGGGGGGGGAACCCCGACCAGTCAAGGTTTCAAGATATCCACAATTAATATTTATGGGATTGGTTTGCATACATTCCCTCCTTGGTATGCAAATCTATTTTATGTGTAGGACAGGTTTGGGAACCCCTGTAATAAAATCACATGGAAAATCAGGTGGTTGCAAAGGTTAGCTGATGGTGTACTCGGTAACTCATGGGATTGACTTGCTACTGGATCATGAAGAGCCCCATGAAACTTTGATGCAGTTTACAAGAGTGTTAATTACTCGTTGACCACTGACTGTACCTGGGGGGGTCAGTAGAATGGAATCTAGCTATTCTTTGAGTTTCTGCAAGATACCCGTGACCCATATTGACCACTGTTGGATGCTAGGCTAGATGGACCTTTAGTCAGATCAATTCTATTGTTCAGATGATAGCATCTAATTGAAAATCTTCACACATTATAGTAAAGGGTCCCCATATGTCTTTATAAAAATACCCTCGTGGTTTATAGCTTATTGACTTGATATACCACTTTTCCTGAAAACATATTGGGACTTAAACAGTCATGCCCCTGGAATACCCCTCCCCCAAATTGATTTTTGTTGTTGTTGCTCAGTGAGCATTTTCAGTGGTGATAAGTTTCAAGTTTATTCATTATTTGATTGATCGCCTATCACAGTTACTAAGCGATGTTGGGTCCATACTCTATGTACTGTATATGGGAGCCATTTTTATGGATTACAATTTTGTATAGATTTCCAATAAAGATTCCTGCACCTCGTACATTCCACTCTGCATTCTTTTTTCTTGTTTTTAATATACAGTTTTCGGTCAGAATGACCGTTTGAATAGTTCATTCCATTTTGACATCAGATGTTTGCGGCTTCATCCTAGCTGAGCTCCCCATTGTTATGAAGTGCTGCATCTTACATTTACCACGATTGTTTGGTCATCAGCAGAACTCAGTTCATCAAATATTATCTCTTCGGGGAAAAGGCAGAAAACTCTTTCAAGCAGCAAATAGCACCTGCTTTTCTGTGAATAGAAGTGAACAGCCTTTTCCAGCACATCCATCCATTAGTGAAGGATTTGCATATTGGACTACTTAAAATGATTCTCCCTTCTTGATGACAGAGCTGTTTAGTATTTTGTGTATTGCACCTGACAAAATGGATTACATTTCTTCAAGTGGTTTGCAAGCTTGCAAAATGATTTGCAAAATGTGTATATATACAGTCAAACCTTGGTTTGCGAGCATAATTTGTTCTAGAAGCATGCTTGTAATCCAAAGCACTCGTTTATCAAAGTGAATTTCCCCATAGGAAATAATGGAAACTCAGATGATTTGTTCCACAACCTAAAAACTTTAATACATAATACTATAATAATAATAATAATAACAACAGTTTATATACCGCAATACCGTTAAGTTCTATGCGGTTTACAATAGATTAAGCGAGGTACAAATTGATTGAATTTAAGAGGGGGGAAGAAGAGAGTTAATAGGACCGGAAATGCGTTGTTGAGGAGAAAGAGATTAATAGGACAGAGGAATCACTATGGAGGAGAAAGAAGATGAGTGGGTAAATTGTATAGATACTTTAAGAACAGTTGAGTTTTAGACGTTTTCTGAATTCCTCATAAGTAGTGGGCGAAAGCAGTTGATCTAGGTCTTTACCCCACAATGCTGCTTGATGTGAAAGAAGGTGTTCATGGTGTTTTTTCAGTTTACAACCTCTAACTGGGGGGGAAACGAAGTAGGAATGAGAGCTTCTCTTGTGTCTGTTGGCAGAGAAGGAGAAAAGGTCAATTATGTATTTAGGGGCAAGTCCGTACTTGTATTGCAAGACCTTGCTCATTTAGACCAGTCACTACACTCCTGCAGTGTCAGAGAGAGAGAGAAGAACCATTGGCTCAGTTGTGATGATGTGTGTATATTGTATGTACTTGTATTGCAAGACATTGCTTGTATATCAAGTTAAAGTTTAATAAAAATGTTTTGCTTATCTTGCAAAACACTTGCAAACCAAGTTACTTACAATCCAAGGGTTTATTAAACTTTAACTTGATATACAAGCAATGTCTTGCTTACATATAATATACACACATATATATATTTTCTTAGTTCTTAAGTTACTGACATTATTTATGGAGTTGACCTACTGTAGAAGACTTTCAAAACAAGAAACCTTGATATAAAGTTCATTTCTTTCTATAAAGATGTCTCTCATTTGATTACATTGATATAGTGATGTAGGATAAGACACAAATATTGGTGTACTGGTGCAGCCCTAGTTTATCTAGGCAAGTTCAAGGCCCACCAACAGGTTTATCTACATTTTAAGTTCAAAACCTCTCTGTTATAAATTGACAGTGGAAAACTACTACTGTACTACTAATAATTTATATAGTGCTGCTGCTAGCGGTGTACATTAGAACATTCAAGATACAGTCCCTGCTCAGAAGACCGTAGAATCTACTTAACATACAAACATGACAAGTAGGGCGTTGGGGAGTTCATCAGGCATGAATGCCTAACAGTAAGTGGGGGTTAGGAGTCGAAAGCAACCTTGAAGAAGTGGGTCTTGAATACTACTAGGGATGGATCATGGCAAAGAGATTCAGGGAGTCTGTTCCAGACATAAAGGGAGGGAAGGAGTTGGAATTAGTGGAGAAGGGTACTGATACCTCTACCTCCCCTGCCCTGTTACAATGACTAAACAACTACAAACAATCCAAAATACAGCTCTGAGACTCATCTACTCATTGAGAAAACACGACCATATTACAGAAGCATATATCAACTCACATTGGCTCCCAATCCAAGAAAGAATACTATTTAAATTCTACTGTATGTTATTTAAAGCCTTAAACGGAGACAGCCCAACCTACCTGAACAACCACCTCATCCAAACCACCTCAATCAGACATAGAAAAACACACACCCCATTCACACACTCCTCGATCAAAGAAGTAAATCAGAAAAAATTATACGATGGCCTCCTGGCCACTCAAGCAGCTAAACTAGATAACCAAATCTCTAATCTCCTGATAACGACACCAGACTACAAGACGTTCAGAAAAGAAATAAAAACTAAACTCTTCAAGAAATTCCTGAAACAGCCATAACTTCAGAAAAGAAATAAAAACTACATTCTTCAAGAAATTCCTGAAACAGCCCTAACTTCAAACTTACCGTCTTTCCCCCCTCCCTCTTCCCACCACACAGAAACTACATAATATACTCTTTACCTCTCCAGAAAGGAAAGATGTTCTTCCATTATAACCCTCCATTTTTTATCTCTTTTGTAATCCACCTTGAACCGCAAGGTTAATGGCGGAATAGAAATCTCTAATGTAATGTAATAAATGACTTAACCGATCAACGGAGTTCCCAGGGAGGACTATAGGGAGAGATAAGAGAGGAAAGATGTAACATAAGTTTTTATTTATATATCGCATAAGCCTTGTGGTTTTGTGCGGTTTACAAAAGAGGTAAAACTGGCCAGTCAGTGGGCTACAACTTCAGAGGGAACTGCAGTTAACAGATATTGTGGCGTTGTAGAGGTGTCTGAATTGTATTAGACGATTAGATGGGGAGACAATAGAGAGATTTGAGGAGAGAGATGATTATGGGTATAGCAAATCTGGTAGAATATGCCATGAAGTGAAATTTTGGATAGATTGAAGGGGAGTGAGGGGGTTACGAGGAAAACCTGTGAGAAGCAAGTTGCAGCAGCCAAGGCAAGAGGTGATAAGGGTTTTGGTGGTGTGCTTCGAAACGAAAGTTCAGATTTTGACGATCTACTGGATATGTGCGGAGAAGGAAAGAAAGGAGTCAAAGATGATCCCGATGTTGGGAGATACTGAGACAGGGAGGATGAGAGCACTATCCACTATAGAGAGTAGGAGGAGGGGAGAGGTGGGTTTAAGCAGAAGGGCAAGTAGCTCAGTCTTGGCCATATTCAGCTTTAGGTTGCAGTGGAACATCCATGAAGTGATGTTGGAGAGGCAGGCTGAAACATGGGCCTGGAAACATGTAGAGATTTCGGGGGGGGGGGGGTGGAGGGGTAGATCTGGAGAGGGGAAGAACTACGGTGGAGAAATTTGTGAAAAAGAGGAAAAGATCATGGAAATGGCTACTTTGGTGTGTAGGGATGGTAGAGCACAGCTAAAGATTTAATGAGCCTAGAAGCATAAGAGTCAGAGGAGGGTCATTGGCATGAATGTTAAAATTACCAGTGATGATGGAAGGGGATGAAGGTTCATGAAATAAGGAAAGCCGGGAGTCAAAGTCAGTGAGAAAGGAGGAAAGGGACTTATCAGGGGGTTGGTAAATGGCCACTACATGGAAGGAAAACTGTCTTGCTGCCCCTTAAGCTGCTACATAAATGGTATTGTCCACAAAGATGTTAACCACTTCTACCTCCTTTATTTTCAAAGTAGAATTTGTCAGATGGTAACCCGAAATTGGAAGAACTACGACCGCCTAAATTTTCCTTTCTGGTGGGCAAATTTGTGCTCCAGCTATAGATATGAAAAAATGAATACTGATAATTTGGGGCACAGTAATTTATTTAAGCTGGTTTGGGGGCTGTTGACATCATATATTACCTCACTCTAGTAGGTCTTTGATTATGAGTCAGTTTTTGCTTATTTTTGTACACATCCAGGAAAGGGTGGGGGGCTATTTCTGTCCTAATTTACTTTTGAGTATGTCCATCTGGGGTGGGAGGAGGGTGGGAGGATATTTTTAATCTGAATAGGGTAAGGTTATTGGGATAGTCTATGTTTCTGCGTTTTATTGAATAATCATTGGGTGGGGGGGAGAAAAGGGTTGGTTATGCATATTTGTAAGTTGATTGTGCTTTTATTAACTTATTATATTATATGATATATATTTGTGTATTGCACTTTTGAAGTTTAGAAAATCAATAAAGAATTTTTTTTTAAAAAGCAGCATAACAATGGTGCACTTATCTTATGGACACAGGGGTTTCAAAGGGAGCGGGGCATAGGGCAGAGGCATGCTTAACTCCTAATTACTGCCAATTAACAATAGTTGTTTGTTAGTGCCTAAATGACTAATAATCTATAAAATTGCATTAATAACCTTCAAAATCCAACACGCCAATATTTCTACATCGTTATTTGATACCATACTCTTCAACCAGATCTTTAAGATCAACAGAACAGCATTTGCTGACTATCCCTTCTTTGGAAAATAATAGGCACCAGAAGAGCTACAATTTTTTCAATCGAAGCACCCCAGCTTTGGAACAAGTTACCAATTTATCTGTGCGGTGAAACCTCTTTAGAAAAATTTAAAAGCACATTAAAAAGCTACCTATTTAAAGATGCATTTGAGTCACAGACAGGTTAATCCTTTTATCAACAATCTCGGGCTCAAATACTTAAATTTAACTAGATCTATATATAGGTCACAACTTCTCCCTTTCACTTTTAGGCCTGGCTTTATTTGTAAAACATTTTCAATTACCCTCCTGATGTTATTTTTCCTTAAATGGTTTTTTACTTTCTTTAAAAAACTGTAGTTCACCCCTCTTCCCTTATGTTTCGCTAATTAATTGTATACATAAATTGTATATTTAGTTATATAAATTGTTCTACTTTGTCCCCCCCCAATTTTTTTTTTTATTGTTATATGCATTGAAAATATTTGACACTGCGTTTATATCAAACTTTTAATAAACGTGAAACAAATTAGTTTACGTGCACATCTGGGATCCATGCCCAACTTTGGGTACCCTGTATAGAATCCGGGGTATAGCATTCAATGCAGTCCACAACTCCAACCTTCTATAAAATCGCACTATTAACCTTCAAAATTCAACAAACCAACACACCAATATTTTTACATCGTTATTTGATACCATATTCTCCAGCCAGATCTCTAAGATCAACAGATCAGCATTTGCTGACCATCCCGTCTCTGAAAATAATAGGCACCAGAAGAGCTACAACTTTTTCAATCATAGCATCCCAGCTATGGAACAAGTTACCAATTTATCTGCGTGGTGAAACTTCTTTAGAAAAGTTGAAAAGCACATTAAACAGCCACCTATACAAAGATGCATTTGAGTCATAAACTCTTTTATCAACAATCTCAGGTTCAAATATTTATATATAACCAGATCTATATAAAGGTCACAACTTTTCCCTTTCATTTTTAGACCTTGTTTTATTTGTAAAACATTTTTAATTACCCTCCTGATGTTGTTTTTCCTTAAATGTTCTCTTACTTTCTTTAATAATTGTAGTTCACTCCTTTTTCCTTATGTATTATTTATTAATTGTGTACATTGATGGTATGTTTGTCTGTTTAAATTGTTTTATGTTGTCCTCCCCCCCCCCAATTTTTTTTTATTGTTATATGCATTGAAAATATTTGATATTGCGTTTATATCAAAATTTTAATAAACTTGAAACTTCAGCCTGAAGTTTTGCCAATGCAGCTATTCAAGAAGTAGATGCTGGAAGGTGCCTGAACTGACAAATACCAAATTAGTCAAAAATATGGTGTTTTCTGCTTCCCCTATGGCACCCAACCGAAAGTGATTTGACTGTTTACTTAACTTCAGCAGGAAATGACGTCAGTGCAGAGAAAAATACTTTTTCTCATGTGATGATCTTAAACAGGGAAAGAACAGCAGCGGAGCTCTTCAAGAGTTCGGGTGTGCAATATTCATTTATTTCAGGGGTGTCAAAGTCCCTCCTCGAGAGCTGTAATCCAGTCGGGTTTTCAGGATTTCCCCATGGAATATGCCCAAGATCTGTTAACCTAAAGCAATGCATGCAAATAGATCTCGTGCATATTCATTGGGGAAATCCTGAAAACCCGACTGGATTGCGGCCCTCGAGGAGGGACTTTGACACCCCTGATTTATTTGAAAACTCTGCCTAATTAGTACGATGGCTCGACAACGCACGTGTTTCGGCCAAATCGGCCTTCCTCAGGAGCCTCACTATGAATGTCCTTGTGTATAGCAGAGTGAAGTTATTCACAAAGGCCGAACGATCTTGTGAACTATTACTGCACAATACTAACGAGCATGAAAAATTAAAACACTGCAGAGTATAAGTGTGAGGCTGTGTCAGCTCCAGTGTTTTCATTTTTTATGCTCGTAAGTATTGTGCAGTAGTAGTTCCTAAGTGTTTCCATAGATAAGAACATAAGAATTGCCACTGCTGGGTCAGACCAGTGGTCCATCGCGCCCAGCGGTCAGATGTGAATCAGATGCCTTAAATCAGGGGTGTTGCCGCATGCGGCCCATTGAAGTATTTTGTGCGGCCCCGGTCGAAGGCAATGCAGTGTTTTCCTCTGCTGCCCCCCAGGTGTTTACCATCTTGCTGGCTCCCTCCTCTGTCTTGCTGCAGCGTTTGCACGGCCCCAGAAACATTATTTTCGGCCAAGGCGGCCCAGGGAAGCCAAAAGGTTGGATACCCCTTCCTTAAATAGTTTCATAGTTTATTTAAATTTTGATTAAACGCTTATCGAAAGGTACATGCGTTGTACATAGTAATTTAAAATAGCTAGGAGACAAACATTTAGATAATTAAACCTAAACCAACAAAACAAACTTACTTATGACATGAAAACATTGGGAAAAAAGGGAAGAACTACAATTTCTTAAATAGAATACATAAAAGGAAACTACAATAGGGAAGGGAAACAGATTAAGTAGTACGGAAGTAAGGACGTATGTTAAAAAATCAGTTATAGGCATCTTTAAAGAGCAGGCATTTTAGGCTACTTTTGAATTTCTGCAAGTTTTGTTCAGCTCCGAGGTATAGAAGGAGAGAGTTCCAAATTAGAGGGGCGGTGACTGAGAAAATGAGAGTACGAGTACCAATTATCTTTAAGGATGGAACGTTAAGGGAATGTTGTGAGGCTGATCTTAAGGTTCTGGGAGGGTCATAAGGATCTACCACAACACTGCGACTCACTTATAACTGTCAAAATTTAACCTAAACAGACAATCTCCACTCAGACTGAAGGATCCCTAGCTAGCTGACATAGCTGGGTCACGGTGTAGATGAAGAAACTCCATTTTAGATCAGTGGGTCATAATTAGTACAAAGAACAACCTGTGACTCCATTTTATTGCTCTGAGAAATCACGTATACATACAGGCCTGTTCTATGTATCTGTCTTAAGTGCCAGGCACGGCAAGGAGGCAACAGGATGCTGCTGTATAGATTATAGGATGGATTTATGGTTTTGTTTTTCTCTCTGCTTTTGGCCAGAGCTGGTTAGACTGGTTTGGACTGGTTAGGACCCTATATAACCTTTGTGTCCGAAATTCTCGGGGTCTTCTGTTTATGCAGCCAGTTCTGCCCAGAAGTCCAGCATATATGCTTGTTTAATAAAAAGCCTTTTTACATCTCTTCAGTCTCTGGCTCAAGTCTCTGCACTACTGACGGAGGTACCTTATCCAAAAGGCACCTTCAAGACCATACTTCACAATCCAGAGGGAATTCTGACTCCATTTCCTCAATATGAGTCAGCGGTATTGGAATTCTTCATTATTCCCCACATTTGGAAAGTGTTAAATTTATATTTTTTTGATTATTTTTCTTATATAAATAATTTTATCCAAAAGTTTTTCTCTTATATATAACTTAATTATATTTAAATGTAGATTTAAAGGTGCATCACTTATCTTAAATCAAAAAAATATCAATTTAACACTTTCCAAATGTGGGGAATAATGAAGAATTCCAATACCGCTGACTCATATTGAGGAAATGGAATCAGAATTCCCTCTGGATTGTGAAGTATGGTCTGAGTGGAGATTGTCTGTTTAGGGTCATAAGGAATCAGTAATCTATCTATGAATGCAGGGATATTAGTCTGTATAGTTTTAAAACTCAAGAGGGCAATTTTATAGGTGATCCGATGTGAAACAGGCAGCCAATGAGCTTTTTGTAACAAAGGGGTGACGTGATCAAATTTTTTAGAACCCAAAATAATTTTGTATGAGTTGAAGATGTTTTATATCTTTTAGACACAACCCTTTATATAACGAGTTACATTTAACAGGGGCAGGGAACTCCGGTCCTCAAGAGCCGTATTCCAGTCGGGTTTTCAGGATTTCCCCCATGAATATGCATGAGATCTATTTGCATGCACTGCTTTCAATGCATATTCATGGGGGAAATCCAGAAAATCCGACTGGAATACGGCTCTCGAGGACCGGAGTTCCCTATCCCTGAGTTACAATAATCAATTTTGGATATTATGAGAGAATGAATTAAAACATTTAGAGTATTTACTTCGAGGGGGACCAAATATCTGATCATCCTAAGTTTGTAGAAACAGTTTTTGACCAGCGCACTGATTTGAGGACGGAATGAAATGTTATTATTATCAATAAGAACATGTGGGCTTGTAAAACGCTGGCCTACATTTAAGGTGTCTATCTGAAAAATAGACGCAATTCTGGGTGCAGATCCTACCGGTGATTGACCAATGGTACGCATCCATTTTGCAGGCACCTACCGTGGCAGGTGCCATTTCCAGAATCAGATCCTAACGTGTATAGCCGTTGATGGAGACGGCCCCAACTTTGTTGGTTGGGCTGAGAACTTTTCAATGGCCCCCTCATGAAGCCTACAAGACTATGAGGCCACTAGGGACAGGAAAAGTAACTGTATATAATGAGTAAACCACTTTGGCTGTACCACAGAAAGGCAGAACATCAAAGGCCATTGATGTTCCTTGCCCATAGTCCAAAAGGATTTTGGATAAATTGAGGCCATTATGAATTAAGCAATGCTACCCAGGAGCCTAAGCTGACCCATTTGAACTCGCTGTAAGCCACATGGATTAAAAATGCCAGACTGTGTGTTAGCACGCAACATAAATTAATTTTGAATGCATTCTTGATTATCGTAAAAGGAAACTATGCACTTGATTGGGAACTTGGAAGAGGAGAAAAAGCTAAACATGCATTCAGTTTGATTAGGTTGGGTTTTTTTTTTTTTTTCATGATAGACTGAAGATTTCTTTGCAAAAGAATCTTTTCACAAAATGTTTTCCTGTATTTGGGATGAGGTATTGTTGAGAATCAGTACCATTTGTTCACTTGGCTAACATACAATACTTTGCAAGGCCCTAAGGAAGAAAAGAAGACTTGAATGAATAAGAAGCTGAAATGTAGGAGATGGTTTCAGACTGCTTTGACTTGAGTATAGTAGACGTGATCAGGATTTTGCCTGAGAGATAATGAGGAACCAGCATTCTGGCTGAGAGTAAAAGAAGGTGATGTATCTAGCAGTGGACAGACCGTCAGACCTTTGGTCATTTTGATACAAGGATTAATCCTGGTGTGATAAGGTGTTATTAGCATAAAAACACTTCACACAAAAGATCTCTTGGGTTGTAGCCAAAATTCGTTTGAATGCAATTAGTGGAAATTTTCCAGCTCTTCAAAAGAGTTTGTTCAGTGTTCTATGGCCTCCTTACAAACTCTTTGACTTTTCAAGGAAGTGAGAAAATATAGAGAATGGCTTCCTTCAAAAGCCAGACCAGGCCCCTTCCCACGGATACCTCTCCCTTGAATACTTCCTGAACTAGTTGCAAAGCTCCCTTTGAAAGCATCTCAAAATGGCCTGTATTTCCAATTCTGCTCATTGAGAAACAAAACCTCTTTCTTTCATAAGAACATAAGAAATGCCTCTGCTGGGTCAGACCCGAGGTCCATCGTGCCCAGCAGTCCGCTCATGCGGTGGCCCAGCAGGTCCAGGACCTGTGCAGTAATCTTCTATCTATACCCCTCTATCCTTTTTTCCAGTAGGAATTTGTCTAATCCTTTCTTGAACCCCAGTACCGTACTCTGCCCAATCACGTCCTCTGGAAGCGCATTCCAGGTGTCCACCACACGTTGGGTAAAAAAGAACTTCCTAGTATTTGTTTTGAATCTGTCTCCTATCAACTTTTCCGAGTGCCCTCTTGTTCTTTTATTATTCGAAAGTTTGAAGAATCTGTCCCTCTCTACTCTCTCTATGCCCTTCATGATCTTATAAGTCTCTATCATATCCCCTCTAAGTCTCCTCTTCTCCAGGGAAAAGAGACCCAGCTTTCAAAGAGAGACGCAACATATGACATTGTCCTTCGTAAACATTATTAGTATGGGCCACATTTTCACAGACTTTGACAATTTTTACAAATTAGTTAGCCCACCTAAATCAGCCATAGTCACGTAATTAGATTTTTTTGCTGCCTGAAGGTACACACGTATCCTTCACAGCATTGAAAAGAAGTGTGGGGGAGGGTAGAGGCTGGAAACCACCCGCATACTGTGGATTCCCCAAAAACTATCAACATTTGCAGGAAAGTCACTTACATGAGTAGTTTGTTTTTGAAAAATGTAAAGGTATACACATACTTTAAAGTGTTTATATACCACATTAATTTTTCATCTACTCCACAGTAAGGTCCTGCCTTAAGCCGCAGTAACTGCAAATTTTACTGTGGTTTAGTGATTTTTTTTTTTTTCACTTAAGGGGAAAAAAAAATCGGTGTCAGGTCAAAAGCGTGCCGGGACAAAGGCGCACACAGACAATTGAGCGCAGTGTGGAGGTGCGCGCCGCAGAAAATTACTGTTTTTAGGGCTCCGACGGGGGGCCTGGGGGGGAACCCCCCCACTTTACTTAATAGAGATCGCGCCGCATTGTGGGGGTTTGGGGGGTTGTAACCCGCCACATTTTACTGAAAACTTCACTTTTTCCCTGTTTTTAGGGAAAAAGTTAAGTTTACAGTAAAATGTGGAGGGTTACAACCCCCCAAACCCCCCACAACGCCGGCGCGATCTCTATTAAGTAAACTGGGGGCGCTCCCCAACAAAACCCCCCGTCGGAGCCCCTAAAAACTGTAATTTTCTTCGGCGCGCGCCTCCGTCTTGTGCTCAGTTGTCGGCACGCGCCTTTGTCTTTCGCGGGGTTGTCTATGAACCAAAAAAATCACATTTTAAAAGCAAGAATAGACTCGAGCTTCTTTCTTACCATTGGTAGAAGAACTAATCTGAACCCGTTCAGTCATTGCTAACTACTATCATTCTTCTACAAACAAACATTTTAATATTCCTGACCTAGATTCTTTGGTTAATATGCTGTAATGATAGAAAAGCATTTTGCTCAGGAGGAGAAAAGGGAAATAGAGAATCAGCTTTGAGAAGCTACCCATCACAGCTACCGAAAAGAGCATACAAGGCCTCTTTCTGCCGTTTCTTTCTTGTCAGAAGTGATTTTTTTCAAGGATGAGACATCTTTGCCCCTGCTGTTCAGTCCCACAGATGGAAATCTAATGATGTATTATCTTCTCCTGGAATAGCCTGAAGTGGCTTGGCAGTACCTAGGATTTCATCAAGTTTGGCAGACCACATAATTATTAAATCCTCACACTACATACCCTATGCAACATGGCCCCTAAATACATTAATGTGTGTCACATGTGTTTCTATGCAGCTGAACATTTGTGTGTCTTTTGGTCTATCCTATATAATAAAACGCTAGCCGCGCATGCGCACTCAGACCTGCGTGATCTGTAATCCCTGATCCGTGATCTGTAGGTCCGTGGCCAGAGTGCGTATGCGGCGGCTAGACAAAGTGGGAGAAACAGACTCGAGCGCTGTGGCCGACTCACGATGGGAGGATGCGCCGCAGCAGAGTGCTGCACAGGTACTGGAGGGGGAGAGACATATCGCTTCTGCACCGGTACAAACCTCCCTCCAGCGTTGGCAGTCGCTGCACGTTAAACAAGCTGCTTCGCAACTTTCTCCTGCAGTTGAGTCCCTCTGCCGCGTCACTGATGACGTCATCAATGACGCGACAGAGAGACTCAACGGCAGAAGAAAGCCGAAGCAGCCTGTTTAGCGTGCTGCGGCTGCCAACGCTGAAGGGAGGTTTGATATTAAAGTCATCTTGCTGGGAGGGTCGCAGAGTCAGCGGGGGTTGGGCTGGAAGGGGAGAGAAGCGTCTGTCTCGGGTGCTTCAGGCAGCAGCAGCAGCGTTTACAATTCGCTGCTGTTGCGGCTTCAGGCCTTCCTCTCTGGCCGGTCCTGCCTACTTCCTGTTTTCATGAAGATAGGACCTGCCAGAGAGGAAGGCCTGAAGCCAAGAGGAAGACCTGAAGCCAGCAACAGCAATGAATTGTGAATGCTGCTGCTGACCAATGAAGTAGTTAAATGAGGAAAGGGAGCAGAGGGGGGAGAGAATGGCTTGGAGGGAAGGAGGAAGGTATGCCAGACCAAGGCAAAAGGAAGGAGGAGATGGAGAGAGGCCATATGGGACAGAGAGAGAGAGGGCGGACACTGGATGGAAAGAGAAGAGAGGGCAGTGAATGGAAGGGGCAACATAGAGGGCGAACAGTATTCTAGCACCCGTTAATGTAACGGGCTTAATGACTAGTCAATAAATAAAGAACCAAGTATTTTAAAATAATGTGGATTTTTTAAGTTAAAATGCGAATTCTGGTCCTACTAATTATAGCAACTCAACTTTTGGTTTTAGATAGGAAAGTTATAGGGCAAATTTTCAGAAGAGGAGGCCTCTACAATCATGGCCTGATTCTATAAATGGCGCTTAACCGTGCCTAACTTTTAGGCACCAGTCAACGCAGTTAACATAAGAATTGGCATACTGGGACAGACCGAAGGTCCATGAAGCCCAGTATCCTGTTTCCAACAGTGGCCAACCCAGGTCCCAAGTAGTAAAACAGGCTTTATGCTGCTTATCCTACGAATAGGCAGTGGACTTACCCAAGCCATCTCAATAATGGCCTATGGACTTTTCTTTCAGGAAATTATCCAAACCTTTTTAAACCCCGCTAAGCTAAATGATTTCACCACATTCTCTGGCAACAAATTCTAGAGTTTAATTACACATTGTATGAAGAAATATTTCTATGGTTTGTTTTAAATCTACTACTTAGTAGCTTTATCGCATGTCCCCTAGTCCTAGTAGTTTTGGAAAGAGTGATCAAGTGATTCACATTTACCCTTTCCACTCATTTATTTTATCAACCTCTTGTCATATCCCCCCGAGCCGTCTCTTCTCCGAGCTGAAGAGACCTAGCCGCTGTAGCCTTTTCTCATGGATACAGTGACTATATGATAAGACTGTTACATTAATATTTTAATCAATATTGACTCATTTGACCTACCCCTGGTTGATATGTGCATATCCTAACCCCACTTGTACGAGTTAGGTTGATTTTTCAAAGCCATTGACACAATTTAGTTCACATTACCTCTCTCATGTCTATCTATCTCTACTTTCTTCAAATGCAAGATTATTATCACTTTTTCCTTCATTTTTCTCAAGTATTATATTTCTAAAACAATTATCTACCTAACCTGAGGTAGTACGTACATTCTTACTGGATATTTTTATAAGTCTCGAGCAAGATTAAATCAACTCCTGTGTTACTAATAAGTAACAAATCTAAACAAGTTGGCAGTGTGATACTGTAATACAGTAGAAGAACAAATGTACAAAAAAAAAAAGTTTTTTTTCCCTTCCTCCCCCTCATGGTTCTTCTTTTCATCCTCCAGAATGGCTCTCGTCTGGGGACAATCAATTAGTAGGTGAATTATCTTTCTGTATTTAAGATTTATGTTTGCTATTTACATAATTGCTGCCGACTAACACAGGAAGGCTGCCTTTTCCCTTTTCCCTTCCATTAGCTTTCCTCTCACTTACAGAAAGGTGAAATGGTTACATAACAGCAGACACATTTACCAAAGATGTTCCGGAAGATAAGAGATTCTTAGATCCTTGGCAGATGGCATACTAATTGCACCTGGTTTTTATAACATTTTTTATTGCAATTCAGCTTGGCCTTTTTGTTTCTCCCTCTAATTTTAATACCTAAACTAAACTAAACCTTAGGTTTGTATACCGCGCCATCTCCACAAGCGTAGAGCTCGGCACAGTTTACAGGGTTAGGTTGAAAAGGAGCTACAATGAAGGGTTATAGGAAAGGAGCTAGGAAGATAAAGATAATACCTCTTGATTTGTTGTTTTTTTATTTATTTATAATAATAATAACAGTTTATATACCGTAGGACCGTGAAGTTCTATGCGGTTTACAATGATTAGAAATGTTACAGATTGAGTGAACAAACAAAGTACAGATTTAGCGACAGGTGGTTCTTGCGCTCGGTTGTTATGAGTAACTCGTGCCTTTTTCAGTATTAGTTCAACACAAGTTACATTCAGGTACACTAGGGGCTCCTTTTACAACGGTGCGTTAGGGCCTTTAACGCGTGGAATAGCACGCGCGTGCTAGACCTTAACGCCAGCATTGAGCTGGCGTTCCAGAAGCGTAGCGTGGGTTTAGTGTGCGCTAAAATCCTGCGTGCGCTAAAAACACTAGCACACCTTAGTAAAAGGAGCCCAAGGTATTTCCTTGCCCCTGGAGGGCTTAAAATCTAATGGGTCCTTTTACTAAGGCGTGATAACCGATTTAGCACACGCTAAATGATTTAGCATGCGCTAATTGATTTAGCACGCTAAATCAGTTAGCGTGCCTTTCTAAAAGGACCCCTTAAATGCACTAACATTTGGATTGAATACTATACCATACTGATTCTTGTATCCAACAAGTATCAGCTAGGAATCATTGCGGCTTACTGAATATTAGAAAAGATACAGGGGTGCAGGTGTCTTACAAATGAATGCATTAGGATAGGTCAGTGCAGTCGAGAGAATAGTTGTGTTTTCAGCGCCTTCCTGCTCGGGAGTCTGTTCCAGGTCTCGGGACTCTGGAACTCGAAGGTGGCCTTGAAAAGAGCCTTCCCCCGGACCAAGCAAGGGGAGGGCGTTTCCTGCGTTAGATTGTCCTCGCGTCATTGAAGGACTGTGTGACCTGGATGGCGGAAATTAGTCCAGCCTTACGGAGCATGCACACAGTTTTGAACTGAACCCTGCCAGTGCAATTCTTTGAGAAGTGGACTTGCCCTCTCATATTTGTTCTTGGGCAGGATCAGCCTCGCTGCTTTATTTTGGAGTAATTGCAGTTTCTCAATGTCTTTCTCAGCAATGCGGCAGTAGAGGGAGTTACAGTAGTCTAGGGCAGTGGTTCCCAACCCTGTCCTGGAGGAACACCAGGCCAATTGGGTTTTCAGGCTAGCCCTAATGAATATGCATGAAGCAAATTTGCATGCCTATCACTTCCATCATATGCAAATCTCTCTCATGCATATTCATTAGGGCTAGCCTGAAAACCCGATTGGCCTGGTGTTCCTCCAGGACAGGGATGGGAATCACTGGTCTAGGGGATGAGAACTACACAAACCCCAGATCTAACGCAACAGCTAGAAGGGATGTTCCCTATATTTTCCTATTTCAGCCGTGCAGTACTGATGGCCTATGGACTTCTCTTTCAGGAAATAATCCAAGCCTTTTTTAAACCCTGCTAAGCTAACTGATTTCACCACATTCTCTAGCAACAAATTCCAGAGTTTAATTACACGCTGTGTGAAGAAATATTTTCTTCGGTTTGTTTTACATCTACTACTTAGTTGCTTCATCACATGCCCCCTAGTCCTAGTATTTTTAGAACGAGTGAACAAGCGATTCACATGTACTCCACTCAGTATTTTGTAGACCTCTATGATATTTCCCCAGAGCTGTCTCTTCTCCAAGCTGAAGAGGCCTAACCGCTTTAGCCTTTCCTCATAGGGAAGTCATCTCATCCCTTTTATCATTTTTGTCACCCTTCTCTGTACATTTTCTAATTCCACTATATATTTTTTTTGACATACGACAACCAGAACTTCACACATTTGAGGTGCGGCCATTCCATAGAGCGATGCAAGGGCATTATAACATTTTCATCTTAGTTTTCCATTTCTTTCCTGATAATTCCTAACATTCTATTTTCTATACTCGAGCAGACCAAAGATCCATCAAGCCTAGTATTCTGTTTTCCAACAGTGACGAATCCAGGTCAGAAGTACCTAGCAGGATTTTATGCTGCTTATCCCAGGAACAAGCAGTGAGCTTTCCCAAGTCCATTTTAATAAAGGACAAAAATAAGTTCTAGCATTTAGACTCACCTATTCCCAGTTGTATATTATATCTGCTGTATGAACTGTTTCTCGCAACAAGGCTATGAACTGAACAGATTTCTATTATACCCTAATTCAGTATTATGTGTTGGGCTTGACTAAGCACAGGATCAGTTGACACAAGCCTAGCAATGATTTCCTTTTACTCCGGATATTGCAGAACAGCTGGGCCTTAGACAAGGGTGCTGAAGAAATACAAATTATATATGACATCTCATTGATATTTAAAAAAAAAACAAAAACAACCCCAAGCTTCCTCAAATAGCTTTTCACCTACTAGCAAATGCAGGAAACTCTTCTTCAAGAACCCGAGAATTAGGGTGTCAGGTCAAAAGTGCGCCGGGACAAAGGCGCACCCAGACAATTGAGCGCAGCGCGCGCCGCCGCACCACTCTAAATTACTGTTTTTAGTGCTCCGACGGGGGGGCCTGGGGGGGAACCCCCCACTTTACTTAATAGACATTGTGCCGCGTTGTGGGGGCGTTCTTGGGGGTGTGGGGGGTTGTAACCCCCCAGATTTTACTGAAAACTTAACTTTTTCCCTGTTTTTAGGGAAAAAGTTCAGTTTACAGTAAAATGTGGAGGGTTACAACCCCCCAAACCCCCCATAACGCCGGTGCGTTGTCTATTAAGTAAACTGGGAGGGTTCCCCAACAAAAACCCCCGTCGGAGCCCCTAAAAACTGTAATTTAGAGCGGCGCGGCGGTGCGCGCACTTTTGTCTTTCGCGTCATTGTCTATGAACCAGAATTAAGACATATCCTGGTGGCAGAATCAGGGTTTTTTTCTGATGGGATTTGAAAGAGTTAATATAGATGTTTTTTTTAATTTGTATGTACAGGTATGTGTATATTTGTGTCTGTGTGTGGAGGGGGATGGGGGTATATTGACAATTATCAGCCTGAGAGATGACATTCAGCTTGAGATAACTTTTAAAAACCAAAAGGTAAACGGACCCCCATACGTGACAAAATCCAAGGGACCGAAAATTAGGAGTGGATCAAGGGACTTCAGAACACAGGGATAATATGTAAAATGGACAAATCATTGCAGATAAAAGACCAGACACTGGACTGTGTTTCGGTGGATAAGCACCTTCTTCAGGGGTCACAAACGAGTCCCTTTTACCAAGCAGCATTAAAAAGTGACCTGCAGTTGCCCCAACGCAGGTCTTTCCCACATGTTGAGCCCACTGTTAATACTGCCAGTAAAAAGCCGATTTTTCAATTTTTACAATAATGGCCACATGCTAATTTCCCCTGTTTTGTAGATGGTAAGGGCTCATGTGCTAATCCTGTGCTAATCAGGCCATGGCAATGAGCATCACTAACCAATTAGCATAGTCGTGCCCACTCTCTGTCCCCAAACATGCCCTCAGTGCAAAAAAAAAAAAAAAAGTTTTTATTGTATGGGTAGCTTCTTATGAGAATCCTGTGCTCTGGATTGGCCAATTTTATAAACACAATAGGTGAATCTTTGGACTATCCCAGTATGTCAAGTCTTATGTTCTTTATTGCATCTCATTGGATATGCTGGCAGGTCAATTTTCTACCATGTCAGTCAGTCTAATTTTAAAAGGTGGCTGCAGTGGTTGAATTAAATATACATATTCAGCTTCGCTATCTAGATAGCAGGTAGTCTTGTATATCCAGATTCAGTGGGAATGGGCACCGCTGTCTCAAGATCACTACTATATTTCAGTGTCACTGTTTAGATTGGGGCTGTTGAAAATCTGCAGACATGTTCAACAAAACCCATATCCTATATAATAAAAAGCTAGCCGCACATGCACACTCAGACCTGCGTGATCTGTAATCCCTGATCTGTAGGTCCGTGGCCAGAGTGCGTATGCGGCGGCTAGACAAAGCGGGAGAAACAGACTCAGGATGGGAGGATGCGCCGCAGCAAAGTGCTGCACAGGTACTGGAGGGGGAGAGACATATCGCTTCTGCACATACCGGTACAAACCTCCCTCCAGCGTTGGCAGCCGCAGCACGTTAAACAGGCTGCTTCGCGACTTTCTCCTGCAGTTGAGTCCCTCTGCCGCATCACTAATGATGTCATCAATGACGCGACAGAGACTCAACGGCAGAAGAAAGCCGCGAACCAGCCTGTTTAGCATGCTGCGGCTGCCAACGCTGGAGGGAGGTTTGTTATTAAAGTCATCTCGCCGGGAGGGTCGCAGAGTCAGCGGGGGTTGGGCCTCGGGTGCTTCAGGCAGCAGCAGCGTTTACAATTCGCTGCTGTTGCGGCTTCAGGCCTTCCTCTCTGGCTGGTCCTGCCTTCTTCCTGTTTTCATGAACACACGACCTGCCAGAGAGGAATACCTGAAGCCAGCAACAGCAATAAATTGTGAATGCTGCTGTTGCCCGATGAACTAGTTGAAGGAGGAAAGTGAGCAGAGGGGGAGGGAATGGCTTGGAGGGAAGAACAGATGGCAGGGCATGGAGGGAAGGATGAAGGTATGCCAGACCAAGGGAAAAGGAAAGAGGAGATGGAGAGAGGCCATATGGGACAGAGAGAGAGGGGGCGGACACTGGATGGAAAGAGAAGAGAGGGCAGTGAATGGAAGAGGCAACATAGAGGGTGAACAGTATTCTAGCACCCGTTAATGTAACGGGCTTAATGACTAGTATCTGAATAAAAACAACTGTTCTGGATAAATAGCTTTGACTAATGGCTGGATAGATTTCAGTCTCATAAATCCACTCGGAATTCACTTTATTTAAAACTGAACTACATTGACAACTTTATGAAGTTGTGAGTGGGAAATACATAAGAACATAAGAATAGCCTTACTGGGTCAAACCAATGGTCCATCAAGCCCAGTAGCCCGTTCTCACGGTGGCCAATCCAGGTCACTAGAACCTGGCCAAAACCTAAGGAGTAGCAACATTCCATTCAGAATCCTAAAGAACAACTAGATTCTGGAATCCCAAAGAGTAACAAAAGATTCCGGAACACCAAAGAGTAGAACATTCCATGCTACCGATCCAGGGCAAGCAGTGGCTTCCCCCATGTCTCCCTCAATAACAGACTATGGACTTTTCCTCCAGGAACTTATCCAAACCTTTCTCTAAACCAACTACGCTATCCACTCTTACCACATCCTCTGGCAATGCGTTCCAGAGTTTAACTATTCTCTGAGTGAAAAAAAATTCCTCCTATTGTTTATAAAAGTATTTACCTGTACCTTCAGCGAGTGTCCCCTAGTCTTTGTAATTTTTGAGGGAGTGAAAAATCGATCCACTTGTGCCCGTTCTACTCCACTCAGGATTTTGTAGACTTCAATCATATCTCCCCCTCGGCCGTCTCTTTTCCAAGCTGAAGAGCCCTAACCGTTTTAGTCTTTCCGAGTTGCATCCCCTTTACATGTTTTATATAAAATAAATTCATAAATACTTTATGAAGAAAGCAAAAATCACGCCAACGCTTGTGTTACTCAGTGCTGGAAAAACAGCTGCCCTTCGGTGGTTGGCTCGATCATAAGGTGAAATTTTTTAATATCAATGTAAATAAAAATGTTATACCTGTGAGTGATGGCAAGAGAGACAGGATTACTTCAGAAATTATTATGCCAACACAAAAGAACTGGAGATGGGAATTAATAAAACATCATCTAATTTAATGCGATAGAAAGTCATAACAGCTTAGGCATTGTCATGAACTGTTGCTTTCATGCATCCTCGTTAACTATCAAAGGAATACTGGGGGGATTGGTCTACGACTGGAGAGTCTAAAACTCTGTGGCTTGCAATTCTTTCTATTGCTTTGATCTGCTATGAAAGGACTCTCACCTACTATACTGCATGTTCTCTACTAACTATTGAAGATAACCGCAACAGGTGCGTGACTAGGTTTCATAGTAACATAGTAGATGAGGGCAGATAAAGACCCGAATGGTCCATCCAGTCTGCCCAACCTGATTCAATTTACATTTTTTCTTCTTAGCTATTTCTGGGCAAGAATCCAAAGCTCTACCCGCTGAACACAGACATTGATCTAGAATGCTTTTTGAGAGCACTCTGCTGAAAATGATCTCAGATTGTTTTATATAGGGCTTTAATTGGCAGGACTAAGGGTGACCTTCAACCTAATGTCTCAAGTTCTGCTACTGTTTTAGAATAGGATGTCTTGATGTAGAACTTATTCTAAAATATAGGTTGAAATAGTCATTTCTGCAACAGTGTCCATTTAATAATCATAAATGTCTAAAATACGAATGAGTCAACCTGAGCAATGCATATAAAGGTTTATGTGCTGGCACATACATGTTTATTTTATGAATTAGCGACATAAACACAAAGCATTTGGGGGTCAGTATTCAGCCCCTAGTGGCAAGCTGCTTCTGGCCATTGGCAAGTTCTCAGTCCAACTAACAAAGTCGGGGCAGTCTCCATCGAGGGCTATACACTTTAGTCCACTGATTTTCCACTTTTTTCGTTCTGTCGGAAAAGTACGGAACAAAAAATGTAGAAAATTGTTGGACTAAGGCCCAGATTCTCAAATTGGCGCCTAAACTCAGTAACCCCCCCCCCCTCTAAAAAAAAACAAAAACACCATTTAAATGTTTTTAACTGAGTTTCAAGGTGCCTAAAAAATCAGTACCAGAATCGAACCTCGGTAGGCGCTTTAGGCCACCTAACGCCAATGTAGGCGTGGTTAACACCAGAAGTGGTGTTAAGTGGCCTAAAGCGACTACATATGCATGATTGACAACAAAGATAGGCACCAGAAATGCAGGCCTGGAAAACTCTGGCCTACATTTCTGGTGTCTATCTTTCCCAGAGGCACAATTCTCTATACGATGCCATCCTGTGATAGATACACTTTTTAGGCAGCCGCTGATGTCCGGGCCTATATATAGCCCTTGATGAAGACTGCCCCAACTTTGTTGGTTGGGCTGAGAACTTTTCCCCGGCCCCTCGTAATACTGGATATTCAATGCCGGGGTATGTGCAACTCCCAGCATAGAATATCTGGGATGACTGCTGACCTGGAAGTCCGATATTCAGTCCGATATTCAGACCTGTACCTGGTTGACTTGCCACATAAAATTAAGACAGATGTTTTGCTATTCTAACTTTATGCAGTTACTTAGCTGGTTAATGGACCGAGTATTGCCATCAACTGACTAAATTTTGCTCTGCCCTAACTTCACCCCAGACTGCCAAAAAAATTAGCCAATTTTGGCATAGGCAAATAGAGGGTATATTCAGCATCATGGTCCGGTTCATTGCCAATTTAAATGGCCAAGAACTTCTCCAGGCCATTTATATTACTTGAAATATTAACCCCTTATTTTTTTCCGAAGCTGTCACAGATCCTGATAACCCTTACCACATTTTGAGGAGATACTTCACCCTCCTCTAATCTCTCCAGTGTGGGGTTGCTCAATACGAGTACTTTTACGTTAGTTTCACAAAAGTACTCGTATCACTGACAATGCCTCGGGAGTCCTCCACCTACAGTACTGCCAGTGGGTGGCGCTGTTTCACTATTACAGTTTCAATACTGAAGGACTGGCAAACCCTACAGGACTCCCAAGAACCTGCTTGGCACTAGTGATTGAAACATAATATTGGAGCACCACCCCCCACTGGCAGCAATGCAGTTAAAGGACTCACACTCAGCTTAGAGCAGTGGTTCTTAACCTTGTTGGAGGTACTGAACCCCACCAGTTATGCATGTTCACCGAACCCTTCTTTATTCCCTTAGTTTTGCCGGAGCTAGACTAGAATTACTCAACTTGGCATTGCAAATCATGCAATTAGGATGCTGACTCCCATCACGTTCCGTTATACATGTGAATCCATATTGTACATATTCGTCTGACCACTTTCGTATTTTGCTCGACATAGTTAGTAAGGGATTAAAATATTAAGATAGGTATCACATGACGTACCATCACAACAGTTACAATTCGACAACTGTGCGCATCAAATCCCCTGCAGCACAGATAGGCCAAGCGATGTTGCGTGATCACCTGCAGCCAATTATGGACAAGCGGGGCGTATCATCACGAATCATAAGCGCTTCGGTCACGTTCAATCATCTATCAGTTAAATCACAAATTTTGATCAGGACTTGATTGATGTATATAAGGCGTTAGTTACAGATTGATAGATCAAGAAACCGAATACACGATCAGTCTTGATCAAAATCACTGAATAACTGATAGATGATTGAACGTGACCGAAGTGCTATATGAGTCGGAGGTGTGTTTTGACCTCCGCCGAACCCGTGAGACTGACTCACCGAACCCCTGGGGTTCGGTCGAACCCAGGTTAAGAACCACTGGCTTAGAGGGAACAGTGACTGCCAGTCATTTATTAAACAATGGGGTGCTGAAAAATCCTCAGCCCAACCAACCAACTTCCTAAATTCTGAGCGTCATTTTACCACTGTAGTTGAAGAGAGTGTTTTCATATTTTAAACGCCAATTTGCAGAAACTAAATTCTCTGTTTTGACATTGTTTCAGATCATTGATTGAACCATATCCACATCGTTCTCTTCTTGGTTGGGCTGAGAACTTTTCAGCACCGCCTCGCAGTATGAAGATTTTCAGCCTCTGGTAACCAGAGCTGAGAGTGTGATGTCATAATGCCTCAGTCCACCAATAAAAGCCAGCCTCATCAGTGATGTCACAATGGCTTGATTGTCCTATACTTGGCTCACTTTTATTACATACAACGGGGGTGCTGAAAAGTTCTCAGCCCAACCAACTAACTTCCTAAATTCTGAGCGTTATTTTGCCACAGCAGCTGAAAAGAGGGTTATCTTATTTCCTTAAGTGCCAATCTGCAGAAACAAAATTCTATGTTTTGATATTGTTTCAGATCATTGATTGAACCGGATCCGCGTCGTTCTCTTCTTGCTTGGGCTGAGAACTTTTCAGTACCCCTTCGTACAACATGATCAATTGGAATGGGTGAAGAGGATTGGGTACGAGCAAGCTTCTAAAGAGCATTCAAGGGATAATCCTTCAAAGTAAGTGAGCAATCAATATAAATTCATTTAGTATTAGCTGCCATAATGTTAATCATCAGAAACTAATATGGTTTTAATGTGGATCTGTAGTAAGGCATATTGCAGGAGCAACGCCATTGCAAATTGCTAATTAATTAAAGCACCATTATTATATAGTGTTCCTCCTTTTGCAAATAGCTAAAAGTCTGAATTGTTTTGTCATACACTTTGGAATGCCTTAATTGCTCTTTCGGTTTCATTTCTTATTTTCTTCTCCCAGGCAAACGCCAAACAGGTTGTTTGCCCCCTTCATTTTTAAACGTGTGATTTGAGTCACTGCATCTATAGACTAGAAGGGCTCTTATACATCCTATACTGTATTTGATCTAGAGGAGGTACGTGGAAGATTGTTAGCTTGTTTCTGGCGCAGAAGCTACCTCTAAAGCCTAGTCAACAGCAAAGAGGGCTTTTTCAATGTGGCATCCGAGTCCGATTTAGGGTTTTTTTTGCTGGAAATGTCTAAAAATCAAATAGTCGGTGCATCTTTCTTTTAGTAACAGTAAAAAAAAAAAAAAAATGCCCTAGAGAAAAGCACACAAAAATAAGCCATTGAGATGTTTGGAGACCAGGCTTCTTAGTAGACTGGCCACAAAGAGGTTTATTGTTTATTGAAAGCTTCTATACCAGGGGTAGGGAACTCTGGTCCTTGAGAGCCGTATTCCAGTCGGGTTTTCAGGATTTCCCCAATGAATATGCATTGAAAGCAGTGCATGCACATAGATCTCATGTATATTCATTAGGGAAATTCTGAAAACCCGACTGGAATACGACTCTCGAGGACCGGAGTTCCCTACCCCTGATCTCTATTCTACTAATGACTGGGGAGTCAATTCAAAGTGCTTTACTAGAGCTTCTGTAATGGTTTTACAACACAGACACATTTATACCATAATTCAGTGTATCGCAAGTTGTGTGCCACTGCAAATATCAGGTGTGCCCCGACGAGACGCCGGTAAGGAGGAGAGGTGCCGGCATATGCTGGCTGCTCACAGGACGTGCCTCTCGCGGCAAGAGGTACGTCTGTAGGTAGTCAGCCGGCGCTGATGACTCTTCTCCTCACTGGTGTGTCTCCTCTCTCTGCACTTCCTTCCTCCTGGATCCCCCAATGAAGTGAGAGGTTCAGGTTGCAGCCAGATGGGCCTTTGCGCAGGCGTGGACATCAACATGATGATGTCACAGATGCATGTGACATCATCGGGTCGACGTCCACGCACTTCTGGATGCATTCTGGCCAGGTTTAGTGTGCTTTCTGGCTGAAAGGTTTGCAGGACTCTGCAATAATCAATCATCCTAAGATGTATATACATAATTCCTTTAACTAGGACTTCAGCAGAACGAGATTTAGGAGTACCGTATTTTCACATAGATAACGCGCACCCGTGTAAAACGCGCACACGGGTATAGTGCGCAAAAAACACATATTTATGTACATAAATTTTTATATACCGCGCACACCCGTATACCGCACATGCTGCCCGACTCTCCTTTCGCCCGCCCCGACTCTCCTCTGGAGACCCCGACTCTGTTTTCGCCCGCCCCGACTCTCCTTTCCTCCTTGAAGTCCTGTCCCTACCTTGAAAGCCTGATGCCCCCCCCCCCCGACGTCCGATTCACCCCCCCGCAGGACCGCTCGCACCCCCACCCCGAAGGACCACTCGCACGCACCCGCACCCCCACCCTGAAGGACCGCTCGCACCCCCACCCTGAAGGAGCGCTCGCACTCCCACCCCGAAGGATCGCTCGCACCCCCACCCGAAGAACCGCTCGCACCCCCACAGCCTCACCCCCCTCCCCCATGGAGAAGCTGTCTACCTTGTTTCCGGATGCCAGCGAGCCCAGCTGTTTTCTCTGCCGGCGGTCCCGCCCCTTCTCTGAGCCCTGCTGCGCTGCTTTTTCTTCCGGCGGTCCCACCCTTTCTCTGACATCAGAGAAAGGGCGGGACCGCCTGAAGAGGAAGCAGCGCAGCACAGGGCTCTGAGAAGGGGCAGGACCACCGGCAGAGGAAGCAGCTGGGCTGGCATCCGGAAACAAGGTAGACGGCTTCTCCATGGGGGAGGGGGGGAGGCTGTGGGAGTGCGAGCGCTTCTTTCGGGTGATGAATCGGGCATCGGGGGGGGAACTATGTAAAAAAAATTTTGTACAACGCGCAAGGGTATGCGCGGTTTGTAAAAACCACGTATAACGCGCGCGTTATATACGAGAAAATACGGTAATCATCAGTGCAGACATGAAAACTGCCAATCAAGTGGAGAAGGCTTCATCTAAGGCAAGGCAGATATTGGGTTGTATCAATAGAAGTTTCGTCAGCCGAAAGCCTGAAGTCATAATGCCGTTGTACAGGGCCATGGTGAGACTGTGTGCAATTCTGGAGGCCACATTACAGTAAAGATGTGCGCAGAATTGAATCGGTTCAGCGGACGGCCACCAAGATGATCTCAGGGCTCAAGGGTCTCTCGTACGAAGAGAGACTGAACAAATTGCAGCTCACGTAACGTACGTCCCAAGTCCACATTCTGTTTTCAATGTATAATCATCTATACCAAATCCTCCTTCCCTTGGGATGACATATGTTATGCGAGGTCCTATGCACTGAGAACCATCAATATATGATATACCTTCCTTCTAGTATATCATCTAAGATATTAAGGAATTTTTTCTTTAAATAAGGGTAAGATAGGATTTAAAATGGAATAATTAAACTGATTTATTAATTGTTAGGTACACGGTAGCCATTTCTAATTAAATACATAAATGATTTAATATCTGGTAACCCTTTTGGTTTGTTAACAAAAATCCAAATAGTAGCAACATTCCATGCTACCAAACTAATTGAATAATTCTGTATTTTGGATGGCAGTAAGAACACAGTTTATGGGTATATAAAATGGGATTATTATTAATTTTGGTTTGTGTTTTGTATTTTTTGCAGTGTCCTGAGAACCCTTGAAAAAGCTGCATTTAGCTTCAAAACGGGTCCCCGTCGGGCTTATCAGTACTCTGTACACTTTAAAGATAAATGATGTTTGCTGTTTGTAAGAAAAAAAAAAAAAAACCCACTAATGTATGATACAGTACAGTTCAATTTACACAAATAGGGAGGTGGAGGTAATCTGGTCAGTGATGGACGTTTTAAACCTTCAATAACTTGGCATTGGATCAAGATATCCTTGGATTATAATATCCGTATCCAAGTAGGTTTCTGAGACCATTTTCCTCTACGATTTCTTTTGAATACCCTTTGGTGGGATTTACTGTGTATTTGAGGATTGTTCCTTAGGAATCCCACATACCATCTTCCGTGTTTTCACTGAGTGGTTGATGCAGTGGCTTCCCCCAGGTCTGTCTTAATAGCAGATTAAGGACTTTTCCTTCAGGACCTTGTCCAAACCTTGTTTTCAAACCGGCTATATTAACTGCTCGTACTATATCCTCTGGCAATGCATTCCAGAGCTTAACTATTCTCTGAGTGAAAAAATATTTCCTCCTATTGGTAACTTCGTCGAGTGTCCCTTAGACCCTCTTGTACTAAGGTACGCTAACCAATTAGCGCGCACTAAACGCTAATGCGTGAATGTTAGTCTACGGACGCGTTAGCGTTTAGCGTGTGATAATTTGATTAGCGCACCCTCAGTAAGAGGGAGTTAGTCTCAGAATTCCACCTTTGGCCTTCTTTCTTCTACCAATATTCCTGAAAAAATGTCTTGCCACCTCACTTTACATCTTTTGCCATTTTTTCTTCTGTCTGTGCTTTTGCATTCTGATTTCTTTCTTCATCTCTCTCAGCTTTATGCCGGATTCCTTTTTATGTTCCTCATTTTGCCATCTTCCGTATTTTCTGAATGCTACCATTCCTTGATTTTTGCATCCACTGTTGCCTGCCCATGAATAATTGCTGTCATGTTCCATCCCAGAGGTGGATATGTTTCCACCGTCTTTGAGTATTTTTTTTCTGTGGGACGTGAAGCAAGTGCAAATGATTTATAATTATAATGATTAGTATTTATAGCCCTGCCAGGAGAAAAGGTTAAAGAGCAGATTGATGCATACTAAAATTTTACTGATAGAGTTTACATGATATGCTAATTCCTTGGCTCCAAACTGTCCCTGTTAAAATACAAATAAGATACTTCCTTTTATAGCACAGAGAGTCACAGTGCATACGTTAGAGACAGAAGGAGTGACAGAGATGTTCTGAAAATCTTTGATAGCCATCTGAGGAAGTCATACATTCAGCTTTCATCAACAGGGATCATTCGAACTCCAGATTAGTACAAAAGCCTGATCAATTTCATGTTTCCTTTCTTCATTCCTGTGCACTTCTACGTCCATTGTGAACATTGTGGGACCTATTTACTAACATTTGACGTACCCATAAAATAATGGTAAAAATATGTGCATGGTAGTGACCAGCGCATTCTTGTACCCATAGCAATCAGAGGCTTCTTCTCTCTCGAACAGAGGAGATTGAGAGAGGACATGATCGAAACATTCAAGATACTGAAGGGAATAGACTTAGTAGATAAAGACAGATTGTTCACCCTCTCCAAGGTAGGGAGAATGAGAGGACACTCTCTAAAGTTGAAAGGGGATAGTCTCCATACAAACGTAAGGAAGTTCTTCTTCACCCAGAGAGTGGTAGAAAACTGGAATACTCTTCCGGAGGCTGTTATAGGGGAAAACACCCTCCAGGGATTCAAGACAAAGTTAGACAAGTTCCTGATAGACCAGAACGTATGCAGGTAAGGCTAGTATCAGTTAAATCGACCTAAATAAATCCAGGAAAAATTCCTTCTGATAATGAAGGGAATAGACTTAGTAAATAAAGACATGTTTTTCACCCTCTCCAAGGTAGGGAGAACGAGAGGGCGCACTCTAAAGTTAAAAGGGGATAGATTCCGTACAAACGTATAGAAGTTCTTCTTCACCCAGAGAGTGGTAGAAAACTGGAACGCTCTTCCAGAGTCTGTTGTAGGAGAAAACACCCTCCAGGGATTCAAGACAAGGAGCTCCTTTTATGAAGCCGCGTTAGCGACTTTAGCGCGCATGACTTTTAATCACGCGCTAACCCCCACGCTAGCCAAAAAACTACCGCCTGCTCAAGAGGAGGCGGTAGCGGCTAGCATGGCCGGCGGGTTTGGCGTGCACTATTACGCGCCTTTGTAAAAGGATCCCAAAGTTAGACAAGTTCCTGCTGAACCGGAATGTACTCGGGTAGAGCTAGTCTCAGGGCGCTGGACTTTGACCAGAGGGCTGCGGCGTGAGCGGACTGCTGGGCATGATGGACCGCTGGTCTGGCCCAGCAGCGGCAATTCTTTTGTTCTTATTCCTGGGGGAGTGGATTTTGAGCAGGCTCTGAATTTACACCTATTTGTATAGGGTTTTCAAAACTGTTCAGTGAAATTTCTAAAAATATAGGTGTCCTTGTATCAAACTGTGGCAAAAAGTTGATTTAGTGTGTTCTTAGGAAGATCGTTAGGTGTGAACCGATCCTCAACATTTGAGATGAGTATTTGAATTTAAAACTGCTTTTGTCGTTGTGACACACTATATTTTGACACTGTTTTCCTTGGATGCATATTTTTGCTGGTGAAGTTGCTTTAGAGTTGTTGCATTGCACACGGCATTGGGTTTAGTCTGTCTTGAATTTTTTTTTTTTTTTTTTTTTCTGCCAATGAGGTTTCTTTCACTCCATTTGATTATCCACCAATCCGATGTCTATTGGGAGCTGGTGGGGCTCTGAGGCTTTTTCTTCCTCTTTAGACTACCGTAATTCCTTGTATAGGTCTGAAGGATTGTTGGGTAAGATTTGCCTCTGCGGATGATACCAAAATCTGCATTAGAGTTAGATACGCCGGATGGTTTGAATAACACGAAGAAAGACCTGGCGAAGCTTGAAAAATGGTCTGAAATGTGGCAGCTACAATTTAACGCTAAGAAATGCAAGGTCATGTATTTGGTGCTGCAAAAACCCGAGGGAACGTTACAGTTTAGGGGGTGAAGAACTTACGTGCATGACAGAAGAGCGGCACTTAGGTGTAATTGTATGCCATAACCTTAAGGTAGCCAAACAGGTTGAAAAGGTGACGGCGGAAGCTAGAAGGATGCTAGATTGCATAGGGAGAGGCATGGCCAGTAGGAAAAAGGAGATATTGATGCCTCTGTATAAGACTCTGGTGAGACCTCATTTAGAAGATTGTGTACAATTCTGGAGATATAAACAGGATGGAGTGAGTCCAGAGAAAGGCTACTAAAATGATTTGTGGTCTTCGTCATAAGGTGTATGAGGACAGACTTAAAGATCTCAATCTGTATACTTTGGAGGAAAGGTGGGAGAGGGGAGATATGATAGAGACGTTTAAATACCTACGTAATATAAATGTGCATGAGTTGAGCCTCTTTCATTTGAAAGGAAATTTTGCAATGAGAGGGCATAGGATGAAGTTAAGAGGTGACGGGCTCCGGAGTAATCTGAGGAAATATTTTTTTACAGTAAGGGAGGTAGATGCATGGAACAGTCTTCCAGACAGAGATTGTGTCTGAATTCAAGAGGGCCTGGGATAGGCACGTGGGATCTTTCGGAGAGAGAAAGAGATAATGGTTACTGCAAATGGGCAGCTCTATGACCTCACAATGCAGGTGCACAGAGCCTTAGCCTATAGGAAGAGGAGATGCAAATGTTTAAAATCTTAGCCAATAGGGAGAGGATGAGATAATGGTTACTGCAGATGGGCCATTTGGCCTTTATCTGCCATCATGTTTCTATATTTCTATGTTTCTAACTCAATGCACTCTTATCTAAGCAAAAAAAACTATGTACCTAAATGATTTATAGCACCTAATAGCACCCAAAACTTTGGCTTCATTGAAGTTTGATGTACCAAGTACATTTTTCAGGTTTTTATACATATTCTTTTGCAAGGCTAGGAGAGTGTTTGTTGGCTTAGGAAGATCATTCCCATGCACTAAGATCATTTTTAAAAATTTATTCCCCCCCACACACATACTTTTTACAAAACCACAATAGCGGTTTTTAGCGCAGGCTGACGCGCTGAATGCTCTGCACTGCGCCCGATGCTCAGTCCTATGAGCATCGGGAGCAGTGCAGTTTTGTAAATGGGGGGGGGGGGGTGTTATTTATTTATTTAATTCATTTTCTATCCCATCCTCCCTAAAGAGTTCAGGACGGGTTACAGGTTAACATACATAATACAGTACTCCCCTCAAATTCGTGGGAGTTCCGTTCCAGGAACCCCCCATGAATTTTGAAAAACCGCAAATGCGATTTTTCGCCTGTCATAAGGCAGGGGAGGCAGGAGAGGGCAGCTGGAGAACCGGCGTGTGAAGAAAAATCACTCGCAGTCTGCTCCGACCGCCTCTTCCTGTAGTAAAGTTGGGCTACACCAATCAGGAGCTGCTTTGACATGCAGCTCCTGATTGGTATAGCCTGACTTTACTACAGGAAGAGGCGGTCGGAGCAGACCACGAATGATTGAGTCTGCGAACTGCAAATTCGCAGGAGAGCACTGTATACAATTTGCCATAGTTACAGTACAAGTTGTTGTTTCTTCCTGGTACAAGATTTTATCCTAACTTGACACATACTAGGGCTCTAATACCAATATCCATAATACACTTCTCCCTCCCCATTCGCGGTTCCTGCACTCGTGGTTTCATATAATCGCGATTTTTTCTGGGGAGGGGGAAAATTAAAAAAACAGTCTTCATGTGAAAAAAATCCATCTTTTTTTCCTCCCTGCCGCCTTCCCGGCCTTACCTGGTGGTCTAGAGGGCTTTCAGGGCAGGAGCGATCTTCCTACGCTCCTGCCTCATGCAGATCGCCATGAGGAAATGGCTGCTGGGAGTTCCTGTAGTCTCTCGAGACTACGTCGGGAACTCCCTACAGCCATTTCCTGATGGCGATCTGCACGGGGCAGGAGCGTAGGAAGATCGCTTCTGCCCCGAAAGCCCTCTAGGCCACCAGGTAAGGCCGGGAAGGCGACAGGGAGGTGGGGGTGGGTCAGAGCCGGATAATCGAGGTTTTTCGCCATTCGTGGTCCGGCTCTGCCCATATCCCCCGCAAATGACGAGGGAGAAGTGTATACATTTACAGGTTAGATTTGTCCTAGCTACAGTTCAAGAATTTTCAATACAAGTTTTTAACCTAATTCAACACATACCGAGGATCTTGTATCAATATACATCTCCTTGTATATAAGATAGTCATAACTTCATCATGGAAATAAATAAATGTAAATAAATATTTATTTATTTAATACGTTTAAATACCGCCTTAAGTCTAGGTGGTTTCCAGTATCAAAAACAATCATCAAATTCCATAAAATAGACCGACAAAACAACACGCATTATCTGCATATCAATAAGTACATAAAATCATGTGGGTTTTGAGTGACATATCTGGTCTGATCTCTTCCAAAATCGACTTGTAAGTACCTATCGGTTAAATACATTTACAAGGATATTTAAGAAAGAAGGCAGATCCCAACTGGAGAGCCTCAGGTCTCGAAAGCAAAAACTCTTCTTTTTTTCTTTTGTAATAATCAGGAAAAATCCTAATTTTTTTGAATTAAGAAACAGGTAAACTTGAAGAAGAGCTGCAACATCCAGTCTCCACTTTCAATAAACGCCAGCCTCCCTTTCATAGCTCATGCACGGGAAATGCCACTGCTCAGCGAATTGCATAATGTATGTAAAACTAAAGTGAATTAACGAAACATTTTTCCTGAATGGGTGACATGGCCCCTTTTTCTATTTGGGGGGGGCAATTAATGGCCGCCTGCTAATTTTCCAATTAGGTCATGGCCACTCCCAAGTGAGCATTTACCAACACCTATTTTGTAGGCAGTAAGGCCCAAATTCTCTAACTGATGCTGGTTTTTTAGGCTCAGGAAGGCACCCAAGCTCAGTAAAAAATGTTGTTTAAAACAACGTTTTAACAGAGTTTCAAAGC
Source organism: Geotrypetes seraphini (assembly GCF_902459505.1). NCBI lineage: Eukaryota > Metazoa > Chordata > Amphibia > Gymnophiona > Dermophiidae > Geotrypetes > Geotrypetes seraphini. Next base: position 20,261,346 of record NC_047101.1, on the reverse strand, counting down.
GCCTACTAGCGCCTAACCCCCCTCTTTTACAAAGGTCTGCTAAGCTTTTTAGTGTGCGCTAAATCTTAGCACGCACTAAACACGCGCATGTTATCCTATGGACGAGTTAGCGGTTAGCGCACGCGTTGATTTAGCTAAAACGGCTTAGCGCGCCTTTGTAAAAGAGGGCCTAAATATCGGTGCCCGAATCGCACCTCTGTAGGCTCTTTAGGTCGCCTAACGCCAATATGGACGTGACTAATGCCGGAAGTGGCAATTGGGCAGCCTCAAGTGCCTATGGAGGTGGGATTCACCGGGAAAAACCTGGCCTCCATTTCTGGCGCCTACCTTTTGTCAGAGGTGCAATTCTGTACCCGTTGCGGGATTGACACTCGATCGGCGGCTACTTTTAAGGCAGCCGCCGACAACAGCACCGGTTACAGAATTCAGGCCTGTGGGATCACATGCTAAGCACACGCCAGTTGGTTAGTGTTGTGGCAATGCGGCTGCATTAACGGATGAACGCAGAACCTGCCTATTCCCTGCCCCTTGCACTAAAAAATATTTTAGTAGGTAGGAGGTGCACGCTGATGTCAAAATTACCATGCAACACCTGAGCACGCCACGTGGTAAGGCATTTTAAGCTGCAGCAAGCATGTATTACTGCAGGTTAGTCAAAAGACCCCCTTACCCCCTCCTATTATACTAAGGTGCGCTAACCGATTAGAGCGTGCTAATCGAATTAGTGCATGCATAAATGCTAACGCGTCCATAGACTAACATGCACGCGTTAGCGTTTAGCGTGCACTAAATCAATTAGTGCGCACCTTAGTAAAACAGGGCCTTAGTGTGTATTAAAGAGCTGTATTTTCAATGAGATAGGTTCCCATTGGTTTGAGCTGTGCTGAATGAAGAAAGACCATCAGTTGGCCATCATTTAGCCCTTTCAGGACCAAGGGACATATTTGTCCCATAACTTTAAAATCCTATCAATTTTGATTGGGATAGTCTACAGTTCTAAATTTGATATGTACGGATTCCATAGGATACTGCCTTTATGTAAACAAACGGGTTCCGACATTCATTCATTGGCGTCGTTGCCAGATTGACGAGAAGATTCACTTGCCACACTGTCCATAAGCCAGAAGTGTGATTTTTTTAAATAAAAATAATGATATTTCACAAAAAAAAATCAATTTTTTGGCATCTGCAAGCCCTTTTTACCATAAAAATGTCGTCAAAACCACAAAAATTGGCCTACGATCCTTATGGTCCTGAAAGGGTTAAAGGGGTATTTGCTAAGCCGTAATACAGTTTTACTGCAGCTTACATTACCATGGGAGTCATTAACCTGAAGTAACTCAGTACCATATTGTAAGTTAGTTAATGACTTCTGTGCCAAGGAATAAAGCAGCTTGCATTGAACTTAGCAAGCTGTGTTATTCCTTGAAAATCTTAAACAAGGCCACAACATTTCTAATTAGGAGCGGACCTCTCTCTCTCCAGTCCAGACTCCTTTTACTAAGCTGCGTTAGGGCATTGACCCGCGGAATAGCTGCGCGTGCTAGACATTAGTTCTAGCCGCGTAGTGCGCGGTAATATCCTGCGTGCGCTAAAAATGCTAGCACACCTTAGTAAAAGGAACCCCCCAGTCTTCTAAAGTCACTCCTGATCACTCCCCCCCCTCCCCCTCGTTTCTCTTGCTCTTTCTAATACCTGATGCAGGGCCTGATGCTCAAAAGTCCCCGTTAAAATCCCCTGAGCCGTCGTATTGCCGGTAAATTTTTACGATTTCTAAATGACGATCAGAAAACCGTGCCAAGCTCTGCGTCTACGGAGATGGTGTGGTATATAAACCTAAGGTTTGGTTTAGTTTAGTTTAGAAAACTTTACATGCAAAGGAGGTCCACGGGAATTCCATCCAATCAGTCACCGGAGAAAGCGGTTGACACACGTGCAGAATAGTTCACGGAAAGAGGCAGAAATGTGCGCATGCATCAGGAAAAGCTACGTCGTAGACACACATGTCGTAGCACGTCATAGGCACATATCATAAGCGCCATTGGGAAGCATAGAACTACCAGCAAATCATGAAAATGTTTTGGGGGGGGTTTTTTTTCAAATTTTTTCCACCTCATGAAATTTGACAATCACAGACCTGCCAGTATACGCACATACGCCTGAAACACGCTTTTAACACATGCATATGGCGAGATATATATGCTTTTTATTGGTTCCCCCACCATATAATAGTATGATGAATGTATTTTTAACTTCCACCTCTCATGGCAATCGGCAGCCCCAGACCTGCCGGTAATTTTGGAGAGTTAAAAGTTCAGTGCCTCATTTTGTGCGTCACCCAGCAATGTCTGGGCATTGCCCGGTGTGCTCATTTTAATATTAATGAGTTCACTGTACTTCATACAATTTGTCGGCCACTGCTACGGAGCACGAAAAAGATCCCAGGGAGCCATTTTGTGCATGAGAAGCTAGAACGCTTGTCTGCTAAACTAGCAGAACTGGTTTAGCAACGGACGTTAAAGGCACGGTAAGTTTTGAGCATCGGTGGCCCCTACGGATAATCCTACAATTTTACCAGTAAAAAGTAAAAGGTATGGGATTTAATATACTGCTTTTCCTGTGTGGTTTACAGAATCAAAGCAGTTTATATGGGACAATAAATTAAGTGGCTTGCCAAGAGTCACAAGTTGCTGTAGTGGGAATTGAACTCACAAGCTCAAGGTACTGTGGCAGCTGTTCTAAACACTAAGCCACTCCTCCCCGTACCCAGTGCCCATAGACCAGGGGTCTCAAAGTCCCTCCTTGAGGGCCGCAATCCAGTCAGGTTTTCAGGATTTCCCCAATGACTATGCATGAGATCTATGTGCATGCACTGCTTTCAATGCATATTCATTGGGGAAATCCTGAAAACCTGACTGGATTGCGGCCCTCAAGAAGGGACTTTGAGATCCCTGTACAGCAATAGTCAAGGGTTTAGGTCAGACATGGGCAACTCCGGTCCTCGAGGGCCGGAATCCAGTCGGGTTTTCAGGATTTCCCCAATGAATATGCATGAGATCTATGTGCATGCACTGCTTTCAATGCATATTCATTGGGGAAATCCTGAAAACCTGACTGGATTGCGGCCCTCAACGAGGGACTTTGAGAACCCTGCCATAGACTATGCAGCTATGAATGCAGTTTGAAAATTGTCTTCTTGCGGAGTAATTTTCTAGCTGCACACATGTGTATGTTTTCTTTTCCATGTGCGGACTTCAGCAAATTTGCAAAATTAAAGTATGCCCATATTTCTGCTGAAAATTACCTCAGGGACTTTAGATGCTTATATTTACACCTGCTCTTCAGCATAAACAAATTGTCTGGCTTAATTTGCATGCATATGGCTGAATTTTCAAAAGCAAGTATGCAAATTGAAATCCTTCCTCAATCCCACCCCTTGGAACACTTCTGCTCAGCTCAGGTAATCGGGCAGGTGATTTTATAAAAGCTTATTTGCATAAGTAAAGTCTGTCTTAGCTAAAGAAATGCATTTGAAAATCAGAAGCATCCTGCTATTGTACTCCAAGTACAAAAGATAATACTATGTTATTATAAGAAGCAAATAGCAGCCAGTATCCGATAAAGTGGGTCATGCATGGGCTTTCGAACTAGTTGTCAAAGTCAGGGGAAAAATAAAATTGATTCACATTTAATGCAGATGAACGGTTGATTTAGCAAGGAAAAATGCTCATTTCCAATTCAGTTATTTCTGTCACCAAAAACAAATTAGAAAAAAAAAATATAGGCCCAGGTTTTGAATATCACTGTGATGTCTTCCTGGTGAATGTGCACCTGAACCCCAGATCCAGTAGATGAAGCATGTGAAGCATTCCATGTGGCTCGTGATTCCACTCTATATGCATATTGGAAAATACAGAGTGAAGCTCTAATGTCTGAGTTTAAAATTAGGGATGCATCTATCGATCTGGGAGTGGCATTTAAGACACAGGAAATTACCCTATTCATCTGAACCTTCTGAATTAGTTGAAGCACATGATTGATGCTTGATTCCCAACTCATACAATATTACAGTGTCTCTCGAACTGTGTGCCGGCGCAGTGGTGTGCCCCAAAGAGATTCCAGGTTGTTAAAAATTCCCTTCATAAGTATACACTAGAATGTAAGTCATGTACGCAAGAGTCTGTCAATGTTATGAGCTTCTGTTTGCGTAAGGATACAACCACCTAGACCAGGGGTAGGCAATTCCGGTCTTCGAGAGCCACAGGCAGGTCATGTTTTCAGGATATCCACAATAAATATGCATGAGATAGATTTGCATCTCAAGGAGGCAGTGCATGAAGATCCATCTCATACATATTAATTGTGGATATCCTGAAAACTTGACCTGCCTGTGGCTCTTGAGGACCGGAATTGCCTCCCCTGACCTAGACAATCATCATTCTTTGACTTGATTGGTCCTTGAAAACTAATGGCAAGTAATTTTAGCTTTATTTTTATTTTTTTAAGCAGTAATTATGCTAAATTGAGCAATAAAACAATCAAGGCTTTGTTATCTTTTGGACCCTCTTATCTTTGTGAATTTGGATTTTCAACTCTGACTGAAATTACATCGAAAAATAAGAGAACGACTGCAGATGGTGCATGATGAAATGCGTGTGTGCTTGTTGACTATCGAGCCACGTTTTGAGTTCATTTGCACTCAAAAACAAGCTCTTCCATCGCATTGACTAGCAATTCTATTCTATCTACTTTAGTTTCACTGTTGTTATAATAACCCATACACAGCTTTAAAAACTTTAAATGAATAACTCTCAGATTTAATTTTTTTTTTATTGGTTTTGCAATTTTGTAATTTCAATGATAATGTGCTGTGAAAAACATTTGCTCCGTTTAGTGTACCGGAGCTAAAAAAAATTTTGAAAGACGCTGCGATATTAGCTGTCTTCTCTGAGTAAAAAGGCAATATGACCCTCTGTTATATGGTAGACAGTTGCATTTGTTGTGCTTATTTCTTTACTGTGCAATATCCAGCCATATATTAATTTTTCTGGAAAGAAACACATTTTTATGTTATAGAAAGTTAAAACATGACATATGAAAACTATAAAGCCAATCTAGTCTGGGTGTTAGAAGGCAGGGTTTCCATAAGAACATTCCCTCACTGAGGCTGGATCTGAGCTACCTTAAGGCAGGGAATAGCCTAGCTCAGGGATGGGCAACGAGGGCCGGAATCCAGTAGAGTTCCCAATGAATATGCATGAGATCCATTTGCATACAATGGGAGGCAATGCATGCAAATAGATTTCATGCATATTCATTGGGGAAATGCTGAAAACCCGACTGGATTCCGGCCCTCGTTGCCCACCCCTGGCTTAGCCTTTCTGGCCAGGAAGGTGAAGCTCAAAGGCGAGAGCAGGACGTTAGAAGCCCTCAGGCAGAACAGAGAGGCCCCGAAGGGGGATCCTTCCAGGTAGCTTTACCAGGTCCACAGTTTTCTCGCCCGTTTGGACTGCTTTCAAAAGTTGCTTGTGGAAAATTTTGAGCGGTTTCAAACTGTGCCCTCCCCACTCCTTCCCTGATTCCCCCCCCCCCGGCTGCACATGTGCCCTCCCTTCCCTCATGCCTCTAGTTGTTCACCACTGCAAGCAACGAGAACGTCAATGTGCTTCTCGCAACCCCGTTGTCTCTCCCGCTGACGTCACTTGCTGTGCGCTGCACCCGGAAGTGGCGTCAGTGGGAGAGATGTCGCAAGGAGCACGTTGAAGTTCTTGCTGCTCACGGCAGTGAACTAGAGGTGTGGGGGAAGGGGGTGCGCAAATGGCGAGGAGAGGACCCCCCTTACTACACCACTGGTCGGTTCTATTAATAATGGTTATAAATCTTAGGTTCCTAGTGATTTTTTTTGTGTTGGAATATCTTTTGAATTACTCTGGGAAAATGACCCATTTGTATTTTCAAACATAATTCATCATATATTCGTTTTGTAGTGCAACAGCACATTCTGAGTTATCTAATGATAGATATAAATTGAAATTGTAGCACGTTGTATTTTGTTCATGCCATTTTTAGCAATAATTCAAAGAAACCCAATTGTCTCACAACAGAGAATTTTCTCTCTCATTGTAGTAATGACCAATCGCAATGCAATGCTATCTGTCAAACTAAATAAGTTATTGATCCAGAAGGGTACCAGAACCTGATATGGCTCATGTTAAAATGAATCTAACCTGAAAGGAAATCCCTGAACATAACCAAGCAGCAACTAATAAGCTTGAAGCAATTCTGTAAATGGTCAGTAACCCATTGCTGTTACATTACAACTCGGTGAAGTAGACGATGGAACGTGCATTTCTAAAAGCACCCTAGGTACTAAGAACTATACAGGAATATCAACTGGCACCTGCATAGCTTCTGGTAGTGATTGAACCGTGACTCCCAGATTGCAAAACTACAAAACTGTCTCTCAGAAATCAAAATCTGGATGGCCGCAAACAAGCTCCAAATAAACGCCAGAGAAACTGAACTTCTTCGGATCCTCTCTCCTCTGGGAATCATCTACCATAACCTCCAAAGACCAAGTCCGTAGCCTAGCGGTACTTCTTGACTCTAACTTATCATTTACTGACCATATCTCGTAAAGTGGGCTTTGTCTTCATTCTACTATCTACAGCTATGGAAAATAAGAAACTATTTTTCTGAACCGGACTTTTCACAACTTCTCTATGCCTTCGTCCTCTCCTGCATGGTAAATCCAGACGTCTGGTAACCCTAGACATGACTTTACAAAATGATGCTCATTAAGGCCTGAGAAAAGGAATGCCAGAGGACATAATTTGAGGTTGAGGGGTGGTAGATTCAAGAGCAATGTTAGGAAATTCTAATTTACGGAGAGGGTGGTGGATGCCTGGAATGCGCTCCTAAGAGAGGTGGTGGAGAGGAAAACGGTGATTGAGTTCAAAAAAGCGTGGGATGAACACAGAGGATCTAGAATTAGAAAATAATATTACATAAGAACTAGAGAATGACACGGTGAAAAAATTGGTCCCCGTCACCGCCCCGTCCCCGTCTCACCATCCTCTGCACCGCCCCGTCACCGCCATTCCCTTCACCGCCCCGTCACCGCCACTGCCACCCCATTCACCGCCCCGTCACCGCCACTGCAACCCCATTCACCGCCCCGTCACCGTCACCGCTGCATACATAAAAGCCTCAAACGGGTACGATTTTATATACTTTTCTTTATTTACGTATAAAGGAAACATTCTTTAAAACTTTAAAACTCTTCCTCTAGTTCAGCAGCCAAAGCTCTAATTTATAAAATGACAATTGTATAGAATATTGTTTCTTTTTATACTTGAATAAAATAAGTTCAGTATAAAACTATTTGAGGCTTGTTGAAATGGGATGAGATGGTTTGTGGGGATGGGATGGGGATAGGGCCCGAGCTCACGGAGACAGAGCTCACAGGGATGGGGACCAAGTTCGCGGACAAATATTTTCCCCGTGTCACTCTCTAGTTTACAGCTCAATCAAGGCTGGCTCTGATGGGCTGCAAGTCTCCCCTCCCCCCAGCGATCACGGCAGGAGGGCACCCAACCCCTCCTGTAGACCCCCCCCAACGGCCCTCCCGACAATCGCAGCAGAAGGGTACCCAACCCCTCCTGCCGGTCCTCCCAATGGCCTCCCCTAAGATCGCCGGCAGGAGGGTACCCAACCCCTCCTGCTGGACCCCCCCCAACGAACCCTCCCACCACGGAACCCCCTTAGTCTTACTTTCCAAGTTGGACCGGACGGCTCCTCACACGTATGGCCAGTAGGCTTGCCTCCGTCCAAATGAGGCGGGCCCGCCCCTACCCTGCTCAACCCACAGGATCCTAGGGCCTGATTGGTCTAGGCACCTAAAGCCACTCCCGCTATAGGAGGGGCCTTAGGTGCTTGGGCCAATCAGGCCCTAGGATCCTGTGGGTTGGTCAGGGTAGGGGCGGGCCCGCCTCATTTGGACGGAGGCAGGCCTGCTGGCCAGACGAGCGAGGAGCTGTCCGGTCCAACTTGGAAAGTAAGACTAAGGGTGGTGTTTCGGGATGGCGGGGTTTGTTGGGGGAGGGTCCGGCAGGAGGGGTTGGGCACCCTCCTATTGGCGATATAGGGGGCCGTTGGGGGGGCCGGCAGGAGGGGTTGGGCACCCTCCTACCAGTGATCATAGGGGGGCTGTTGGGGAGCTGGCAGGAGGGGTTGGATATCCTCCTGCTGCGATCGTCGGGGGGGCTGTTGGGGTAGGCAGGAGGGGATGGGTACCCTCCTGCCGCGATCGTTGGGGAGGGCTGGTTCTGTCGGCATGAAGGGCTGAGCACCTTCCTGCCGGCGATCGTCGGGGGGGGGGGGCGGGTTCTATTGGCAGGAAGGGTTGATCTGACAAATGAGGAGCACGGTGAAACACAGGTAAATAGCGGTTCCTAGAAGGGGGTACATTGGCCTGCGGGGACAAATCTTTTCACCGTTTTTGCGGGCGGTGAAAACTTTTGTCCCCGTGTCTGCGGCGATTTGGCTTTGGAGTCTCCATAACCCGCAGCCAAACCGCAGCCACGCCGCAGCTCCCTGCGGGGATCGCTCCCCGTGTCATTCTCTAATAAGAACATAAGAAATGCCTGCACTGGATCAGACCTTGGGTCCATCTAGTCCGGCGATCCGCACACGCCAGGGTAGGCCCAGCTAGGCCTACCCTGGCGAATAAGATGTGCATCCAACTTGCCCTTAAATCCTTGAATGGTGGTTTCCTCCACAACCTCTTCCGGGAGAGCGTTCACCACTCGCTGTGTGAAGCAGAACTTTCTGACATTTGTCCTGGCCCTGTCCCCCCACAGCTTCAGTCCATGACCTCTTGTCCAAGTCACCTTTGACATTGTGAATAAGGTTGTTCCCTGTTCTATTTTGTCGAATCCTTTCAGTATTTTAAAAGTCTCTATCAGATCCCCTTGCAGTCTCCTCTTCTGCCAGTACTGGGCAGATTTGCACAGTCTGTACATGGCCGTTTGGGGGAGGATGGGCTGGAGAGGGCTTCAATGGCTGGGAGGGTTTAGATGGACTGGAGTAGATTTTAACAGAGATTTCGGCAGTTGGAACCAAGCACAGTACCGGGTAGAGCTTTGGATCCTTGCCCAGAAATAGCTAAGAAGAAAAAATTTAAAAAATTTAAATTGAATCAGGTTGGGCAGACTGGATGGACCATTCGGATCGTTATCTGCCGTCATCTACTATGTACTATGTATATTAGAAAGAAAATGTTTCCAGGATCTGTATTTGTCCTTTATGAATATTTTAGCCTCCTAGATGTAATTTTACCTCGCAGCACTGCAGCCTCATCTTAAGAAGCTCTTGGTGACGAACTCTGGGCTGAGAAACTGCAAACGGGGCATGGCAAAAGAAAGCTAGCCTGAAACAATGAGCCTCATGTCAACAACAATTAGGGCTTCCCTGACTTGAGCTGGGTTGTTGTTTTCCTCAAAGTGAAGCAATTTATAGAAGCCCCTGTCTCTACAAACTGGTATTTCTTTCCGTTTGCATGCCTGTGGTCTCTTGATTGGAACACACAGCCTCCAGGCTAGACTGCCAAGTGTGATGAAGAATTCATCACTATTATCAAAATGCTGATTCAACTCCTTTGCATATCCTGAAACCAGTAAGAAAAAAGGAATGACTGGAAATTCAAAATTACGTGCATGTTTCTTTAATTTCACATTCAAAACACAATGTAAAATAATCAGATACTTATGTGTACACACTGTTATTATGACCTGTTTTTTTTAAAGTATGTGTTCATTGCTTCCTTGGCATGTTAGTCTGAATTATACAGGGTGGGCCACAGAAAAGTAGCCCACCTCCAGCAATAGTATGACAAGATGAATGAGCAAGTGGATTGTTTTTATTCCCGTACCCACAAGTTAGAACAGATGTTGAAAGTGGTCCCCGTTCATGTCTATAGCCTTCTACAATCACTACTAGCTGTTGCAGGGAGAACCGGTATTAGAGGTGGGCTACTTTTTCATGGCCTACCCTGTATAATCCTAATCTATTGAGCAAAGAGCTGAGTAGCAACGACCACACATATCTTCCAGCCTGAAGTGCAGTAGCGTTCTTATTTGAGAAAATAGGGGAATCCACCATGGAGCATAAAACAACACGTCGACCAAATGAGGATGAATACATTTGTTGAAAATGCTCCCTGAAGTTGCGCCCAGTGCGTTTCGTCTGTGCAGCTTCTTCAGGGGCATATAACTAAATGATAAAGCATAGGAACATAAATGCAATAAGAGCATGAGAATGGCCGCTGCTGGGTCAGACCAGTGGTCCATCGTGCCCAGCAGTCCGCTCACGCGGCGGACCTCTGGTCAAAGACTAGCGCCCTAACTGAGACCAGCCCTACCAGCGCATGTTCTTGTTCAGCAGGAACTTATCTAACTTTGTCTTGAGTCCCTGGAGGGTGTTTTCCCCTATAACAGACTCCGGAAGAGCATTCCAGTTTTCTACCACTCTCTGGGTGAAGAAGAACTTCCTTACGTTTGTACGGAATCTATCCCCTTTCAACTTTAGAGAGTGACCTTTCGTTCTCCCTACCTTGGAACAACCTGTCTTTATCTACTAAGTCTATTTCCTTCATTATCTTGAATATTTCGATCATGTCCCCTCTCAATCTCCTCTGTTCAAGGGAGAAGAGGCCCAGTTTCTCTAATCTTTCGTTGTACAGCAGCTCCTCTAACCCCTTAACCATCTTAGTTGCTCTTCTCTGGACCCTTTCGCGTAGTACCGTGCCCTCCTTCATGTACAGCGACCAGTGCTGAACGCAGTACTCCAGGTGTGGGCGCACCATGGCCCAGTACAGCGGCATGATAACCAATATAATCCAATTGCCTTAAGACAAATTAAAAGATAAAACCCCAAAACTACTTGTCTTTATAACATCAAAAGGAACATATCAAGAACCAATTCAGAAGATGTCTTACCTAACTGAAGTTAAAAACTGCTTTGCTACCAAGAGTAACTAAAGTTGGTGTCCAGTATATGCTTTTCAAACACTGTTAATATATATATATATATATATTGTACAAGGGTGTTTCAAAACAAATATCAGCAAATTGACAGTATTTCATGAAATGAACACCCCTGGTATTTCAAACTCCCATGCAAGGAAGATAAGGGATAGGAAGGGACTTCTATACTGCCTTTTTGTAGTTCCACAGCCACATTCAAAGTGGTTTACACACAGGTACTCAAGCATTTTCGATATCTGTCCCAGTGGGCTCACAGTTTATCTACTGTACCTGAGGCAGTGGAGGATTAAGTAGCTTTCCTAAGGTCACAAGGAGCAGTGTGGGATTTGAACTCACAATCTCAGGGTGCTGAGACTGCAGTGCTGCCAGGTAAAATTACATCTAAGAGGCTAAAATATTCATAAAGGACAAATATAGATCCTGGAAACATTTTCTTTCTAACATAGTAGCTTTAACCACAATGCCACACTCCTCCTCATTAGATACATTCTTAGAGGAAGTGTTAAGATACTTTATTGACCCAACATGAGTCATGTTTCGGCATGCAACACCTGCATCAGGGGTCGGCCAATAAGCAAAATTTAAGGATCAAACTTCAAGGATCAGAATCAGTCCTAAAGCCTGAGCACACTTTCCTGCTGAAGCAACACAGGTCTAAGAGATTGTTCTCTGTGCTCGGGCTTTAGAACTGACTCATAGAAACATAGAAATAGACGGCAGATAAGGGCCACGGCCCATCTAGTCTGCCCACCCTAATGTCCCTCCCCTACCTTTGCCCTGTGAATAGATCCCATGTGCCGATCCCATTTGGCCTTAAAATCAGGCACGCTGCTGGCCTCAATCACCTGTAGTGGAAGACTATTTCAGCGATCAACCACTCTTTCAGTGAAAAATAATTTCCTGGTGTCACCTCGTAGTTTCCCGCCCCTGATTTTCCACGGATGCCCTCTTGTTGTCGTGGGACCCTTGAAAAAGAAGATATCTTCCTCCGCCTCGATGCGGCCCGTAAGATACTTGAACGTCTCGATCATGTCTCCCCTCTCTCTGCGCTCCTCGAGCGAGTATAGCTGTAATTTGTCAAGCCGTTCTTCGTATGGAAGATCCTTGAGTCCTGAGACCATCCGGGTGGCCATTCTCTGCACCGAAGTTTGGTAGTCGTATTTTGCTTATTGGCCGACCCTGGATGCAGGCATTGTATGCTAAAACACGGCTTTTGTTGTGTCAATAAAGACAAATCCCTGTTCATTGAGACCCTTTTTGCTCTTTTCCCACTGTATTATGTTTGGTGTGCTCTGTCCCTCTCCGTGCTGGTCACTGTCCAATAGATGGCATAGTGTGCTTAATTGATAGGGCACTTTATACAAAACTAGTTGTTTAGCCCGTTACATTAACAGGTGCTAGCAGCCCTTCTCCCTTATTTTTACCTCCTCCCTGTCCAGCAACACCTCCCCCCCCTTTCCCTGCTCCCCTCATATATCAGTAGCCCTTCTCCTTTTATCTCCCCCTGTCCAGCAGCAGCAGCACCCCTCCCATTCCCTCCTCCCCCTGTCCAGCAGTAGCTCTTCTCCTTTATGTCCTGCTCCCCCCCTGTCCAGCAGTAGCCCCAGGAAAAGAGTGAGGATCACAGGACCAAAGCTTTTACTGACATCCAAGTAGGGGAAATCCACTCTCCCCACCTCCTTGCTCCTGCTGCACTTCCTCCTCGGCTATACACACGCGCGCACACACACACTTACATACAGCTCTCCGGCTCCTCGCGCCCCTCCTCCACCTTCCACTTCTTCGGCAGGGGCCAACGTTTTCTTTATTTTGTTTTCTTTTCGCGTGTTCCTCCATCACGGAAAAACAGCACTACCGGCCAACTTAGTCCCTTGCCGCCCCCTTCCCGCAGTCCCAACAAACGTCCTTACTCCAGCAGGGGCCGCAGCACTCTAAACACGCTGCTTCGCGGCCTGCTACTGCCCTGATTTGCTCTGCCCGTTTCGGGCAGTAGCAGGCCGCCAAGCAGCGTGTTTAGAGTGCTGCGGCCCCTGCTGGAGTAAGGACGTTTGTTGGGACCACAGGGTGGGAAGAGAAGAGGAGCGGCGGCAAGGAACTAAGGGAGCTGAAGGTAGGGTCGGATGGGAGACTGAACAGGGGTTCGGGTGTGCCGGGGAGAGGAACGAAGACGACGCCGATGACCGGAGAGAGAGAGAGAGCCGCTGCAGCGTCTCTGAAATAGAAAAAAACTTCGGTCTTGACTTTTTTTTTTTTTTTTTTAGTTGAAAGACGCGGCGGTGGCTCCTCTCATGATCCCCAGCTGCGTCGGAAGTCCGACGCAGGCGGGGATCGTGAGAGGAGCCACCGCCGCGTCTTTCAAAGAACCGTAAGCCGCGCATGCGCACTTCCTATGTGTCGCTACAGCTCACGGAAAAGCAGCGCACACTTAGGAACTGCGCATGCGCGGCTTACCATTTTATTATATTAGATGGTGGCACCCTTAGCTGTTTGCACGGTACAGAAGCAGCGAGAAGTCATCAGATTTTTGTGGTTGGATAGTGTGAAACCTTGTAAAATTCATAGAAGAGATGCCTGCATTGATGAGAGAAGAGTGTAAGAGTTGGTACATGCATTTATAAATATTCAATACCTGATGAGGAGAAGGTGGGTCATGCTGATGCCATTATTCATGGAAACAGGCATATTTCTTTAGAAGTTCTGGCCAGGGAATTGGATGTCAGTATCAGATCCGCACATACCATTCTCAAGTATCGCAAGTTGTGTGTATGGTGGGTGCTTAAAAGGGCTGTGGAAGTTTGCACAAAATGGTGGACCTTCCCCTTCCCGGTGCATCCTGGGGTGCACCGGGGAAGGGCCTAAATCCTGATTGGCCCAGATGCCTAAGGCCCCTCCCAACATCTCATGAGCACATGATTCATGTGCAGACTTTCACAGCCTTTGTGGCGTAGTATGACAATGAAGAAGACTTCGTGGCAGAAATCGTTACAGGGGATGAAACCTGAGTGCATCACTATGAGCTTGAAAGCAAGAGGCAGTCTTCGCAGTGGCATCACAGATCATCTTCAGTCAAAAAGCAGTTCAAGTTTTAGCCCTCCACTGGAAAGATCCTGTTCATTCTCTTTTGGGATATGAATGGACCAATTTTGTAGGTTGAAACAGTGAATAGTGCCCAATAGAGAATGACACGGTGACAAAATGCATCACCGTTCCCGTCCCCGCGGATAACCGCGGGAAATAATCCCATGTCATTTTCTAGTGTCTGTTTCAACCTCGGTCCTTCTACACCAGCATTCTTCAAAGCAAAGCTTGCGGGTCAGTGGTTGTGGCCATTCATGCTCTGATTCTTATGTGAGCCAAGAATAATGAAGCCATTGTGACATCACTGATATGATTGGCTCTTAGGCACTGGTGGAATGAGGCATTATGACATCACAATATCTGCTCTGGATACCAGAGACTGTCATTCTGAAGTGTCTGTTTCAGCCTCAGTCCTTCCTGCACACCTCATGTATTAATGGTTTTCTTTCCCACACAGTCTATTCATCACCGGCACGGCCATCTTGCTTATGACCTCATTACCAGAGACCTTAGCCCTGCACAGGAGCCCACTACAGCTGACACGTGGAATCCTGTACTCACAAACATCGGCAGTCCGATAATCAGCATCTGGTAGGTAAGTGCGATACATGGGTCTATAATCGTTGACTGACAGGGCTTTAGAGGGATATAGATGGAGTCGGCATGTTCATATATCGGCTACAGAGGGTGGCTGGCTAGAAACAAGTTTTTATTTTGGTTACATGAAGGTTATAAATGGATGTAGACTAGAAACTGCGTCCTCTATCACACGGATTGACAAGGACGCTGGCTAGATTCTGGCTTTACATTGGGGTCATGGATGTATAACAAAAGAAATAAATAAATACATAAATTCACAAAATAAATTAATTTACCTTAAGGGGTTTACTTTCGCTTTATCCATTTAACGCTTTACATACGGGGTTTTATATGACCTTCATAAGGAGGGTTTACTTTACTTCAACTGCGTCTACAGGACATTATGTCCGATGCTTCCCTTACGGTTTACATTCCTTCCAGAGCTACTACACACACACATTAGGACCGCATATTTACTGGTCTCACATTCGTGGATTATGGGGAAGATGGGATAATTAGGGTGATAGGTACACACTGATCCAGATATGCTCCTCAGTACATTGGCTAGGCTCATCAGTACATTTGCTAGCCTCATCAGGACATTGGATATACTCCTCTGTATATTGCTAGGCTCATCAGTATATTGGATATGCTCCTATGTACATTGCTAGGCTCATCAGTACATGGGATATGCTCCTCTGTACATTGCTAGGCTCATCAGTACATGGGATATGCTCCTCTGTACATTGCTAGGCTCATCTGTACATTGGATATGCTCCTCTGTACATTGGCTAGGCTCATCAGTACATTGGATATGCTCCTCTGTACATTGCTAGGCTCATCAGTACATGGGATATGCTCCTCTGTACATTGCTAGGCTCATCTGTACATTAGATATGCTCCTCTGTACATTGGCTAGGCTCATCAGTACATTGGATATGCTCCTCTGTACATTGCTAGGCTCATCAGTACATGGGATATGCTCCTCTGTACATTGCTAGGCTCATCAGTACATTGGATATGCTCCTCTGTACATTGGCTAGGCTCATCAGTACATTGGATATGCTCCTCTGTACATTGGCTAGGCTCATCTGTACATTGGATATGCTCCTCTGTACATTGCTAGGCTCATCAGTACATTGGATATGCTCCTCTGTACATTGGCTAGGCTCATCTGTACATTGGATATGCTCCTCTGTACATTGCTAGGCTCATCAGTACATTGGATATGCTCCTCTGTACATTGGCTAGGCTCATCTGTACATTGGATATGCTCCTCTGTACATTGCTAGGCTCATCAGTACATGGGATATGCTCCTCTGTACATTGGCTAAGCTCATCAGTACATTGGATATGCTCCTTTGTACATTGCTAGGCTCATCAGTACATTGGATATGCTCCTCTGTACATTGCTAGGCTCATCAGTACATGGGATATGCTCCTCTGTACATTGGCTAAGCTCATCAGTACATTGGATATGCTCCTTTGTACATTGCTAGGCTCATCAGTACATTGGATATGCTCCTCTGTACATTGCTAGGCTCATCAGTACATGGGATATGCTCCTCTGTACATTGGCTAGGCTCATCTGTACATTGGATATGCTCCTTTGTACATTGCTAGGCTCATCAGTACATTGGATATGCTCCTCTGTACATTGCTAGGCTCATCAGTACATTGGATATGCTTCTCTGTACATTGGCTAGGCTCATCAGTACATTGGATATGCTCCTCTGTACATTGGCTAGGCTCATCAGTACATTGGATATGCTCCTCTGTACATTGGCTAGGCTCATCTGTACATTGGATATGCTCCTCTGTACATTGGATATGCTCCTCTGTACATTGGCTAGGCTCATCTGTACATTGGATATGCTCCTCTGTACATTGGCTAGGCTCATCTGTACATTGGATATGCTCCTCTGTACATTGCTAGGCTCATCAGTACATGGGATATGCTCCTCTGTACATTGGCTAAGCTCATCAGTACATTGGATATGCTCCTCTGTACATTGGCTAGGCTCATCAGTACATTGGATATGCTCCTCTGTACATTGGCTAGGCTCATCAGTACATTGGATATGCTCCTCTGTACATTGCTAGGCTCATCAGTACATTGAATATGCTCCTCTGTACATTGGCTAGGCTCATCAGTGCATTGGATATGCTCCTTTACATGGGCATATATATATATTTAGTGCGCAGTACCCGTGCAGTGGGTTGCATCAGCTTAGCTGAGACGATGAAGTCATCTGTACCTGTGGGTTGCATATATATATTTACCTTGGCATATTTTCAGTACAGTGAGGCGATTCAGTACACTGAGGCGATACAGTTATCAGTACTTTGGCATATATATTTAGTGCGCAGTACCCGTGCAGTGGGTTGCATATATTTATATTTTCAGTACACTGAGGCGATTCAGTACACTGAGGCGATAAAGTTATCAGTACCTTGGCATATATATATTTAGTGCACAGTAGTGGGTAGCATATAGGCCGCAGCTACAGCACTTGGGGGGAACCCGCGATAAGCGAGGTTTCGCTATCCCGGGTAGTGGAGGGTAAGCACAGCATATGACTCAATGACATACACCTTTACATTGCTTATGGAATGGGGCATGTCACCTTGCTTGGACGGCAGGGAGGCCAGGCCATGATCTTCACAGCAACGTACTGCTGATCAGAGGACACATCCTTGAACGGGATAGGTCCAGCGAGCAGGGGAAGCTCCTACGGCACCCCACATTCGGAGAGGATGGAGAGGCATATGCTGTGTACCTGATCATGTGGTTATACCTGATTGGTTATTCTGCTCATTTGATGACAGTTGTGATGTAATAGTGCTGTTATGGCTGCGGCCTAATAAAATTCCACACTAGTTGAAAACGCTTGTGTATTGTCTTTGTTTTCAGGACAGGTGGGGTAGAGCACCAAGTGCAGAGTGCATGATTTGAGAGGCAAGGGAGACGTCCTATCAGCCAGAAGGATTATCTTTATTCAAACTAATAGGTCCCAACAAGGATCCAAGTTTCGACGTGTTGAAACAACGCCTTCCTCAGGGGGATACTGACTCGGAGTAATCTTATGGCGCGCTGAACAAAAATCCACAAAAAGGCGCCTTTTTGGAGCGTCGTAAAGCAAAATTCTCCCCAAAACGCCGAAGAGTGAAACTTGGATCTTTGCTGGGACCTTTAGTTTTGAATCAAGATAATCCTTCTGGCTGATAGGATCCCCTCCCCCTTTGCCTCTTTCTCTGTAGGGTTTTATGAGCAGTCCCTGGAGAGGGACAGATTCTTTAGACTAGCAGGGACAACTAAAACAAGAGGTCATTCAGAAAAACTGAGAGGAGACAGATTCATAACGAATGCAAGGAGGTTCTTCTTCACTCAGAGGGTGGTGGACACCTGGAACGCGCTTCCCGGAGAGGTGATAGGACAGAGTACAATTCTGGGGTTCAAAAAGGGACTGGATGATTTCCTGGAAGCAAAGGGAATAACAGGGTACAGATAGAGGTTTACCTTACAGGACATTGAGCGAATAGGGTATGGATATTTTAGGTTAGGTAGGGAACACTTTCAGGTCATGGACCTGGGGGGCCGCCGCGGGAGCGAACTGCCGGGCACGATGGACCCCTGGTCTGACCCGGCAGAGGCAACGCTTATGTTCTTATGTTCTTAATGCCTTTGAAAACTTCCCTCTCAGGAAGCCGGATTCACTGTAGAGCATGTTTTTGTAAATATCCTGTTCGCCGTAGAACCACCTCGCATTTTTGCCTGATGACTTTGCAAATCCCAGTGGCAGCATGTGCGAGAGAATGAACTCATGCCAGTAATTTTACTGCCCTTATATCTTGCATGACAGCGTGGAACAAATTAAACCATTGTTCTACTCATAAAAGTGGCATTGGCAGTTATTTGTCACCCAAGAACATAGCTCATTTTATGGCTCCTTCACTCATATTTTATGTAGAGGGTCATATTTTTAGCCTGAGAAAGAAGTAATGTGTTGAAAGCAATATACAGTAAATAAACAAATGTGAATGCTTCTAAGGGCGGCGGCAGCTGACCAGTACCCGAGGGTAGAGGGATATTAAATGGCCATTGCTGACAAAAAAAAAAAAGAAATAGCAATCGGCACCTATGCATTAGTCTATCTTATCTGTCCTCCCTAGCAACCCTGCTCCGCAACACCACATTAGCCCAGCATTGCAATGTTGTTGCTTAGCAACAGATGATTTCTATCCAAAATATGAGTTAGTGGCTTTGGGAACATTATTGGCTTCTACTCAGTCAAAATGGCCATAAAATGAATGAGGGCAGATAATGGTATGTAAGGCTATTCTGAAGAATGCCGCGTTTATATAGAGAACAACAACAAAAAAGGGAACAGAAACCCTCACGTGAAGTCAAACACCAGAAGAACAAGTGGGGGGGGGGGAGATAGACCACGTCAACCTTGGGGTAGACAATCTTTATTTGTATAAATCAACTTACAACCATAATACATATAAAATCACATGAAAAAGTCCAAATGGTATGGAAAGTCCTATTTTGGAGTATTATAGTTGTAAGTTGATTTATACAACTAGAGATTGTCTACCCCAAGGTTGACGTGGTCTATCCCACCCCCCACTTGTTCTTCTGGTGTTTATATATTTGTGGCTTGCCCTGTTTCCTATGAGTAATACATTATAAAAACACAAAACAAAAAAAGAATGAATAAACATGATCGATAATATGAGGCAATTATAACCAAAATAAAATACATTTGATAGGGTTAAAGCCCCAGCATCAGCAGTAGAGGTATCTGGTAAATCATTGGTTTTCAACTTAGGGCTCCTTTTACTAAGGTGAGCTATACTTTTTAGCGCACGCTAACCACGCTCTGAACGCTAACGTAGAGAATGACACGGTGACAAAATTCATCACCGTTCCCGTCCCCGCGGATAACCGCGGGAAATAATCCCATGTCATTTTCTAGTGTCTATTTCAACCTTGGTCCTTCTACACCAGCATTCTTCAAAGCAAAGCTTGCGGGTCAGTGGTTGTGCCCAATTATACTCTGATTCTTTCCTCTCTCCTTAAAGAATGGCATGAAGATGGTTTCCCGCGGTTATCCGCGGGGACGGGAACGGTGATGAATTTTGTCACCCTGTCATTCTCTACGCTAACGCGTGCATGTTAGTCTATGGATGCGTTAGTGGTTAGCACGTGCTAAAACGCATAGCGCACCTTAGTAAAACAGGGGGTAAGGCTTCAAGGACCACCTGGCCAGCTGGGTTTTCGGGATATCCACAAAGAATATAGATGAGAGAGATTTACATACCAAGAAGACAGTACATGCAAATCTCTTGCATGCATTTCCATGGCAGAAATCCTGAAAATTTGACTAGCCAGCTAACTCTGAGGACAGGGTTGAAAGCGCATCTTAATAAAAGAGGGACTTAGAGTCATTTTCAAACAGAAAAAGCATCTGGGTTTCCCTTTCAAAAATAGTTCTAAGATAGATGTATGTGCCAGAAAGGGCCTGATTCTATACTGTGCCTAAAACATAGAATTGTGTCTGGTGGGTGCTCTAACCTTCGACATTTCCTATTTATGCCAGGGTTTTCTCGGTCTACTGGCACCTAAGTCCACGTTAGATACCTACATGCAAACACATGCCTAAGATCCACCCATGATCCACCCCCTAACTATGGGCTAGATTCACTAAGCAAACCGATCGTGTACCGACTCCGGCTCGATTCACTAACCTTCCTCCACACCCCATCCGCACCCCATCCGATCTGCGCATGCAAATGACTAAAAAGGCATGTAAATTTCTTAACACGTCGATTCATGAAACCATTTACTGGCCTTTCCTGTCCAAAAAGTTACGACTGCTGAGGACCAGTCGTTTACAGCCTCGCTGGCTATTTCTGCCTAGCAACTGTTAAGAATGCCATTAAAAATATATATCTTCCCCTACAAAAATCTAAAATATATCTAAACTTTGAAATATATGTAAACTTTCATGTACCTAAGCGTTAGAAATATATTTTTTATTTTTTTTGGAATGCGCATAGCAAGCGCAGGAGTGAATCTCGGCTTTATAATGCGCAGGGCAAGAAAATCGCGGATTTACTCCGTGCTCTCCTTGCGCATTGTACATTTCAAATATCAATGCCAAATAACCAAAAAAAAAAAGATCCTAATTCAAATATAACTTTAAAGTGTCAGCTATCCCTCCCCCAGCTAGATTAAACCACGCCCCATTTCTACGCAGTGAAGTCCGAAAGAGCTAGCGCATGCGTTATCAGTTTCAAAACCAACAAGGATGCAGATCGATGTTTCAGCGCTAATAGCGGTGTGTTTACGATTGGATCATTTGCATGGACAAGCTGTACTGAATCGATCGTCTAAAATGACTCAGAAACAGATAGGACACGAATAGGATAGATTTCGGGACTTTAGTGAATCCTGCCCTATGCCCACTTTCTGGTAGGTGCTTTGGACTACCTGAAAGTCATAGGTGCCTACCGAGAGAGGTGTCTGCCACCCAATTAATTTTAATTTAAGCCAATTATGATGTGCTATTTGGCAATTATCAGTGCCGATTAAGCTTTATAAATAATTAAGGTAGGTGCCTAATTTTAGGCGCCTGTTATAGAATCAGTGTCAAAATGTCTAAAAAGAAGAGCCATGTTCCAAACTGACGTGAAAATTATTAATGCGAATAAAACGGGCACAAGAACATTTGCCCGGCAATATTTTGAGAGAAATGGCTACACAGCCATCTTTGCACATCGGCGGCACCCAGGTACAATCCCCACCACAACTCTTTTGTTTGGGAAACTTAAAAACATAAAGAAATGAAGAAAGATAAAAGCAAAATGGCCCCTTAATAAGAAGCTAGCCCATAACAGAATTTCTGTGTTATGCAGAACACTTTGAAAGAAATTCTAAAAGCCACCAGGATCCAGGGAAATATCTCCAGTCCTGGAGTAATATGCTCATGAAGCTTCAAGACTTTATTTCAAAGTTCCAAATATATGGCAGCACCCCGAGTTCTTCGATAGTCTTCCTAATAAAGCATTACAATAATCCATATGTCCGGTAGACTGTGGACTACTCATTACTGCTGAATAATTGACATGTTTCTGCTGTGCAAGTTCTGCATCCATGGTTACACCTAAGATTATTGATTGGTTTATTGATTCTTAGGTTCATATTAGGGAAGGGGGGTGAGGTCAGTATTAGAGGTCAATTTTATGACTCAAAGTAGTTCAGATTTTTGTGTATTTAGGGCCAGTTTATTTTCTACCATCCAACTGTGTACTGCTAATAAGCAGACCAAGAGCTATGCTAATTTCTAACCATGGGCAGTCCCCAGTTTGCAGTAAATTTGCACATTATCTGCATAAAATATACATTCCATCCCCATACGATTAATTAGATAGTCTAATAGCAGTACATAGATATTAAAAAAGCAATGGAAAAAGTATAGTGCTTTGAGGAACACCAGAAAAGAGAACTCAAGGCCCAGAGAACTCATTATCCGATGCTCTCCATTGAGATTCATCACAAAGAAAAGAACAAAATCAATCATGTAGCCTGCTTTTAATGCTAAGAGCAGAAAGTATTTATATACAATGTTTGGTCAACTGTGTTGTAAGCTGATGAAAGAATTACTATTAGATTTTTTTTCTTATATCTACATTCATCGTCAATTCTTCTATTAAGTCTATTTTCAAAAAAGATAAACCAGCACTTGGATGTCTTACTTGTCAAAGAATCCAAGTGGGCATTCTCAAAATAGACTTTCTAGATCAGGGCTGCCCAAGTCCGGTCCTCGTGATCTACTGGCAGGCCAGGATTTCAGGATATCCACAATGAATATGCATGAGAGAGATTTGCATACCAAGAAGGCAGTGCAGGCAAATCTTTCTCATGCATATTCATTGTTGATATACTGAAAACCTGGCCTTCCAGTAGATCTCAAGCCCTGTTCTAGATGCTTTGGTTGTTTTGTCTCCAGTGCATCTAAATCAGTGGTTCCAAAACCTGTCCTGGGAGACCCCCAGCCAGTCAGGTTTTCCAGATATCCCTAATGAATATGCATGAGAGAGATTTGCATATAATGGAAGTGACAGGTATGCAAATCTAATAATAATAATAATAATAACTTTATTTTTCTATACCGCCATAGTCAGGTGACTTCTAGGCGGTTCACACTGTAAGAAGGCTGGACATTCAGCGAATAACAAGGTCACAATACAATACAATAAGTCAACATACAATACAAGACAAAACAATACAATACAATACAATACAATGAGTGTATACCACACAGTACAATATAATACAACGAGTCTAAATATAATACAATACAATAAGTCTAAAGACAACACCACACATAAGTCTAATACAGTATCGTACAATGAGTCTAAATATAATACAATAGTGAAGAGGGGAAAGTTACAGATTGGGGTTCAATGGGTAATGAGTAACATTAGGGATATTCATTAGGGATATCTGGAAAACTTGACTGGCTGGGGGTCTCCCAGGACAGGTTTGGGAACCACTGATCTAAATCTTAAGGGGGAGGGCATGTTAGAGGCATGTTTTGGACGGGCTTAGGTGGGCTTAGGACTTGGACACTCTGCAGGGATAATCAAACCTTCAAAAAAAAAGTCCAGGGCTTTTTTTTTTTTTTTTAAATGTTTGGAGCTAGACTTGTTTTAAAAGCATCTAAATGCCAAATGACTACTGGATGGATTAAGGCAGGTGTGCACAACTTTGGCCCTGGCCAGGCCAGGTTTTCAGGATTTCCCAAATGAATATGCATGAGATCAATATGCATGCAATGGAAGCAGTGCAGGCAAACAAATCTCATGCAAATTCACTGGGGAAATCCTGAAAACCCGATTGGATTCGGCCCTCGAGGACCCCTGGATTAAGGCATGAGCCCTTCCCCCCTTACTCACCAAGTGGTCATCGACCCCCCCCCCCCATCACCCAATGATGTGAAAAAAACCCCACAGTACTGTCCAGTCTGTAAGACAGATTCATATGTCTAACATACATTGGCACAACACAGCAGAGGGGCACTCTAAGGATTACTGCAGTGAATGCCATATTAAAAGTCCCAGATTCAGATGTCATTATAACTTGCTTATATTGGATGGTGAGCTCTCCAAAACCCACTGTACCTACATAAAGATGATACCTGCAGGCTTTAGGGCTATTGATGTGGCATACAGGAGGGTACGGTAAGTTTTAGGTGGGTTTTGTAGGGCTCACCATACAATATAAGCAAGTTATAATGACATCTGTACCTGGGACTTTTAATATGACATTCACTGCAGTAATCCTTAGAGTGGCCTTCTGCTTTACTCGGATCCATTCTTAGACAGTATTTCCAATAAATACTGAATGAAAGATATTGAAGCGGTATGAATCCTGATAATTAAGGTAAAACTAAGGATATAAGCATCATACATGAGAACATAACATAAGAATTGCCATGCTGGGACAGATCGAAGGTCCATCCTGTCCGAAGACCGAAGGCCCAGTATCCTGTCTCCAACAGCGGTGGTCTGCTTTAGATTCTGAAATGTATTATTCAACATTTGGCTTACAAAGGTCTAGCTGTCATTCCAAAATAGTTTATTAACCTCTGAAACAGAGGAACTCAGACTAAGCATAGTTATTAAACCATGAGACTAAGGAACTATGCCTAATTCTGGCTCACAAATATATATTACATGGAGATATTTCTTTAGATATATGTATTCCATTATCCCTTTGGGAATATTTTGAGCTGAACTGCAGAGTTCTGCAGATCTTAACTCACTTAAAAGTGTTTTCACCAGAGGGGTCCCTGGCGGATCAAGAACTTTCCCTCTCACTCCCTACCAGCTTCTGCTCATTAAGTCCTGCTCGAAACCTCCAAGGAAAAATTATTCATGGCATCTTTGTCTTTATAAAGTCTGCTGTGGGAGGTCGGATGTGCTGATCCAGTAGATTTCTATAAGAGGCAAAGCCCAGGATGTTTCAGGATTTTTTTTTTTTTTTAATCTTTACTGCATTGTTGCCAAGCAACATTTCTTTACAAGAAGCTAAAAAACTGAAAACTGAGAATTTTATAATATAATCAAAGCAACGTGCAGGAAAGATGAAGCCCTAATGGGTATTTATTAGTTATGTAATAGAGAATGTTACAGTATAAAAGGTGTGTTTTTCGTGCCTTAAGTCTATCTCGGGACTTCTCAAACATGCTGGATTTTCAACATATTCATATGTTTGACATAAATTTGCATATATTGTAGACTTAGATTATTCAAATACATACTTGTTATCTTTGTTGTGAATATTCTGAAAACCCTACTGCAGGGGTGTCCAATGTCGGTCCTCGAGGGCCGCAATCCAGTCGGGTTTTCAGGATTTCCCCAATAAATATGCATGAGATCTCTATTTATGCTAATAGATCTCATGCATGTTCATTGGGGAAATCCTAAAAACCCGACTGGATTGCGGCTCTCAAGGACCGACATTGGACAATTCTGCCCTACTGGTTCTCTGGACAGTTTTTGGAAACTGCAGAGGGGCATTTTTTATAGGACGTCTAAGTCTTAGTTTGGACATTTTGGGAAAGATGTCCAGAAATCCAATGGAGAAAATGTCCATTCTCAAAACAACAAGACATCTATCTTAAAAAAAAAAAAAATGACCTATGTAGATGTTTTGGTCCTTAGAACATCTATCTTTTTTGGCCATTCTTGAATATAAATATGTCCACATGAAAAAGCAAGCTTTTGTTTAGGCTTTCTTAGCAAATGATTCAGACTAGAGAATGACACGGTGACAAAATTCATCACCGTTCCCATCCCCGCGGATAACCGCGGGAAATAATCCCATTTTATTTTTTAGTGTCTATTTCAGCCTCAGTCCTTCTACACCAGCATTCTTCAAAGCAAAGCTTGCGGGTCAGTGGTTGTGGCCATTCATACTCTGATTCTTATGTGGGCCAAGGATAATGAAGCCATTGTGACATCACTGATGTGATTGGCTCTTAGGCACTGGTGGAATGTGGCATTATGACATCACAATATCTGCTCTGGATACCAGAGACTGTCATTCTGAAGTGTCTGTTTCAACCTCAGTCCTTCTACACCAGCATTCTTCAAAGCAAAGCTTGAGGGTCAGTGGTTGTAGCCATTCATACTCTGATTCTTATGTGAGCCAAGGATAATGAAGCCATTGTGACATCACTGATGTGATTGGCTCTTAGGCACTGATGGAATGAGGCATTATGACATCACAATATCTGCTCTGGATACCAGAGACTGTCATTCTGTAGTGTCTGTTTCAACCTCGGTCCTTCTACACCAGCATTCTTCAAAGCAAAGCTTGCGGGTCAGTGGTTGTGGCCATTCATACTCTGATTCTTATGTGAGCCAAGGATAATGAAGCCATTGTGACATAACTGATGTGATTGGCTCTTAGGCACTGATGGAATGAGGCATTATGACATCACAATATCTGCTCTGGATACCAGAGACTGTCATTCTGTAGTGTCTGTTTCAACCTCGGTCCTTCTACACCAGCATTCTTCAAAGCAAAGCTTGCGGGTCAGTGGTTGTGGCCATTCATACTCTGATTCTTATGTGAGCCAAGGATAATGAAGCCATTGTGACATCACTGATGTGATTGGTTCTTAGGCACTGGTGGAATGAGGCATTATGACATCACAATATCTGCTCTGGATACCAGAGACTGTCATTCTGTAGTGTCTGTTTCAACCTCGGTCCTTCTACACCAGCATTCTTCAAAGCAAAGTTTGCGGGTCAGTGGTTGTGGCCATTCATACTCTGATTCTTCCCTCCTTAAAGAATGGCATGAAGATTGTTTACCGCAGTTATCCGCGGGAGCGGGAACGGTGATGAATTTTGTCACCGTGTCATTCTCTGATTCAGACAGCTAAGCATAGCAGAGGGGCTCTTTTAAGAAGTGCTGTCATATTAAAAGTCCCAGGTACAAATGTCACTATGTCTTGCTTCTATTGTATGGTGAGCTCTCCAAAACCCACCCAAAACTTACTGTATCCACCTGTCCACCAACTGCAGGTCTCATCTTAATGCAGGTATAGTAGGTTTTGGAGGCCTCACAATACAATTTAAGCAAGTTAGTGACATCTGTACCTGGAACTTTTAATGTGAAATTTACTGCAGTAACTCATAAGAGTGCCTCTTTGCTTTCTGGGCTCAAATGTCTGTGTTAACATCTGATGCTGCTTGGGCTGAGAACTTTTCAGCACACCCTCATTAATGCAGGCTAGAATGTATTAGGTTTTTTAACATCTTTGGGTGGTGGGAGGGAGTTAGTGACCACTGGGGGACTAATTCCTCCATTATTCATCTGGTCTGTCTCAGCACCTTTTTAGCATTTAGATACTTTTAAAACAGGTCTAGCTCCAAATGTCTAAAAAAGAGGCCAAGACCTTTTTATTAAAGGTTTGATTATGCCTAACAAGTGTCCAAATCCACCCACCCAAAACAAGCCTCTAACATGCTCCCTTAAGATTTGGACACACTGGAGACAAAATAACCAGAATAACATCTAGAAAGTCTGTTTTGAGAATTCCCACTTGGACTTTTTGACTAGTAAGACATCCAAGTGCTGGTTTATAATGTCTTTTGGACGTCTATCTTTTTTGAAGATGAGCCCCCTAGTCTCCGTATGTGAGTGGGGTTTGTTTTCTCAAACAGTGCCACCTCTTTCATTACCCATCCTACGTAGTCACTAATCAGTCAGTATCTCTTGTCCCAAGCCTCCCTTCTTCCACCCATCATAGTTCCTGGTTAACATAGCTCTTGCCTAGCAGTCCCTCCCTCATAAGTGTATGTGGCTGTAGACATTTTAGCAGGATTTCCAAAATTCTGAGGCACACAGTGAGTGAACATTAGAAGGTTTTATGTATGTAAACTCTCATATGAAAGTGTGTGCAGTGATAACATGTATTCTTTTACCTGACCCGAGTATACGGTAGTTATATTCATGGGTGTGTTTTGGGTGGAACACAGATGAAGTTGAAATTAATACACATATATTTTGCACTTGATCCTGAGCAAGCTTAATGTCTGCTACAGCTTATTTGGAGCAATTTATAGACACACACAAGACAGTTCTTTAACAGGGAAACATGAGTACCTAATTTCCCTTACAGAATATTAGATTTTAAGAACTTGACTTTGGTCTACTTGTTTGTCTTTAATTTTATATCTAACAATAAATCAAACGGATTGAAAAGTAAGTTATACTGCTTAAGATAAGTTTGTCATTCATTGAACATTTTGGCTTTTCTTGTGGCAGCAGATGGCAGTTGACATGCGATACCTCCTTGTAGAGCAGTGGTCTCAAACTCAAACCCTTTGCAGGGCCACATTTTGGATTTGGAGGTCCTTGGAGGGCCTCAGAAAAAAATAGTTAATGTCTTATTAAAGAAATGACAATCTTGCATGAGGTAAAACTCTTTATAGTTGATAAATCTTTCCTTTTGGCTAAGTCTTAATAATAATATTGTAATTTATAGCTAAAGAGCCATATGATCAAGAAACTGATTTATTTTACTTTTGTGATTATGATAAACATACCAAGGGCCTCAAAATAGTACCTGGAAGGCCGCATGTGGCCCCCGGACCGCGAGTTTGAGACCACTGTTGTAGAGTTATGAGTAGGAAATGGGAGCTGAATAAATAAGATATAATACTATTCTTGGGGGGAAAAGCCCATTTCTTTAGAAAGGACATAGAGATGAATGTTTATAAACATTATAATTATAGGTCCTTGATGTCAACTGAATATAAGGACTTTTAAAACTACACTTAAAAAGATTCTACAGCTTTAAAAAATGAATCGGTCTGCGAAAATTACAAGAGACTATCCAAACAATTTGTACACTGAGGGAAGAGAGTGGTGCAGTGGTTAAAGCTACAGCCTCAGCACCCTGAGTTCTGGGTTCAAACCCACGATGCTCCTTGTGACCCTAGGCAAGTAACTTAATCCCCCCATTGCCCTAGGTAGAGTATGAGCCCACTAGGACAGACAGGGAAAAATGCTTGAGTACCTGAATAAACTCATGTAAACCATTCTGAGCTCTCCTGGGAGAATGGTATAGAACATTGAATGAATGAATATACCAAGGGCGAATCAAAAATTAAAGACAATTGTTAAATTACCAGAACAGAGCTAGCAAAATGCAACATATGTAATATTACCAAAATCTGACCATTCCTCTGTGAGCACATTACCAAAACACTTATCCATACCCTCATCACCTCTTGCTTAGACTACTGCAATTCACTACTCAGGCCCTCTGCTTAGCCACCTTACTCCCCTCCAATTTGTCCAGAATTCAGCTGCACGACTCATATTCCGGGAGAGCCAAATAACTCACATTACTCCTCTGCTAAAGTCACTTCATTGGCTTCCCATCCATTTCCGAATACAATTCAAACTCCTCTTACCCACAAATGCACTCACTTAGCTGCCCCTCACTATCTCTCTTCACTTATCTTCCCCTATGATTGCCCCCCTCCCTCTTTTCTGTGCCCTTCTCGCCGGCTGCCAACTCCAGACTCCATCCCTTCTGCTTTGCTGCACCGTATGCTTGGAACTAGCTGCCCAAATCCCTACGGAAGGCTCTGTCTCTGGCAGTGTTCAAGGCCCAGTTAAAAGCTCACCTCTTTCAGAGTGCTTTCAACTCCTAACTCCTTTCACCTTGGGCTCTACATCCCCAACCCTCTAGGTCATGTCTGTCTCTCCAAGTTAGATGGTAAGCTCTTCGGAACAGGGACAGTCTATAAATGTCATCCTACCTCTTGGAGAGTACTTTTGACGCCTAACTCCTCTCACCTTGGGTTCTGCATCCCCCAACCTTATATGTCAGGTCTGTCTGTCCAAGTTAGATTGTAAGTTCTTCTGAGCAGGAACTGTCTATAAATGTCAAAATGTACAGTGCTGCATATGCCTCACAGTGCTATAGAAGTGATTAGTAGTAGTAGCTGCATGCCTCTGGTAGCACTATAGAAATAATTAATAGTAGCAGTAATTAAAAGTAGTAGCATATGTACTTGTACATTACCTCTTGAATAGTTTATCCACGTACAGTGCAGCACTTGGCCTTTAGTCAGAAACATTGATGCTCCATTGCAAGATTGCATCATCGAAGAAGAACGTGCACTTTCTTTGGGCAGAGGGAGTAAAACCTGTGGAAATTCACCATCGGATATTGACTCAATATGGACATAGCACCATGAATCAACGAAAGGTTGGAGTATTGTGTTCAGTTTTGGAGACCGTATCTGGCGAAAGACGTAAGAAGACTAGAGACGGTCCAGAGGAGGGCGACGAAAATGATAGGAGGCTTGCGCCAGAAGACGTATGAGGAGAGACTGGAAGCCCTGAATATGTATACCCTAGAGGAAAGGAGAGACAGGGGAGATCTGATTCAGACGTTCAAATACTTGAAGGGTATTAACGTAGAACAAAATCTTTTCCAGAGAAAGGAAAACGGTAAAACCAGAGGACATAATTTGAGGTTGAGGGGTGGTAGATTCAGGGGCAATGTTAGGAAATTCTACTTTACGGAGAGGGTAGTGGATGCCTGGAATGCACTCCCGAGAGAGGTGGTGGAGAGTAAAACTGTGACTGAGTTCAAAGAAGCGTGGGATGAACACAGAAGATTTAGAATCAGAAAATAATATTAAAGATTGAACTAGGCCAGTTACTGGGCAGACTTGTACGGTCTGTGTCTGTGCATGGCCGTTTGGAGGAGGATGGGCAGGGGAGGGCTTCAATGGCTGGGAGGGTGTAGATGGGCTGGAGTAAGTCTTAACAGAGATTTCGGAAGTTGGAACCCAAGCACAGTACCGGGTAAAGCTTTGGATTCTCGCCCAGAAATAGCTAAGAAGAAAAAAAAAAAAATTTAAATTGAATCAGGTTGGGCAGACTGGATTGACCATTCGGGTCTTTATCTGCCGTCATCTACTATGTTACTATGTATGTTACTATGAGTTGGTAAAAAGGTTTAAAGCAGGAAGAACAGGTGTAACCAACGAAGGTCGTTCTGGTCACACATCAACACTTCACACACAAGAGCACGTTGACAGCGGATGCTTTGATTAGAGAAGACCGATGGATAACATTGTCTCAGTTGGCTGTAAATTTGGATATCAGCTATGGATCTGCATGTGCTATAATGCATGATGATTTGGGATATAGGGAAGTCTGTGCACGACGGGTTCCCAAACAGCTTTCCAATCTGCACAGTGTGTGGAGGTTGCAACCCAGTTCCTGAGATGATATGAAGAAGATCTGAGTATTCTAGAGAGCATTGTCACCAGCAACGAGACCTGGGTGCATCACTGTGACCCGGAGAGCAAAAAACAAAGCATGATGAAGTAAAGGAAGCGGTGCTCACCTGACTTTGGGAGCAGCCGAAAAACTTCTCTGCAGGAATGCAGAAGCAATGTGAATGCTTTGTCTTTCATGGGGACTATGTGGAAAAGCGATATGTTCAAATGGTCACAGTTACTTCTATTAAAAGCCATTAAACTTTTATTAAACTTCTATTAAACTTCTATTAAAGCCTTTACTTTTTGATTCACCCTCATACATTTTCAGTGGCTATTTCCTCAGCTGGAGCCACTACCATCTGCTGAGCACCCTAGTCAATTGACTGTCATTTTCAAGACAGGCAACGATCTTGACAGGAGGTCTCAAGGAGGTACCCTGTGGAGCATCAGATTTGATGTCTTCTTGGTGGATTTTTTTTTTCTGTTGGTTTTTATCCAAGATCCCTTTTTATTTTCTTGCTGAGATTTCAAACTGAATGCTGCTGTAATTTTGTATTTTGCTGGCAGGGGTGACAAACAAATTCAATTCTCTGTAAGAACACATGCAGAAAATCACTTGACAACATCCCTTGGCTCACTCGGGTCTGCATGTTGCTCCTGCCAGCATAATATAAATTGTTTTTTTCCAAGTTTCGAGCCCAGCCACTGCTCCTCAGGTTGAATCTGGGGATGCTTGAAAGCAGAGTTCACAGCCCCTGGGAGCTTACTCTTAGCCACTGTAGCATGGCAATACCCCAAACTCCTCAGCAAAGCGATTCTATCCCCCAGTTTTGACTAGAATGCCTGAAAAATATTGGCAATTTATTCAAGATAATGCTAGCAAAATTACTCAAGTTAATCTCTGTATGGACTCAAATTATTCCTATTGAAGCAATGACATGAAATCCTCCATAGGGGCTTGAGTCAGACGTGTTATTTGTTAATTGCAGCTAAATCTTATCTAATCAGTAATCTTATATTCCGCTATTTTTTTCAATTCAGATTCAAAGCAGTTTACAAAAAGAAAAACTCTTTGTTAAGGGAAATACATATACTTAAAAATTATTACACAAAGAGTTAAAATATCAAGAATAATATTTATCAAAAAAGTAGGTCTTTAAAGCTACACGAAAAATAATATATGAATCTAGGCTTCATATTTCTAATGGAAGACTGTTCCACGTCTGAACAGCCTGATAACAAAATGATCATACCAGCTGAGTCTTCCTAATCTAATCTAATCAGTATTCTTCTATTTGGCTATTTTTTAAATTCAGATTCAAAGCAGATTATAACAAGAAAAGCCATACATTAAGTGGAGCACAAATACTTAAAAATTGTTGCACAAAGAGAAAAAATAACATTTTAAAATTGTTGCACAGAGAAAAAATAACATTTATCAAAAAAGTAGGTCTTTAAAATGTTATGAAAAATAACATACAAATTCAGGTTTCTTATTTCTAAAGGAAGACTGTTCCACATCTGAACTGCCTGATAAGGAATTGATTGTAAAAGATGACTCGTCCTAATTACTCTAAAAACAGTTGGAAACTGAAGTTTAAAGCTACAGTTACTCCGTGTAGTAATAAAATTAGCTGAAACACATAAAAAAAGATGCTAATAGTTTTGGAGCATTACCATATGAACTAGACATGATACCTTTAAACTTAATCCTGTATTAAGTTGTTGAAAGTATTTTTAAGGGTACTTTTCTTACGTCATAAGCTATATGTATGATGATTCTGGATTACTGTATACCAGTGTATGTGTATTTTTATGTTTCTATATATGTTACTTTGGAAACCACCAAGATTTTTGGCGTATAAAATTTCTTTAAAAATAAATAAATAATCGGAAGCCAGTGCAATTTACGCAAGAGCGCTGAAACCCTTTCAAATTTTCTAGCCTGAAAATAGATATTGAAAGCTATTTCTAGTCAAGAAGATTGGTTACTTAGGTGTTATCACACTTAAAAGCGGAGACATGATAGAAACCTTCAAAATCATGAAGGGTATAGAGAAGGTAGACGGGGACAAATTCTTCAGGCTGTGGGGAGCTACAAGCACAAGGGGGCACTCGGAGAAATTGAAAAAGGACAGATTTAGAACAAATGCTAGGAGGTTCTTCTTCACTCAGAGGGTGGTGGACACATGGAACGCGCTCCCGGAGGCTGTAATAGGCCAGAGCACGCTACAGGGGTTCAAGGAGGGTCTAGATAGGTTCCTAAAAGATAAGGGGATTGAGGGGTACAGATAGAAGTAGAGGTAGGTTATAAGATTAGACAGAAACCACTTCACAGGTCACGGACCTGATGGGCCGCCGCGGGAGCGGGCCGCTGGGCGCAATGGACCTCTGGTCTGACCCAGTGGAGGCAACTTCTTATGTTCTTATGAGTTCTAGAAAAAAATATATATGATGATGTGGCCTATTTATCAAAATCAGTGGTCCTCAACCAAGTCCTCAGGATACACCAAGCCAGTCAGGTTTTCTTTAAAAAATATATATATATTCTTTATTCATTTTCAAAACATCAATTGGGCACAAAAGATGATGCATTTACATAAGATATTATCATTACAGCACAATATACTTAATAGAATAAAAACAAGACTTATTTTCCCCCACCTACTTTCCAATTAACCAACACCTCATAAAATACCTGTAAACAACCTATCTATATCTCTTAACCAATACCAAAACATACCCCCCTTCCCAGATGTGTATGATTTCCTCAGTTATATAAATAAATCCATCCTTACAATATTTAGTTAATGGTTCCCAAACTTCCATAAATTTTTTATAATATCCCTTCGGAATGGCCATAAATTTTTCCATTTTAAAAAGACATAACATAGGGATTCCCACCAGAATGAATAATTTAATCTGTTCCAATTCTTTAAGCTACATGACAATCCCCGTCATTATAAACAAAAGTTTGTCATTTTTTGCCGAAATTTGACTTTTTGCCCTCATAGATGTTCCAAATTAAATGGTATCATATGATGCCACTGGATTTTCTAATAAATTATTAACTTGATCCCAAAACGATCTCCAGAATTTTAGTATCAAGGAACAATACTCAGGTTTTCAAAATATTAACAATGAATATGCATGAGTTAAATTTGCATGTACTACCTCCATTGTATGCAAATCACTCTCATTTATAAGAACATAAGCAATGCCTCCACTGGATCAGACCTGAGGTCCATCGTGCCCAGCAGTCCGCTCACACGGCAGCCCCAACAGGTCCAGGACCTGTGCAGTAATCCTCTATCTATACCCCTCTATCACTTTTTCCAGCAGGAAATTGTCCAATCCTTTCTTGAACTCCAGTACCGTACTCTGTCCTATTACGCCCTCTGGAAGCGCATTCCAGGTGTCCACCACATGCTGGGTAAAGAAAAACTTCCTTGCATTTGTTTTGAATCTGTCCCCTTCCAACTTTTCCAAATGCCCTCTTGTTCTTTTATGTTTTGAAAGTTTGAAGAATCTGTCCCTCTCTACTCTCTCTATGCCCTTCATGATCTTGTAGGTCTCTATCATGTCTCCTCTGAGTCTCCGCTTTTCCAGGGAGAAGAGCCCCAGTCTCTCCAATCTTTCAGTGTATGAAAGGTTTTCCATGCTCTTAATCATTCGTGTCGCTCTCCTCTGGACCCTCTCAAGTACCTTCTTAAGGTACTGTGACCAATACTGAACCCAGTACTCCAAATATTTGCATCACCACAACACAGTACGGTAGCATTATTTAACATGACCTCAGAATAGAGAGTTGCGCGGGGACAGAAATCCCACCCATCCCCACCCATCCCCGTCAGGATCCTCTCTGTCCCCACCCATCACCGCCAGGATCCTCTCTGTCCCCACCTATCCCCGTCAGGATCCTCTCTGTCCCCACCTATCCCCGTCAGGATCCTCTCCGTCCCCACTCGTCCCCATCAGGATCCTCTCCGTCCCCACCCGTCCCCATCAGGATCCTCTCCGTCCCCACCCGTCCCCGTCAGGATCCTCTCCGTCCCCACCCGTCCCCGTCAAGATCCTCTCCGTCCCCGTCAGGATCCTCTCCGTCCCCACCCGTCCCCGCCAGGATCCTCTCCACCCCCACCCGTTCCCATCAGGATCCTCTCCGTCCCCACCCATCCCCGCCAGAATCCTCTCCGTCCCCACCCGTCCCCTTCAGGATCCTCTCCGTCCCCACCCGTCCCTGTCAGAATCCTCTCCGTCCTCACCCGTCCCCGTCAGGATCCTCTCCGTCCCCACCTGTCCCCGTCAGGATCCTCTCCGTCCCCACCCATCCCCGCAAGGAATTACCTTCATCCCCGCCCGTCCCCATAAAAAGCACAATTACTTCTGACAGGATCATCAATTCCACAGTTTCTTTTGTATTTGCGCTGCTGTTTTCCTTGTGGAATCTCTTTAGTGGAACCCTTTTTTTGTTTTCTGTTCAGGTAATTAACTTATAAACCCCCTCTTTTACTAAGGCTGACGTGTCCATTATATTATATGGACGAACCCTGCTTCCAAAGCCTTCCATCCCCGTGGGAGTCCCGTTGTCTAGAGGGGGGGCCCCGTGGGAGTCCCGTGGGTTGGGGGGGATCCGGCGGGATTCCTGTGATCCCCATTCCCGTGCAGACCTCTACCTCAGAAGGAAATGCTTGTAGCTGATTCTGTCGACCGAAACAGAGAATCTCTGTTTTAGAGACATTCAGCTTTAATGGATTACTACACATCCACCCTTGAATTCCCTGAAATGCTCTGTGAAGCACACCCAGGGTCTCGGTCATAGAATGCCGAATCGGAATCGAAAACCGTATATTGTCCGCATAAAGATAGAAATTCAGCCCCAGATCTTTTAACGTTTTGCAAAGCGGTAACAAATATATCTAAATATGTGAAGCTACACTGGTATAATACAACAAAAGCAACATACAATGGCCTTTTCCCCCCCTTCACACAGGCTCACATCTGCTTCCTGCTATTGAAGTTTTGTGGATCCTGTATAGACCAACACTACATGAAAGCAAACTTCAGAATTCTAAATGAACTCATTTATTTACACAGCTTGGTGTAAGATCTATTCATAGGTCTTAGCCTATTCCCTCTGAAAGAGTAAGAAAGGGCACTGGGGATCCCCCGCTGGGCACTGTTATCTATTCCTTTCAAACTCTATGCTGTACTTTTTGAGAGAAAACCGAGGGCTGACCTGTAATGAGTTCTGGATTCTGGATTTCATGGAAGCCTCAGGTGATGCTGAGACTATTCATGCCAAGGAACCAATACACTTCTCCCTCCGTATTCGCAGTTTCAGCAATCGCGATTTTGATTGTTCGCGGTTTTTAGCTTGCCGGCTCCTCCCTCCCAATTACGTCAGCTTGCATAGAGAAATCGCTGATTCCAAGCGTTTACTGAGAAAATCGCCGATTCCCAGCACTTTCTTCACCGTGTTTTGCCTCTCCTTCAGGAACAGGCCAGGTCTCCCGCCATGTTACTCATGGTTTCACCCTATTCACGATGGTTTTTCATAGAAAACAGCGAATAACTTATGAAAAAGTTATTTGCGGTTTTTCTGTATTTGCGGTTCTGTTAATCCCCTATCACAGCGAATACGGAGGGAGAAGTGTACATTTCTCCCTCCATATTCACGGTTTCAGCATTCGCGGTTTCGATTATTCAATTTATAGTTTTTTGGCTCCTCCCCCCAAATTACATCAGCATGCATAGAGAAATCGCTGATTCCAAGCGTTTACCGAGAAAATCGCCGATTCCCAGCACTTTCTTCACTGTGTTTTGCCTCTCCTTCAGGAACAGGCCAGGTCTCCCACCATGTTACTCATGGTTTCACCATATTCACGATGGTTTTTAATAGAAAACAGCGAATAACTTATGAAAAAGTTATTTGCGGGTTTTCTGTATTTGCGGTTCTGTTAATCCCCTATCACAGCGAACATGGAGGGAGAAGTGTAATCTAATGGTTTTTAACAGGACAGAACAGGATCCTGCAAGGTTAAACTATACTGAGTGGGCTGGGAAATGAAATTCAGTGGCACTTAGCCGAGTGGTGCAGCAGAACATCTCCTCCTGTTGGGGCAGTGGAGTTGGGGAAAATCCTGGAAGTTAAGTGGGCACCAGCAGTATTCATCAGTTCCTATATGCTTAACTGGGCAAGCAGGACTGCTTAAATACCAGTCTTAACTTTGCCTGTTTTAGGGACATGACTAATTCCACTTATTAGCACATAAGAATAGCCTTACTGAGAATTATTAGAGCTACCACTCCCTCCCCCCCCCCCCCCCCGTGTTGCGACATTTCACCTAGATTTTTACTTCGTTTAAAAACAAACTTAGGAAATTGTCAAATTTTGGAGTGTGCCCCTAGGATAGACCAATGCTTCTTAATGGAATCCCGTAATCTACAACTTTGCACTGAATAAGGCAGAACACAAAGAAAAAGGATTTGGGGGTCGATGGATGTTATATCGCAACAGCCAATCTCTGTGGCAATACTTGGCCCTTTTCCAGGCTTTCTTCGTGTAGCCCCATTGGACAGATTTATCACTCAGAATCACAGCCTGATGTTGAAACTCATTGTCAATTGAACATAATCCTGAATTTTTTTTTGTAAGTCTTTCATTGGATCTTCACTCAAAATTGTATAATATTCTTCATCCTGCAATTGGTTCAATGCCTCTTGTTTAGAATCCTCCCCCCTTGTCTGCCCTATATATAACTATAGTAGTGTCTCTTCCTGAGGAAGCTTGGGTTTAGTGAAACTAGAGACAAGAGGCAAACTTGATAATAGAGTTTTGGGGATTAAGGATGAACAAATGAAAGAATGTTAAATTGAGGAGCACAGGCAAAGCATTAGAGAAGGAAATATGTCAAGGAGAAGTCAATACAGATATTAGACAAGTTGCATAACAATCACTTTGTTTAAAGTATTTATCTTGGCAGTAAGGGACCATGAAGGTGCTATGATGGTCTCAATGGCAGCCTGTGCTTTTTAATAACAGAGCATAGCTTTTGCTCAGATCGCCGATTCAAAAGGGGGGTGACCTCCCTTCCGCCCTAGCTAAGCTATCTCCCCTTCCCGGCCCCTGCTCTTCCTTGATTGGCCTACTTCGTTGGCCCTCCCCTGTCCCTATCTCGGCCCTCTCTGCCCTAGCCCTACTTCTCGCTCCCCCCTCTCGCGCAACGGCTTCGGTCGATTTGGCCGCGCTCCTTCCTACATGGGATAGGAGCTTGTTTTGTAAGGGACCATGAAGGTGCTATGATGGTCTCAATGGCAGCCTGTGCTTTTTAATAACAGAGCATAGCTTTCGCTCAGCTCGCCGATTCAAAAGGGGGGTGACCTCCCTTCCGCCCTAGCTAAGCTATCTCCCCTTCCCGGCCCCTGCTCTTCCTTGATTGGCCTACTTCGTTGGCCCTCCCCTGTCCCTATCTCGGCCCTCTCTGCCCTAGCCCTACTTCTCGCTCCCCCCTCTCGCGCAACGGCTTCGGTCGATTTGGCCGCGCTCCTTCCTACATGGGATAGGAGCTTGTTTTGTAAGGGACCATGAAAGTACTATGATAGTCTCAATGGCAGTCTGTGTTTGTTAATAACAGAGCATAGCTTTCACTACAGAACGGGATATCTCAGAATTCATTAGAGCACCTGACATAGAAGATTATAAACATTTATGTTTATTGATTCATCATCAGTCTGCTGAGGCAGACCCAAGTTGGCCGAAACACGATTGTGTCGAGTCATTTCACCTTCGTTGGTTGGAGGTAGCATCTCAAGTTTCAAGTTTTATTTTAATTTGATGAGTCGCTTATTTCATTTTACTAAGCGAGGAACAAAATTGATAAAAATATAAACATATAATTAGACATACAATGTAAAATTTAAAATAATGGGTTAGACAAATAGACTTACAGACCGACTAATACACAAACAAGGTAAGGGGGAACAGAACTACAATTCAGTGTGGTTTTTTTTTTTAATTTATTATAGATTTTTAAATTTACATTCAAGTATTCACTTGGACAGAAAGTTGGTCAGTAGAGATATAACTTATATCCAATATGAATCGCAATCAACATAAAAGAAAATTCTTGCCACTAACCCAACTCAAGTTCTCAAAATGTGATCCAAGATTACATCAAGCGAGAAAAAAAGGAAAAAGACAATTGTTATAAAGGACAAATTACAGACAGGACTGAAACGTGATGAACAGCTTATATAAACTATTGAGTTATTGTTGACTCCTCTTTATCCAGTCGAGACAAAGCCAGAAAAGCAGTTAACTGATGAGGTAAAAAAAAACCAAAAAACATATTTAACTGAACGATAACAAATAATATACTTGCAAGGATATCTTAAGTAAAACGTCGCTCCCAGCAAAGTAACTCCAGGTTTCAAAAGTAAAAATTCTCTATGACGCTTCTGAGTTTCTCTAGAAAAGTCTGGAAACATTTGTATTTTGCATCCAAGAAACTCTTTCTACTTGTTTTTAAAGAAAAGTCTCAATAAAATATTGCGAGAGCTAATGTCACAACTATTGTAGAAGGTACAGCTGTCTCTTTATCTGATGTTTCTAAAATTTCAGAAACATTCAATGGTGTTTGAATCGATATTTTAGACTGCAATTGAGCCCCATCTTTATTTGACAAGTAATAAACTTGAGTAAATGGTGGTAAAGTTTCCTCAGAAACTTGCAATATTTCAGTCAGGTATCTCCTAAGCATTCCCTAGGAGTAATCATAGATAATCTAGGGAAGTTAATAAGTCTCAAATTATTATTCCGGGAATTATTTTCAAGTGTTTCCAATTTCTTCCTCAGATTAATATTATCTTTAATTAAGGACTCCTGCACTTGTTTAACTGTAAGCATATCTTGATCAAGCTTTTGAATTGAAGCCTTTGAGACAGTCAAATCCACTGTTAAATCTTTCAGCTCTCTAGTATGTTGGATCAATTTTCCCTCTATATATTGGAAATTGGGACTGATAGATTTAGTAAAATTTGCAATCAAATCCCATAATGAGTCTAAAGTCACTTGTGCTGGTTTCTCTCATATTGGAAACTTTGCTGGGTGCTCACTGTTCTGAGAAGAAAGGCTGTTCTGGTCTGATTCTGGCTGGAATCCACCTCCGTCTGCTTGTCCTACCTCGGTTTCTTCTGCAGCTGCTCCCTGGTCAGGGAGAACTGCTTTCACAGTCTCCAATACTGGCCTTACTGCCTCTGGAGAAAGGACCTCCCCCTTCTCCAGGGTTTCCTCTACCCCTGGAGAACTGGTAGACTGAGGTCGAGGAGGTGGGGCTCTCACG
The DNA here is from genome assembly GCF_902459505.1 of Geotrypetes seraphini. Classification (NCBI taxonomy): domain Eukaryota; kingdom Metazoa; phylum Chordata; class Amphibia; order Gymnophiona; family Dermophiidae; genus Geotrypetes; species Geotrypetes seraphini. The sequence continues at coordinate 20,220,962 of NC_047101.1, read as the reverse complement.
TTGGGGCTTAGAGTGGTTTCAAGCCCAGGAGAGACAACCCCTGCCTCGCTCCGCCCGGGTGCTCCCAACAGGCTGCTCTCCGACATGGACAACGCTGCATCCTGCATCCGCCGCAACAGATCATCGAGTCTGCCGAGGGAGGGCATGTCAGAGCGCCGCGAAGCACTAGCCACACTCCTGCCCCTTCTCTTTGGCATCCCAGTCAAAAAATCGGGCCACAAGCCACCGAATCTCTAAGAAAAAGGTAAGATGTCTGGAGCGTCGCTCTCAGAACGTCTGTACCGTGGCCATCTTGGATCCCTTTGTACCCAATTCAGTGTTTTAAAGTACAGAGGAGAACCATATATGGGGGAAACAATAGGGAGGGAAAAGTGAAATCAAAGAAGAAAACTAATACAAAGTTTAAACATAATTTAAAGATTAAAAGCATCTTTAAAAAGAAAGCTCTTTAGATTACTTTTAAAACGGCTCAAATCATTTTCCTCTCTTAAATGCTGAGGCATGGCATTCCAAAGCTGCGGAGCCATCAATGAAAACATATCATGTCGTTGAGTTCCAATAACTTTCAAAGAGGGGACTACTATAAGCTTTTGATTAGTAGACCGGAGAGAATGCGAAGTGCTATAAGGGATAAGTAATTTATTCATAAATTGAGGTTCATTAGTGGAAACATAGAAACATAGAAAATGACGGCAGAAAAGGGCTACAGCCCATCAAGTCTGCCCACTCTGCTTACCCACCCCCTGTCTATGCCCTAATGACCCAATTTTCTTATCTTGACCCTCGTAGGATAGAAAGGGTTTTGAATACTAACCGTTTCTTGTGGTCAGTTACCACACCATTTAACCATTAAAAAAACAATTGAGTTGCACATGAATTGTAGTTATGTGACACTAGGCGTCTGCAATTTGGGTGCTTAGTGGCACCTAACCTGCCCCCCCCCCCTTTTATGAAACCACAGCACTTTTTATCGCCGGTTGTGACAGTAAAAGCGCCGATGCTCTTAGAATTCCTATGAGCGTCAGAGCTTTTACTGCCAAAACCAGCAATTAAAAAAAAGCTAATGTGGCTTCATAAAAGGGGGCTTGGGGGTAGACGCTCTTTAAAGAATCATACCCCAACAGCATGTCCTCGGGGTTACTAAATGGAGGTGCCAAGTTACGGACTAGCCGCCCGTCCTTTATTTATTTATTTCGATTTTTATCCCGTTCTCCCAGTAGCTCAGAACGGCCTACAAGCAAACATTCACAGTGGAGTATATTTGGACAGTACAAAGATTATACAGTAGTTCAAGTACGGGGATTATACAGTAAATTAAGTACAAGTTAAGAGAGGACTATACAGTAATTTAAGTAGGAGTTCAGGAAGGGGAGAGGAGGGGAGAAGGAAGAGGTTGTTTAAGGGTGGATTGCAGTTGTCATTTTAGTTGAAGAGGAGGGTCTTTACCACTTTCCGGAAGGTCATCAATGAGTTCTCTGATCTGAGTTGCGGGGGGAGTTAGTTCCAGAGTTGGGGAATGAAGTGGCTGTAGGAGCATTTGCGGGCGGTTTCTGACAGGAGGGACCTTCCTGTGGGGGATGCACAGGCGTTTCTCCATTTCCGAGCGGAGGGGGCGAGTGGAGGTGTACAGGGTTAGTTTGGACTCTATGTAGGCTGGAGTGGAGGCGTAAATTCTTTCGTGTGCTATTACCAGGGCCTTGAATGCGCAGCGTTGGTTAATCGGAAGCCAGTGCTCTTCGCGGAGGGCTTCAGTAGATGGGGTTGTGGTAGTTGAGGCTGTGCAGGAGGCGGATTGCTGCATTTTGTACCCACTGGAGGCGCTAGAGATCTTTTTTGGCTACTCCATTAAATAGGGAGTTGCAGTAATCCATCCTGGAGAGGACATAGGCGTAGAGGAGTTGGGCCAGGTCAGGTGTGGAGATGTAGGGTTTGATCCTTCTTAGTTGGGGGAGGTAGTAGAAGGAGGTGGAGACTACTTGAGAAATGTGGGTGGAAAGGGACAGGTGGCCGTCTAATGTTGTTCCTAGGCTGTGCACCTGGTCTGCTGCTGTTAGAAATGTGGAGTCCCATGAGAGTGTTGGGTGTGTGAATTTAGTGCTTTTTTCCTGATCCATAAAAGTTTGGTCTTGGAAGCGTTCAGCTGTAGTTTATTGTTAGTCATCCAGGTTTTCATTTCGGAGAGGCAGAGTTGGAGAGTAACGATTTGGAATGAATGGTTTGTACCTTTGAATTTCTTTTATAATGAGTGCTCTTCAATATCACCCTAGCAAGAATGAATTTGTTAAGAAAGCAAACTAGGAAAGTCTAGAAATAATTCTCTTTCAAAGAAATTCATGAATTTGCATATTAATAATTTAAAGAGCATGGGGGTCCATCTTCCGAGCTTTCATTTCTCATGAGTTATGAAGTTTCTTACTAACAGTATCTTGGTTCAGTGATCTCACTTTATTCTCGTAAATGCTTCTGACTTCCAATGCTTAATTAAGCTCCTTTTAAAAAAAAAAACCCCACATAGATTCAAGCAGATTAACCTTTACGGATTCATAGGTTCCTCATTAGCTGCGCTTGAGAGGGACTGCTAATCCATTAAGAATGACCCCTTGTTGATAAAATGCCTCCAAATCGTTTTACCCCAAACTTAACCTCACGAATGGCAATTCTCAAACAGGCCACCTAGCTTGTTTGGTGGGTTGGAGCACACATTGCATCAAATTTAAAAGGAAAGTATGAATATAAAATTTCCCACAGGAAACATATGAGGCACGTGAACATTTCCCATTAATTCTACCATTAGAAACACTCTTGAATTGGTCAGAAAAAAAATTACATATGTTCAGGTTATGTATTTATGAGGTCTTTTTAAAAAAAGTTGCATTAACTCTAGTGCAGGGGAGGGCAATTCTGGTCCTCGAGAGCCACAGGCAGCTCAGGTTTTCAGGCTATGCACAATGAATATGTATGAGATGGATTTCCATGCACTGCCTCCTTGAGATGCAAATCTATCTCATGCATATTTATTGTGGATGTCCTGAAAATCTGACCTGCCTGTTCCTCTCGAGGACCGGACTTGCCCTCCCCTGCTCTTGTGTATGCTTACTGCAACAAAATTGGCACACTGTGGGGTACCCCGAGTGCCCCTTGATAATTTAGTCATGTGCATGCTCTACTGAAGTTCTAGAACAGGGGTGTAAAAGTCGGCCCTCGAGGGCCACAATCCAGTAGAGTTTTCAAGATTTCCCCAATGAATATGCATGAGATCTATTTGCATGCATTGCTTTCAATGCATATTCATTGGGGAATCCTGAAAACCCGACGATTGCGGCCCTCAAGGACCGACTTTGACACATGTGTTCTAGAAAATGGTTCTTTTAAAATCTTTTGGAGTGGGGGTGTGTCTGGGGGGTGGAGAGTGGGCTTGTTCTGTGTGGCGTAGCGAGGGTGAGAGGTGTTCGGAGCAATGGCACCCCTCCCCTACCCTCTTCTCCACCCTCACCCCATCCTCTCTTTCACCTCCCCCTCCTGCCGAGTGCACATGCCCCTTCTCTTCCCCCATACCTCTTTAACATTCCCAGCATAAGGAGCAACCCCAACCTTCTGCTCACGCCAACATCAGCTCTTCCTGTGACATCAGTTCCTAGGTGCAGGTCTAGGAAGTTATGTCTGAGGAAGAGCCGACACTGGCGCGAGCAGCAAGCTGGGATTGCTGCTCGCGCCATGAACATTAAAGAGATAAGAGGGAAGGGGCGCATGCGTGCAGTAGTGTGGGCGGGGGGGGTCAGAGAGGATGATGGGTGCCCATGCCCCCACCAAGAGGGCACCTGGGGTGGACCGCCCCTTACAACGCCACTATTGCCATATGCTAATCTAGGACTAGGGGACATGCAATGAAGCTACTAAGCAGACAATTTAAAACACACCGTAGAAAATATTTCTTCACTTAACATGTAATTAACCTCTGGAATTTGTTGCCAAAGACTGTGGTGAAAGAAGTTAGCTTAGCAGGATTTAAAAAAAGGTTTGGATAATTTAGTCCGGGGAGGGGAGAGCAAAGGCCACAAGAAGAGCTCATCCTTTGTTTAAGTTTCCATCTGTCTAGGGTTGTATGAGTAAGAAATTTCTTAACCACACTTTGGCATCTCAACTTGTTTCTACAGACAATTTTGAAAACAACTGAAGACTATCTCTTCTCTAAATATATGATTTTATGCTTACTTTAATAATTTTTTGTAAACTGCGTTGAACTTCTAGTTACGCGGTTAATAAGCACAATGTTATGTTATGTTATGTAATCCAGTCAGGTTTTCTGGATTTCCCCAGTGAATAAGCATGAGATCTATTTGCATACAATGGAAGTAGTACATACTTATTCATTGGGGAAAATCCTGAAAATCTGACTGGATTGCAGCCCTCATTCTCCACCCCTGATTTAGTCCATAAACCATTATAAGTTGAACTTGTGAAAACCCATTGCTTATATCTAGTATAAGCAGCATAAAATCTGCTTTGGGGATCTTGCCTTGTACTTGTGACCTGGATTGGCTACTGTTGGGACACAGGATACTGGGCTTGATGGACCTTCAGTCTGCCCAGCATAGGTGTCGGAACAGGGGGGGCTCAGGGACCATGGTTGCCCCAAAAATTGGAAATCGGAAGTATGGCTCTCTTGACTCTTCCACCTACCACTGCTGTAATTTAAAATTTTTGGCCAGCTGTCTGCCTGCCCCAGAAGTGTTTTTTTCTGCAGCAGGAGAAGTACTGTAGAAAGAACAGTTTTGGGGCAGGCTGATGATGGGAGGTTTGTTTTATTACGCCACCGGCTGACCGAAGATTTTTTTTTTTTTGTATTTTAATTTCAGACCTTTTTATTGATGACAACTGAGACCACATAACAGCATCTCAACAAATAATATAGAATAAAACGACAATACAACAACAGTACAACTATCAAGAAAATCTAGTCACCAAAATTTCACTGTCATATTGTACCCCAACTCCCCACCACCCACTCCCACCCCTGCATCACTATCCTTACAAGCTTCTAGGAGGTAAATAAAAGTCCTTGTCACGCCCTCAATGAACAATAAATCCAGGGGCCTGGTTATGTAGAGGCCCCAAGCTGTACCATCAAAATAAGCATCATTAAAAAACATTTTCTGCATACAATGGCAAAGGGAACAATAGGACAGGGGCAACTCCAAGATTCCAGAGAGTGGCAAGATCCAGCTGAGGGGAAGGGGGGGGGCTGGGGTTGGGAATGAGGGAAGGACAGACACTGCACGGGCTGCAGTGGGGTGGGGAGATTGGTAAAGCAAGAAGGGCAGATATTGCATGGCTGGGAAGGGTTTGGAAGGCAGGAAAGGACAGATGTTGCATGGGCTGGGGATTAGGAGGGGAAGAGATGCATGGGTGGGGTGGTGGGAAGGGAGGGAGGGAAAGAGAGATGCTGCCAGTAGGTGATGAAAGAGAATTGTTGGGCATAGGTGTGTGGAGTGGGAGGAAAAGAAAGATTCCTCATCAACCCCTAGGTCGCTACATGGGAAAAGGAAGAAAGAGGGAGAATTGTTGGAGATGATAGCGGTGGAGAGGAGAGAGGAGAGATGACTCAAAGAAGAAAGAGATATCAGATTCCGAAGGAGGGAAGAGAGAGATGTCAGACCACTGGAATGGGAAGGAGACAGAGATGCAAAATTAACTAGTGGTAATGCCATTGATTCTTTCTGATCTCCTGAAGCCCTGATCCCTCTCCATTCAAAGCAAAAAAATCCAGGCCTCTTGCCCCCTCCCCAACTCCCAGTCACCCTAATAAGCACCCCTAGGCCTACCTAAGTCCATGTGGTCAAGAGAGGATCTTATGGGTAGAATCAATGCCCACTTCCTCATGCCTATTGCAGGTTTGGCCACCAAATGGTTGTTGTGACTCCTATTTATTTAGATTTTCCCAAAGTCCTCCCCAAAGAGCTCAGAACGGGTAACAGTTTATATTCACAGTGTTACAATATAGGGTTTACATACAGTGTGTAGTAATATATTTTCATACAGGATTACTTACTGATGCTGGTGAAGGATTGAGGGAATGACTAGGCAAAAAAGTAGGTTTTTACAGTTTTTCTAAAGTTAAAAAGTCCTTTAAGGGCTCTGATATGAGGAGGTAGGCTGTTCCAAAGGTTTGGTAAGAAATGAGAATAGGATTGTTTCCTGGCTGTCTGGAGCTGGAGGGAGTGTCCTGATGGTGTATGTAGGTATGTATATGGGAGCGAAGTGCTCTCTTTGGGGTGCAGAGAGGAAGTTTGACTGAGAAGTATTTGGGTATCATGCTGTAGAGGGATTTATAGACCAACCAGCATTTGGTTATGAGCAGCCAGTGGGGCCGATATCAGTGCTGGAGAGACATGGCCGTGGGCTTATAAGTTTTTCAGTAGCCTTATTCCTGCATTTTGAACTTGCTGTAGTCGTTTGTTGGTTTGTTTGGTTTTTTTGGCTGTAAGACCGTTGAATAAAGTGGCAGTCTTACAGCATTCGCGAATATCGCAGGGGCTGGAGAGAGGGACTAGAGGAGGTGGGATTGGAGGGGCAGACGCATTTAAAGCAGGTCTTTATCGGCCATTGTTTACTATGTTGGTATGTTACCTATGCAGGTCCCTGCTGTATATCGGCCGGGACCTGCAGAAACTCCAGCACCCAGTGCAGTTGCCCGTAGCACCATCTATTCAGCGCTGGTGGCCAGACATGGCCAGCGTTGAATATCCTTGGGCTAGTTTTGCCATTTTGCCCACAATGGTCAGGGTCTAAAAAAATGCTGACTGCTTCAGGCTGAATATCCACTGGCCGTTCTACACTATACACCCGTTTAGGTTGATTGAATGGATGCAATTTTCATACAGCCGATTTAAGTGGCTGTATTGATTTTCTCCCACCTCAGAGATGAAAATTGCCACCTAGAGCTGTCGGAGATTAAGGAGGCAGTCAGGGATGGGAAGAATTAATAAAGCGATTCCTACTGCATGCAGCAAGAATTTAAGCTTTTCCAGCTGTTCGTGTGAACCTAAGTAGGCGTACCAGGTAGGGTGAGATAATTCCAACAGCCTTTGTATTCTTCACGCGGAACAACCTGCCGCTCTGTACTGTGCCTTTTGCACTTCTAGTTTCTGTCTTTGGATCATATTTCCTTCCTGACATAACTCTAAGGTGAGGAGCGTCTTATTCCGTAAGAACATCTGGGTGGCCAAATACCATTTTAGAATAAGTCAGCATTGGTGTACCTAAAATGTATGTGAGCGTAGATACCCCAGCCATGGATTAGTGCCACTGCAGGTATGCAAGGAATCCTTTTTACAAAGAAGGTGACTTTGGCATGCTCTTATGCGGTTCTTTCCTGTGCGCTAAGGCCATTTTTTAGCACAGCAATAAAATGGCTGATTTTCAAATTTTTGTATTAATGTCTCATTAGCGTGTGGCCATTTGAAAAGATTAGCACATCAGCCCGTACTAAAATCTATTTTGTAGAGGATTAGGGTTCACATGCTAATCAGTTTAAAGTACAGCAATGCAGTGGAGAAATGCACACTCTCTGCTCCAGACATGCCCCTTCTGCAGTAAAAATGCTGGCGTTAGCGTCTAGCGCGAGTGACAATTTAGCAGGCGCTAGCGCAGCTATGTAAAAGGAGCCTTAGATTCCCAAGTCAATGCAGATGTAGTTAAATATCCTCTGAGAACATGTAAAAAAAAAAAAATCTTGATTACCAGATTTTTATATTTACCCAAACTGTGCAAAAGATTCAGTTTCTGTCAATCTTTTGCTTTTTCATTTGCAAATAACAACTTTTCGGAAAATGTTAAAAACTTATTTATTTCAGAAATCTCTGGTGAATTCATCTGTCCCAAATTAATATTTGGAGTAGAAATTATTTTCATTCTCTATCTGAATTAGTAAATCTTGATAACCGAGTCCAGCCCTTTTTTTGAGGGATGAATCGGTATATAAAATGAAAGATTGAATTGGATTGGATAACAAGAGAAAGTAGCATTGAGATAGTTCCTGTTTTGTATTTCGTTAAATTACAAGCATGATATACTGTAGATTCTTAATAAAATAGGGTAAAGGAGCTCAGGCACTTGTCTACACTGTGAGTATTATACCAGACTGATGCAGAATCTGAAATTTAAAAAAACCAAAAACAACACATTGCCACTAGAGGATATGGCAGCCATTTTGAGAGTAGATCCATCAGGGGCAGGAGTGACCAGGGATCACCCTTGCCCTGACTTCACCCCTAGACTACCAGAGATTGTAAAATAGGCTCGTGGGGGAGGGGCACCTACAGGTTGGCGAGCCAATTCATTTTCATTTTTGCCAGTCATGAAGTCATTATTGCTTATCGGCACTAATTAAGCGTTTTAAATAATTAAGTTAGACATATAGAAAGAAACATAGAAAGATGACGGCAGAAAAGGGCTACAGCCCATCCAAGTCTGCCCACTCTACTGACCCACCCCATTAAGTCTGAGTGCTAATGACCTAGTTCCTTAACTCAACCCTCGTAGGGATCCCAAGTGGATGTCCCATTTATTCTTAAAGTCGAGCACGCTGGTGGCCTTGATCACCTGCACCGGAAGTTTGTTCCAGTGATCTACCACCCTTTCTGTGAAGAAATACTTCCTGGTGTCACCACTAAATTTCCCTCCTCTGAGTTTGAGCGGGTGCCCCCTTGTGACCGAGGGTCCCTTGGGAAAGAATATGTCGTTTGGCACACTGATTTAGCTGTCTAACTTCAGGCGCCATTTATAGAATCTGGGTCTAAGGGCTCATGTGCTAACCTTGCGCTACTGGGTGCACAGTGATGTAGATGCATTAACTGATTAGTAATGAAACCCCCACTTTCCACCCTAGACATGCCCACTCCCAGAAAAATTACAAAATATTTTTTAGCACGTGGTTAGCACATGCAGATCCATAACTTACTGCATGTAGGAATACCAGATTTTTGCTGGGCAAAAAGAGTATTTGTGGCCCCGCCCTGTTCTGTCCCCAGCCCTGCCCTGGCCCCGCCCCATTCTGCCCACAGCCGCCCTGCGTCGATCTGTCCCCCAACCCCAGCCCTACACAAACCTCGTCTCTTTAGATGGCATCTGGAGGGCAAATGTGCATGAATGACTAAGATTGCACTTTAAATAAGTATATAGTACTTATGAAATGTTTGTAGAAACAAATATTATTTGAAAAAAATAAGAAAAAATTCAGAGAGGCTAATTATGAACTTGGTGCAATGAGATTGATTGAGCACTGTGTGGCTTTGCTGAAGCTTGAAGCAGGGAAAGTACATTTAAATTAGTCATTCAAGAAACCGTGATCCATAACCCGAGAACACATCAAATAGGCAATAGTTTAATAAAAATATTCTGGTTTAATATGATCAAAAAAATATCGATTTTAGCACCCAGTAAAAATGATATCAGTTGCTGTTAATACATATATCTAAAAACATGTACTATCCTTCAAATGGTATGTCATAAACCAGGGGTAGGCAATTCCGGTCCTCGAGAGCCGGAGCCAGGTCAGGTTTTCAGGATATCCACAATAAATATGCATGAGATAGATTTGCATCTCAAGGAGGCAGTGCATGCAAATCCATCTCGTACATATTCATTGTGCATATCCTGAAAACCTGACCTGGTTCCGGCTCTTGAGGACCGGAATTGCCTACCCCTGTCATAGACCAATAACCCTCCTGGATATGGATTGCTACAGGACCCAGAAAGCGGTACTGTTTTTGTATTGTAGAAGTTGACCACCAACACCATTTTGAAATTGAGGCTCGACAGGGCAGCAGCAGCTAGACCAGGGGTCTCCAAAGTCCCTCCTTAAGGGCCAAATCCAGTCGGGTTTTCAGGATTTCCCCAATGAATATGCATTGAAAGCAGTGCATGCACATAGATCTCATGCATATTCATTGGGGAAATCCTGAAAACCCAACTGGATTCGGCCCTCAAGGAGGGACTTTGGGGACCCCTGAACTAGACAGTGTGGTGCAGTGGTTAAAGCTACAGCCTCTGATAATCAGAGCTAGTATTGTGACATCATAATGCCTCATTCCACCATTGCCTAAGAGCCAACCTCATCAGTGATGTCACAATGACTTAGATCACTTTTACTACATGTTGATTTTTAGAGTGGCGCAGTGGTTAAAGCTACAGCCTCAGCACCCTGAGGTTGTGTGTTCAAACCCACGCTGCACCTTGTGACCCTGGGCAAGTCACTTAATACCCCCATTGCCTCAGGTACACTAGATAGATTGTGAGCCCACCAGGACAGACAGGGAAAAATGCTTGAGTACCTGAATAAATTCATGTAAACCATTCTGAGCTCTCCTGGGAGAACGGTATAGAAAATTGAATAAATAAAATTTAAAAAAATCCTTACCCCTAGATATCTGGGAAACACCTGATAAATGCTAGAGGAGGAATGGGGGTTGTGCTTCTTCCAGGCAAATAAGGGAAGGAAGGTGTTAGTTGGGGGGATTTGGGGTTCCTTTTAGAGGGTTTCTGAGAATATTTGGGCTTGCATTACTAGTCCGATGCTCCCAGTGAGGAAAGATAACACCAGCCGAAAGTTGGCATTATCTTTGCATGAATAAAGTAGCTTATGAAGTTAAGTGCAGGCTGCATTATTTGATTTGCCTAATAATGAGGTGCTTTGCATGCATTTGTATGCTTCACATCTCATTCTTATTTAACTTGTGTTTGGCAAAAAAAAAGGTTCCCTAAGGACAAATAACTCGGTTTTGCCATTTAACACATTAAAATGACAAAAAAAAATCTTGTGTTATTCCTGTAATGCACTTTAGTAACTACCAGCTTAATGAGTATTAAACTGCTGCAATGTTCATTGACCTACAAATTACCATGCATTGTTAATTAACTTGTACTAGATTATTGAAAGAAAATGAATAAATGTCTACAAATCGGTTAAAAAACAACAACGCAAACCAGTCATTTTTTTCTCTTGTGTGTATGCCCTATCACTTGTTCAAAAGATCAAATGTCTCCACATTGTTTCTTTCTGGAAATTAATCTAAAGTGTGCATGCTAAAATGCATGTGTGCTTGTCACTTTGCTTATATGAGAGGGTGCTGAAAAGTTCTCAGACCAACCAAGAAGAGAATGACAAAGAATTGGTTCAATCAACGATCTGAAAGTGTCAAAACATAGAATTTCGTTTCTGCAAATTGGCACTTAAAGAAATAAGATAACACTCTTTTAGGCTACAGTGGCAAAATAACCCTCAGAATTTAGGAAGTTGGTTAGTTGGGCCGAGAACTTTTCAGCTCCCCCCTTGTACGTATGTAATAAAAGTGAGCCAGGTATAGGACAATCAAGCCATTATGACATCACTGATGAGGTTGACTCTTATTGGTGGAATGAGGCATTATGATATCACAATTTTGGCCCAGACACTGAAACTCTTCACATTACGGGGTGCGGAAAAGTTCTCAGATGAACCAAGAAGAGAATGACAAAGAATTGGTTCAATCAATGATCTGAAACAATGTGAAAACATAGAATTTCGTTTCTGCAAATTGGCACTTAAAGAAATAAGATAACACTCTCTTTTCAGCTACAGTGGCAAAAAATGCTCAGAATTTAGGAAGTTGGTTGACTGGGCTGAGAACTTTTCAGCACCCCCTCATATAACAGATTGACTCAGAGGGGTGACATGATCGAGATATTCAAGTATCTCACGGGCCGCATCGAGGTGGAAGAAGATATCTTCTTTTTCAAGGGTCCCGCGGCAACAAGGGGGCATCCGTGGAAAATCAGGGGCGGGAAACTGCACGGGGACCACCAGGAAATTCTTTTTCACTGAAAGGGTGGTTGATCGCTGGAATAGTCTTCCACTGCAGGTTATTGAGGCCAGCAGCGTGCCTGATTTTAAGGCCAAATGGGATCGACACGTGGGATCTATTCACAGAGAAAGGTAGGGGAGGGTCATTGGGGTGGGCAGACTGGATGGGCCGTGGCCCTTATCTGCCGTCTATTTCTATGTTTCTATGACTCCTTCAAAAATCATGGAATCTGATTGTTGCCTGACAGTAAGTATCATAATCCAATTTATCCCAAACCACTGTCGCCCCTCCCTTAGCCCTGCTTATAACTATTGACTCATCTTCTTGTAAATTGGTTTTTATATAAAAAATAGCCTAAAAAAATATACAAATAATCATTTGAGAATACTAACACAAAACAGGATTCTACACATATCTATTAGTTTTGGAGGAGTTTTTATAAAACGCTACATATTGTACTTTTTCTGATGCTTATTATGAAATTGCATTAATTTTGTTCAAGTAATGGAATGTATTGTTATCTTACTTACCTTCAAAGCTCCTCCGACAATGCCAGTAGGAGTTGAGGTCGTGAATGACCTCAACGCCATTCATCCGGAGCCTTTTTCACCTTAAATAACGAACCCTGGCTGCTAGACAAGTTGTAATATTAGCTTGACTGCAAGTTATGAATGTCATTCTGAGGGAAGCAAAGCAAACAGTTCTGATTATTAATGCAGTTTATCCAGAGACCTGTCTTAATAGCACTGTCGATAGCCCCGAATCCTCTCCCTCCGTGTATTTGTCATTTCTGGAGAAAATATGCACTTCTTCTGTATTTCCTATTCTTCTACGCTGAGCGATATATCTGTAATGCATGTCACAGTCAGGTTTGATCTATTTCGGGGTCGCTATTTTATGCCTCTTTTAGCGTCATAATAAATGTAATAGAAATAAAAGGTATTTTTAGTATTATCATTCTTTCCCTTAACACTGACCTTTCTTTTTTGTCTTGCAGCCTATTTGTCTTTTCTTTTTGCTCCCTAATCCCACAAAGTTGCCTGTTAGGCTCTCTTATGGTTACCATCTATCCCAGTTTTACCAAAAGAAGCCCGTTTTTATCCCCTATATCAGGGGTGTCAAACTCAATCACATAAGGGGCCAAAATCTAAAACATAGGCCAAGTCCGGGGCCAGATTTTTGATTAAGATACTTAGGGGTCCTTTTATTAAGTTATGCTAACCGGTTTAGCACGGGTTAAATACGTACTTTAATAAAAGGACCCCTTAGTCTTAGTAGAAGTATAGGGTTACAACCTCTCCAACCCCACGCCGGCTCTGTGATGTAAACAAAATAAATACAATAGACTTTTCCTCTCTCTTTTAGGTCCTAGTTCACGCTCGCTGGGAGATAGGAAAGGGCCGCTCTTGATTGGTGAGGCCCGACTGTAGTGCAGGAAGAGGCGGTTGGAGCATACTGTGAATGATTTCCTTCATTCACTGGCGCTCCAGTGGCTCTTTCCTGCCGCTTCGGCTGCCCTCTCCTGCCCGGTCATTCGCAGTCAGAAAATCTGCGAATGACCGGAACCGCGAACAGCGAACTGCGAATGACCGGGGGAACACTGTATATAAATACACAAGAAGGTTTTTTTATAACCAATAATTACAGTGATGTCTCGTTCAATTGATCAGCCTTGGTTGTTTTAAAATGACATAATAGTCATCTGAGATCTTTTTCCCTCTATGTATGAAATGATGTACAGTCACGATTTATACTGTTAAAGTGTTACAGCAAGATTTAATATGATCCCATTTGGGAATAATTTTTTTCATAGCTCTACTATTTAGAATCAGAAAATAATATTAAATATTGAACTAGGCCAGTACTGGGCAGACTAGCACGGTCTATGTCTGTATATGGCCGTTTGGTGGAGGAAGGGCTGGGGAGGGCTTCAATGATTGGGAGGGTGTAGATGGGCTGGAGTAAGTCTTAACAGAGATTTTGGCAGTTGGAACCCAAGCACAGTACCGGGTAAAGCTTTGGATTCTTGCCCAGAAATAGCTAAGAAGAAAAAAATTTTAAAAAAAAACTAATTTAAATTGAATCAGGTCGGGCAGACTGGATGGACCATTCGAGTCTTTATCTGCCGTCATCTACTATGTTACTCTGAATGTTTATCTTTTGATTTTTGATTGTAGAAGTCTTTTTGGGTTGTTTTTGTTATAAGGTTGTGAATGGCACTTCTCCTATCTACATGACTGATAGATTTTTTTATCCCACGACAAGCAGGCAGGTATTCTCACAAGTGGGTGACGTCATCCGACGGAGCCTCGATGCGGACGCCTCACAAGCAGACTTGCTTGAAGAAACTCGAAGTTTCGAGTCGCCCGCACCGCGCATGCGCGAGTGCCTTCCCGCCCAGCATAGGGCGCGTCTCCTCAGTTCTTAATTTTCCGCGGAGCCGAGAAGTCCATCTTCGACTCTCTGCGTGAAGTATTTTCACTTGTGCCTTCTTTTGTCCGCGGTTTTGAGTTGGTTTTCCTCAGAATCGCTGGTTTTTGTCTTTGTTTTATTCTTTTCAACCTTCACTTGTCATTATTGTCTGGATACTTTCTCCAGAAGGGATGGACAGTTTGGCCAAACAGTATTGCAAAATTTATTCTCCTAAGTTGCCAACTCTCCCACCATCCCACTTTGGTTAGCTTGGAGGTCGCCCACTTGTGAGAATACCTGCCTTCTTGTCCTGGGATAAAGCACAGTTACTTACCGTAACAGTTGTTATCCAGGGACAGCAGGCAGCTATTTTCACATCCCACCCACCTCCCTGGGTTGGCTTCTCTGCTAGCTATCTGAACTGAGGAGACGCGCCCTACGCTGGGCGGGAAGGCACTCGCGCATGCACGGTGCGGGCGACTCGAAACTTCGAGTTTCTTCAAGCAAGTCTGCTTGTGAGGCATCCGCATCGAGGCTCCGTTGGATGACGTCACCCACTTGTGAGAATAGCTGCCTGCTGTCCCTGGATAACAACTGTTACGGTAAGTAACTGTGCTTTAGAGCATCTTACAAATACAGTAGAAGATCTCATGCCCTGTTCATTTTCCCATCGTTTCAAGGATGTAAAAGTAAGAAATTCTTGGATCATACATTAGCATTTCATGCAGCTCCCTACGACAAGAATTTCGACCTCTGTTACGTAGAGCTTGTTCTTACAAACACTTTAGAACCCTATTGAAAACCTATCTTCTCTCAAAGTATTTGGCCAAATAGTTCTAAGTGTCTCTTATGTTATTTTATTATTTATTTTTTGCTAACCGCATTGAACTTCTGGTTATGCGGTCTATAAGCACGATGTTATGTTATGTAAAATACTCTGATGTCTGCTTGCTGAAATTCTGCTCTGCTGCTGCAATCACCTCCAAATCACTTGAAAATTGTCACCCCCTTAAACTCTGTTCAAGGTTTGTAAACGGAAAATAATCAGATGGAGCAAGTATTCTGCATTAACTGTTTGGCCCCTTGGAAGATAGTCAGTCATTACAACATCTTCCGGATCCCAAAACACTATGGCCGTAACATTTCCTGCTGACTTTTGGGTCTTGAATTCCTTGGCCTTTGAGAATCGGAGTGCTGCCATTGCATGGACTGTTGTTTCATGTCAGGATCATAGTGGTATAACCATGTTTCATCAACAGTAACTAGTTGTTCCAGAAGGTTGGCAGCAGCTCGCTGAAAATGCTGCAAAATCAACTTGGAAGTGTCTACTCGACGTTGTTTCTCATCAGCATTTAAGTATTTTGGCACCTACTTGGCTGACATCTTCTGCCTACCCAGCTGCTCATGGATTATACATAAGAAGATAAGAAGTTGCCTCCGCTGAGTCAGACCAGAGGTCCATCGCGCCCAGCAGTCCGCTCCCACGGTGGCCCATCAGGTCCATGACTTGTAAGGTGATCCTTTATCTAAAACCCTTCAATCCCCTTTATCCTTCAATCTATACCCTTTCATAATCCTATCTCTACCTCTACCTATATCCCTCAATCCCCGCATCCTTCAGGAATTTATCCAATCCTTCTTTGAAACCCCGTAATATACTTTGTCCTTTCACAACCTCCGGAAGCGCATTCCAGGTGCCCACCACCCTCTGAGTGAAAAAGAATTTCCTAGCATTGGTTCGAAACCTGTCACCTTTCAATTTCTCTGAGTGTCCCCTTGTTCTTATGGTTCCCAATAGGCTGAAGAATCTGTCCCTCTCCACCTTCTCTATGCCCTTCATGATCTTGTAAGTCTCTATCATGTCTCCTCTGAGTCTCCGCTTCTCCAGGGAAAAGAGCCCCAGCCTTTCTAACTTGTCTGCGTATGAAAGGTTTTCCATACCTTTTATCATTTTTGTCGCTCTTCTCTGAACCCTCTCAAGTATCGCCATGTCCTTCTTAAGATACGGTGACCAATATTGGACACAGTACTCCAGATCATCATCGCACGATACAGCTACATGATGACTTCTTTCGTTCTGGTTGTAATACCCTTCTTAATAATACCAAATAATACCCAATCTTCCAAAATCAAGTCATGGACATGGTCAACAATTTCAGGAGTTAACACCATTTGAGACCTCCCAGACCTTCAGTCTCAAGTCTCCATGCTGAAAGTTTGCACACCACTTCTTCACCATGGAGTATGATGGGCATTTGTCATTCAATATTTGCATCATACATTCATGGATTTCCTTTGGAGTTTTCTACTGCAGGAATAGGAACTTCATGATGGCTCAGAGTTCCACACTTGAAAATTCCACACTTTTCGTTAACATGGTTCAGTCAATGATCTGAAACAATGTCAAAACATGCCATTATGATTCTGCAAATTGGCACTTTGCAAAACAAAATAACATTCTTTTCAGCTACAATGGCGAAATAATGCTCAGAATTTAGGAAGTTGGTTGGGCTGAGAATTTTTCGGCACCCCCTCAAATAGTATACAGTATATTAAAAACATTTTGGTTGTACCCAGAGAAAGGCAGTATATCAAACCCATGACCCTTTACCGTGGGTTTTCATTACAAGTGGTAGTCAGTTCACTGCTTCCAAGTTTGATTTATGATCCATTCTGATTCTAACAAATTTTGACATGAGAACTGGGTCAGAAACAACTGAGTGAAAACCCTCAGGGTTGCTAGGCAACAATTATATTAAACAGTGAGACCCATAGCGAGTGAGTGAAACAGGTAAGTCATTATTGTGTCATTTGTCTCTTTTTTTCGCTCTTGATTTTTTGTTAAAAGCTTTTTAATTTCGTGAAGGCTGTGGGAGCTTTAAATGGATCTGTTTTATTTCCCTTCCCATTTGCCCCCTCTTCTACACCTGGAATGCGCTTCCAGAGAGCGTAATAGGGCAGAGTACGATACTGGGGTTCAAGAAAGGATTGGACAATTTCCTGCTGGAAAAGGGGATAGAGGGGTATAGATAGAGGATTACTGCACAGGTCCTGGACCTGTTGGGCCGCCGCGTGAGCGGACTGCTGGGCACGATGGACCTCGGGTCTGACCCAGTAGAGGCACTGCTTATGTTCTTATGGGAGAGGAGGAGATAGTGGATGCTGCGGATGGACCATTTGGCCTTTATCTGCCATCATGTTTCTAGGTTTCTATAACCATAAAGCTCTATGACATCACAATGCAGGTGCAAAGAGCCTTAGCCTATAGGAAGAGGAGATGCAAATGTTAAGAGCCTTAGCCAATGCGCTTCCAGAGAGCATAATAGGGCAGAGTACGGTACTGGGGTTCAAGAAAGGATTGGACAATTTCCTGCTGGAAAAGGGGATAGAGGGGTATAGATAGAGGATTACTGCACAGGTCCTGGACCTGTTGGGCCGCCGCGTGAGCGGACTGCTGGGCACGATGGACCTTAGGCATTGCTTAAACCACACTAGCGGTTTTAGCGCAGAGAGCCGCACTGAATGGCCCGCGCTGCTCCCGATGCTCATTGAGTTCCTATGAGCATCGGGAGAAGCGCGGGCCATTCATCGTGGCTCTCTGCGCTAAAATCGCTAGCGCGGTTTAGTAGAAGAGGCCCTTGGTGTAGGCCAGGGATCTCAAAGTCCCTCCTTGAGGGCCGCAATCCAGTCAGGTTTTCAGGATTTCCACAATGAATATGCATTGAAAGCAGTGCATGCACATAGATCTCATGCATATTCATGGGGGAAATCCTGAAAACCTGACTGGATTGCGGCCCTCAAGGAAGGACTTTGAGACCCCTAGTGTAGGTTGATCAGTGCATGGTCTCTAAGTGAAGCACGCCTGCTAACAGCTGGTTCCTCAGACTGCGTAATCATTGAAAATGTATCACTGGTCAGTGGGGTCATTGTGCAATACAAGATGTAAAGCAATGCATGTGAAATGACCTTGCAAGAGAGTTGATTCTCTAGGTACGCTCAGGTGCACTTTTGGCAGGCTTGAGATATATGTAGAACGCTGGGTTCTCTCTACAAGTGCCTCTGGCAAAAGGATGTTCTAAGTCAGGGGTGTCCAACCTTTTGGCTTCCCTGGGCTGCATTGGCCGAAAAAAATATTTCTGGGGCCACGCAAACGCTGCAGCAAGACAGAGGAGGGACCCAGCAAGACGGTAAACACCCGGGGGCAGCAGAGGAAAACACTGCATTGCCCTCGACCGGGGCTGCACAAAATACTTCATGGGGCCGCATGCGGCTCTCGGGCCACAGGTTGGACACCCCTGTTCTAAGTAAATATTTAAGTATATTGCAAATGTTAGCTGACTCTATAAACAGTGCCTAAATCAGTAGGCGCCATTGAAAATGGCACCTACTGCATGTCATTCAAACTTTGGTGCCGTTTATAGAATTGCACCTACTGGTGACTTAACTCGAGTTAGGCATCAGTAGGTGTCTCTAACATAGGCACCAGCATATTATGCCAGGGTTTTCTTGGCCTAAAATACCGACACCTAACTCATTCCATCTCCAAACTCCGCCCCTAACCATGCCCACTTTTCAGGTAGGTGTCTCGGTGTAGATGCCTACATAGCACCTACCGCGTTAGGGGCCTATCCAAAAATAGTGATGGCGGAAGTGGTGGAGGCAGCCGCACATGATGTATATTTAGTCAGTCTCCATGTTATGAAAGGACAACATGCTAATTAGAACATAAGAACATAAGAATTGCCACTGCTGAATCAGACCAGTGGTCCATCATGTCCAGCAGTCCGCTCACGCGGCGGCCCTCTGGTCTAAGACCAGCACCCTAACTGAGACTAGCCCTACCAGAGCACGTTCTTGTTCAGCAGAAACTTGTCTAACTTTGTCTTGAATCCTTGGAGGGTGTTTTCCCCTATAACAGCCTCTGGAAGAGCGTTCCAGCTTTCTACCGCTCTCTGGGTGAAGAACTTCCTTACGTTTGTACGGAATCTATCCCCTTTCAACTTTAGAGTGCCCTCTTGTTCCTTGGAAAGGGTGAACAACCTGTCCTTATCTACTAAGTCTATCCCCTTCAGTACCTTGAATGTTTCGATCGTGTCCCCTCTCAATCTTCTCTGTTCGAGGGAGAAGAGGCCCAGTTTTGCTAATCTTTCGCTGTACGGCAGCTCCTCCAGCCCCTTAACCATCTTAGTCGCTCTACTCTGGACCCTTTCGAGTAGTACCGTGTCCTTCTTCATGTATAGAGACCAGTGCTGGATGCAGTACTCCAGGTGAGGGCATACCATGGCCCGGTACAGCAGCATGATAACCTTCTCTGATCTGTTTGTGATTCCCTTCTTTATCATTCCTAGCATTCTGTTTGCCCTTTTTGCTGCCGCCGCACATTGTGTGGACGGCTTCATCGACTTGTCGATCAGAACTCCCAAGCCCCTTTCCTGGGAGGTCTCTCCAAGTACCGCCACGGACATCCTGTATTCGTGCATGAGATTTTTGTTACCGACATGCATCACTTTACACTTATCCATATTTAACCTCATCTGCCATGTCGATGCCCATTCCTCGAGCTTGATTATGTCACGTTGCAGATCTTCGCAATCCCCCTGCGTCTTTACTACCAGCCAGGCTACCTTGAATGAGTCACTTCTAATCAGCCTTCAAAGAAGGTGCTTACCAGGAACCCTTTCAATCTTTTATCTTCTCTAAAATAATAGAAGAAATGCCACCACTATGAGCCTGTGTAATTTCTACCCTCTAATTACACCTGTCACCACTTCCAAGAGAGTGGATATAAATAACCGGAGTTATCAACTTTCCGATTGCTGTCTTTTTTTTTTTTTTTGTATATATATTTTTTTCTATGCCGCTTCCTAATGCCAATATGAGATGTGAAAAGAAAACGGAACATGTGTCCTTGCATTTTTTTTTAGTGAACTATGAATGCTATCAATTGCTCATCAATGGAGCAATTTTCAACTAGGCCCACACAGTCAGTGGCGTAGCGAGAGTAGGAGCCACCTAAGGGGGTGGCACCCCACACACACACACGCCAAACCCACGCCCTCCCTTTCCCGGCACCTTTTTAAATCTTCACCGGTGCAAGCAACTTCTCCGGCCTGCTGCTCGTGCCGGCCTGGCTCCCCTCTGAAATCACTTCCTGGTTGCGGAGCCCAGAAACGATATTAGAGGGAAGCCAATAGCCGGCGCGAGCAGCAGGTTGGAGAAGTTGCTCGCGCCAGTGAAGATTTAAAGAGGTGCGGGGGAAGGGAGGGGGTGGGGGGTGGAGAGATGTCGCCACCCCTACCAAGATGGTTCCCAAGGCGGTCCACCCCTCTGCTCCCTCCCTTTTACTATGCCACTGCACACAGTAGAAATAGGCCCTTTTTAAAACTGCCCTAGGATACACCCATATAAGAGAATATGTTATACCTGTACTTTTATACAGCAGAGATACCGTACATACTCAAATATAAACCAGGATTTGGGGGCCAGAATTCACAGGAGCCATTACGGAAGCCGCTCAGCACTGAGCATCAGCGCAAAATTGCGTGCCTGCTCATGCTTCTTCTCAGCGGCCGAAGACACTCACAGGCAGCCAGTTAACAGCGGGGCAGGAACTTGTAAAGTTTGTTCCTGCCCGCTGCACCTTCACCAACGATCACCAGTAGAGGTATGAGCCTGAGGCTAGGACAGGGAGGGCGGCAGGCTGCAGAGCCTGGATGGTAGGGAGGGTGCAGAGACTGATGGGGGAGGGAAGGAAAGGGGCTGAGTGCAATGCCTGACAGGGGAGGGAAGGAAGGAAGGGGGCTGGATGCAATGCCTGACAGGGGAGGGAGGGAAGGAAGTGGGCTAGGTGCAATGCCTGACAGGGGAGGGAGGGAAGGGTGCTGGGTGCTGTGCCTAGAAAGGGAGCTGAGTGCAATGCCTGACAGGGGAGGGAGGGAAGGAAGGGGGGCTAGGTGCAATGCCTGACAGGGAAGGAAGGAAGGGGGCTGGGTGCAATGTCTGACAGGGGAGGGAAGGAAGGAAGGAAGGGGGCTGGGTGCAATGTCTGACAGGGGAGGGAGGAAAAGGGGCTGGGTGCTGTGCCTAGAAGAAAGGGAGCTGGTTGTAATGCCTGACAGGGGAGGGAGGGAAGGAAGGGGGCTGGGTGCAGAGCCTGACAGGGCAGGGCATTTGAATATTAAGCCGCCCGACCTATATTTGAGTCAATCATTTTTCTTCCTTTTTAGGGGGGAAAGGGGAGGGACTCGACTTATATTCGAGTATATACAGTAATCTTACATATTTTCATTTATCTCACACTTTTTTTTCTCTAGTAGCTTAAAGTGAGTTACATTCAGGTATTTCCCTGTCCCTGGATGGTTTACAGTAATTAAAGTTAAAGGTGTGTTCAAATTGCTGTGTCTGTAAGGTGTTTTGGGCACTACAAGTCTCTTCATTGCATCAGATGCAGTTTTCTGTTGTTGAATCTCTAGGTATTTTTTTTTCCTTTGTGTATGGGATTTTTTTATGTTTTTGCGTTTTTTTACATATATTTGTATATTTTGACTCTTAACTCCTCTCATCTTGAGTTCTGCATCCCCAACCCTATATGTCATGTCTGTCTGTCCAAGTTAGATTGTAAGCTCTTCCGAGCAGGGACCATCTATAAATGTCAAAATGTGCAGCGCTGTGTATACCTTTCAGCGCTATATAAGTGATAAGCAATAGTAGTGATTGAATTATAAACTGCTCTGATGTTTTTAATGAAGGACAGTATATAAAGTTTTAGAATAAACAAAAACAGGTTCTATGACTTTCCTCCTTGGAATAACCGCTATTATTACAACACAGTAATGCTTTTTATCTTTATTATATTCATTAAGAAAAATATTGTGCTTAAAGCTGGAGAACACGCCTCCTTTTGGGGCCAATTTTCATTAAGCCGCATATCAGCCAAGTGCTCCTTTGTGCTCTCAAAAATGTTGCCATATGTATAACAGGTGGATAATGTCCTAATGACAATTCTACCAAGCTATTACTATATGGTTGCTGCTGCCACCCTTACATCTCCCCAGAACTTGCTTTTTTTTTTTTAGTTCAGTCTTTATTAAGTTTTAACATCTTACAAAGAAATGCAACACAAATATATTATAAACATACATTAACGGGTGCTAGAATAGATGTGTGTGTCTGTCTTTCTTTCTCTCTCCTTGGCCGCTTTCTGTCTTTCTTTTTTTGCTGACTGTCTCCTTGACCGCTGTCTGTCTGTCTTTTTTTCTGTGTCTCTCTCTCTCCTTGGCCGCTGTCTGTCTGTATATTTTTTGCTGTCTGTCTCCTTGGCCACTGTCTGTTTTTTCTTTCTTTCAACCTCTCTCCCTGGCCCCCTGTCCTTCTGTGTGTGTCTTTCTTTCTCTCTCCTTGGCCACTGTCTGTCTTTCTTTGTTTGCTGTCTGTCTCCTTGGTCGCTGTCTGTCTGTCTTTTTTTTGTATGTCTCTCTCCTTGTCCGCTGTCTGTTTTTTCTTTCTTTCAATCTCTCTCCCTTGCCCCCTGTCCTTCTGTGTGTGTCTTTTACTCCCACCTACCTGTCTTTCAGTGTATCAGTCTGTCAATGTCCCGTCTGGTTTTGGGTTGTTTTTTTTTTTATTTCAATCTCTCTTCCTGTCAATTATCGTGCCTCATCCTACCCTTTTGTTTTTACCATCCGTTGTCTTGGGAAAGGCAACTAGCACACAGTAACCGCTGTTGGATTAGGTTAAACCACTACTTGAAGCAAATCATCATGCGTGCACGCACCGAATGCGCATGCGCTGCATGCTTTACAATTTCTCTGCCAGCCACGGAGCTACAGACGCACGAAGCCATGAAAATTGAAGTGTGCATGCGCGCTAAGGGTATTATTATATAGGATGCAAATAGCAAGAAATTTTAAAAGAGTCATGCCATTATCTATCCCTCCCTCCCTCCCTAACCCAAACCCTCACCTTACCCCCACCCTACCACCTTCCCAATCATATGATCACACATTCTGCTTAACAAAACCTACTAAGGGGCTCCAAACATCCTAAAATGAGGCCATATTCCCAGACCTTTCAGCTAAGTTAGCTTCATATCTATAAAAGAGACATATTCCATCCTATCACAGTTTTCTTTTAAGTCAACGACAACCTACTAGCAACACAAGCAGTGAAACGAGATCACCACTTCTCCAACATACTGACAGCTATGGCTGACTACAAAACATTCTGAAGGGAAATCAAAACCCCGCTATTCAGAAAATTTATCAAGAGACAGAGAGATTGTTCACCCTCTCCAAGTTGAAGAGAACGAGAGGGCACTCGCTAAAGTTAGAAGGGAAAAGATTCCGTACAAACATAAGGAAGTTCTTCTTCACCCAGAGAGTGGTGGAGGTCTGGAACGCTCTCCCGGAGGCTGTTATAGGGGAAAGCACCCTTCAGGGATTCAAGAAAAGGTTGGATAAGTTCCTGCTGGAACAGAACATATGCAAGTGAGGCTAGACTCAAATAGGACACTGGTCTTTGACCTAAGGGCCGCCGCCTTAGCGGACTGCTGGGCATGATGGACCACTGGTCTGATCCAGCAGGGGCAAATCTTATATTCTAAAATTTTGTAATGATTCTTCCTCTCTCAATTATATCGGCTTGAACCGCCCTAGCTGGTGAACTAACAGGGTGCAAGTGCTGTGTTTCATAACCAACCTGATTCACATTACCACTGTTCTTGTAGCATGTACAAGGGAGATCAGACTCAAGTTGCTCACTAGAGCTGATCTGGTCAGCTCTTCTGCACAGGTATCTTCTTGTCAGCTCTAGGTGCAAAACCAGCACGGGGCTTGGTTTGTCACAACTGTTAATTAAAAAACACCCTTTTTCTTTTCTAAATCTTATGTGACTTTAATTTTTCTTTCATTTTTGTTTATATTAACTTTTTAATTTAATATTTTACGCATATACTTAGCTTAGATCATGTGGTCTCTGGCTAGGGATTTACATGCCAACATGTTTCGCTTTCTCAGCTTTGTCAAGGCTTAACCCCTAACTATTATTTATTTTAATTTATTTATTCAATTTTCTATACCGTTCTCCCAGGGGAGTTCAGAACGGTTTATATGCATTTATTCAGGTACTCGAGCAGTTTTCCCTCTCTGTCCCGGCGGGCTCATAATCTATCTAACATACCTGGGGCAATGGGGGGATTAAGTGACTTGCCCAAGGTCACAAGGAGCAGCGTGGGTTTGAACCCACAACCTCAGGGTGCTGAGGCTGTAGCTTTAACCATTACGCTACACTCTCCCGCCAGAAGCTGTGGACGTAGTGGTCTCCTAAACAGAAGCCTCTAAATCAGTGGTTCCCAAACCTGTACTGGGGGACCCCCAGCCAGTCAGGTTTTCAAGATATCCCTAATGAATATGCATGAGAGAGATTTGCATATAATGGAAGTGACAGGTATGTAAATCTCTCTCATGCATATTCATTAGGGATATCTTGAAAACCTGACTGGCTGGGGGTCCCCCAGGACAGGTTTGGGGACCACTGCTCTAAATGATATATTCTCCCTCTCTCTACCTCAATGTAATTTTGTTGTTTTTTGCTTTTCCTTTACCTATTTCTCATGTAACTCTCTCTTCTTACACCCTGTATTTTGCTGATTGTCCAGTGTTCTGTGAACCGCCTAGAGGTCTTTCGACTATGGCGGTACAGAAGAAGAAAGTTTATTATTATTATTATTACTATTTGGATGACCAGCCATGACAGAATATACACAAATGACTCCTAATTAGTTATTTGACTAGAACTTGCCATTTTGCATGTTTATCACTTGACTTGACTTTTTCTAGGGTACTGTAGTTTTCTTGTTTAAAAGAGAGAGATGTTGATAAATGAGATTTTATTTTGTAGTAATTAAAAATGCTCTGGCAGGAGGCTCTTCATTCGGCATGTGTATGCTTACTGATTGGCCCATCAAGAAAGGCACCTGGGCACTTCATCAGCAGAAACCTTCACTTCACAGCTTTCATCCACTGCTCTCCAAAATCTGGACTTGAATGCATATGAGTTAACTAATCTAGCTCTTTGCTACTTCAGCGTCCTCTGCTCCTTAACTCCAGTGGGTTCTTTCACTTTTTTCACAGTTCTGAGTAGACCCGTTAGTTTCGTTCACTAGGTAGAACTGTAGACTATTGATGCACCCCTCACCATCTGAAAACGGCAAATAGCAGAAAATACAAAATAGCCAAGCAGGTTCAGGCTGCGAACTTGTAGCCTTTTAACACAAAAGACACAAATGATGAAGCAGTTTTAAATGGGTGGAGGAGAGTGTGGCGCAGTGGTTAAAGCTACAGCCTCAGCACCCTGAGGTGGTGGGTTGAAACCCACGCTGCTCCTTGTGACCCTGGGCAAGTCACTTAATCCCCCCCCCACCCCATTGCCCCAGATACATTGGATAGATTGTGAGGGGAAAATGCTTGAGTACCTGAATAAATTCATGTAAACCGTACTGAGCTCCCTTGGGAGAACAGTATAGAAAATTGAATAAATAAATACAGTGTGAAAAGCTTCAGCCTCTGATAACTGGTATTGTGACATCATAATGCCTAATTCCACCAATAAGAGGCAACCTCATCAGTGATGTTACAATGACTTCATTGTCCTTTTCTTGGCTCACTTTTGCTACATTTTGATTTCTACAGTGGCACAGTGGTTAAAGCTACAGCCTCATAGAAACATAGAAACATAGAAAGATGACGGCAGAAAAGGGCTACAGCCCATCAAGTCTGCCCACTCTACTGACCCACCCCATTAAGTCTGGGTGCTAATGACTTAGTTCTTTAGCTCGACCCTCGTAGTGATCCTACGTGGATGTCCCATTTATTCTTAAAGTCGAGCACGCTGGTGGCCTTGATCACCTGCATCGGAAGTTTGTTCCAGTGATCCACCACCCTTTCTGTGAAGAAGTACTTCCTGGTGTCACCATTAAAGTTCCCTCCTCTGAGTTTGAGTTCGTGCCCTCTTGTGACCGATGGTCCTTTGAGAAGGAAGATGTCGTTTTCCACCTCGACACGTCCTGTGACATATTTAAATGTCTCAATCACCCTGAGGTGGTGGGTTCAAACCCACGCTGCTCCTTGTGACCCTGGGCAAGTCACTTAGGGGTCCTTTTACTAAGGTACGTTAGCCGATTTAGCACGTGCGCTAAATCGGTTAGCGTGCGCTAAATCAGTTAGCGCGCCTAAAGTTGTAAAAGAAGGGGGGGGGGGTTAATTCCCCCAGTGCCCCAGGTACATTATATAGATTGTGAGCCCATCAGGACAGACAGGGAAAAATGCTTGAGCACCTGAATAAATTTATGTAAACCGTTCTGAGCTCTCCTGAGAGAACGGTATAGAAAATTGAATAAATAGTCTGAAAGGTTTTTGGTAACCAGAGCTGATACTGTGATGTCACAATGCCTCATTCCACCAATAAGCGCCAACCTCATCAGTGATGTCACAATGGCTTCATTGTTCTATACTTGGCTCACTCCTGCTATTGTATTGGAGGAGAGTGTGGTGTAGTGGTTAGAGCTACAGCCTCAGCACCCTGAGGTGGTGGGTTCAAACCCACGCTGTTTCTTGTGACCCTGAGCAAGTCACTTAACCCCCCCCCCCCCCAGTGCCCCAGGTACATTATATAGATTATGAGCCCATCAGGACAGACAGGGAAAAATGCTTGAGCACCTGAATAAATTTATGTAAACCGTTCTGAGCTCTCCTGAGAGAACGGTATAGAAAATTGAATAAATAGTCTGAAAGGTTTTTGGTAACCAGAGCTGATACTGTGATGTCACAATGCCTCATTCCACCAATAAGCGCCAACCTCATCAGTGATGTCACAATGGCTTCATTGTTCTATACTTGGCTCACTCCTGCTATTGTATTGGAGGAGAGTGTGGTGTAGTGGTTAGAGCTACAGCCTCAGCACCCTGAGGTGGTGGGTTCAAACCCACGCTGTTTCTTGTGACCCTGAGCAAGTCACTTAACCCCCCCCCCCCCCAGTGCCCCAGGTACATTATATAGATTATGAGCCCATCAGGACAGATGGTGAAAAATGCTTGAGCACCTGAATAAATTTATGTAAACCGTTCTGAGCTCTCCTGAGAAAATTAAATAAATAGATAAAAATACTTCAAGAGTTCAGTGCGCTAGAACTTTGCAACATAACAATGCCCCTGTCCCACTCCCATATTATCGAGCCATCATCAGTCACAAAAAAACCTCCCCTTTATTTTTGAAACATCAGATGTGTCTAATTCCTATTATCTTTTTCCTGTTTTGTGTATTAATTATAATTTCTTGTTCTGTTTTATTTTTACTTTTTAGAAGTCCACCTTTGTGCTCAGGTATCGGCTTTCTCAGACTCCCACACTTTAAGCACAGATGAAAGACCCAAAAACTTTAAACGTTCCACTTAGTTTGAAAATTAGCCAACAGTTCCTGATGTTTCAAGAAATCTCACTTTGTTCAGATGGTACACAAAGCCTCAATGTAACATAGTAACATAGTAGATGACGGCAGATAAAGACCCAAATGGTCCATCCAGTCTGCCCAACCTGATTCAATTTAATTTTTTTTTTTTCTTCTTAGCTATTTCTGGGCGAGAATCCAAAGCTTTTCCCGGTACTGTGCTTGGGTTCCAACTGCCGAAATCTCTGTTAAGACTTACTCCAGCCCATCTACACCCTCCCAGCCATTGAAGCCCTCCCCTGCCCATCCTCCCCCAAACGGCCATACACAGACCGTACAAGTCTGCCCAGTAACTGGCCTAGTTCAATCTTTAATATTATTTTCTGATTCTAAATCTTCTGTGTTCATCTCACGCTTCTTTGAACTCAGTCACAGTTTTACTCTCCACCACCTCTCTCGGGAGCGCATTCCAGGCATCCACCACCCTCTCCGTAAAGTAGAATTTCCTAACATTGCCCCTGAAACTACCACCCCTCAACCTCAAATTATGTCCTCTGGTTTTACCATTTTCCTTTCTCTGGAAAAGATTTTGTTCTACGTTAATACCCTTTAAGTATTTGAACATCTGAATCCTATCTCCCCTGTCTCTCCTTTCCTCTAGGGTATACATATTCAGGGCTTCCAGTCTCTCCTCATACGTCTTCTGGCGCAAGCCTCCTATCATTTTTGTCGCCCTCCTCTGGACCGCCTCAAGTCTTCTTACGTCTTTCGCCAGATACGGTCTCCAAAACTGAACACAATACTCCAAGTGGGGCCTCACCAATGACCTGTACAGGGGCATCAACACCTTCTTCCTTCTACTGACTACGCCTCTCTTTATACAGCCCAGAATCCTTCTGGCAGCAGCCACTGCCTTGTCACACTGTTTTTTCGCCTTTAGATCTTCGGACACTATCACCCCAAGGTCCCTCTCCCCGTCCGTGCATATCAGCTTCTCTCCTCCCAGCATATACGGTTCCTTCCTATTATTAATCCCCAAATGCATTACTCTGCATTTCTTTGTATTGAATTTTAGTTGCCAGGCATTAGACCATTCCTCTAACTTTTGCAGATCCTTTTTCATATTTTCCACTCCCTCTACGGTGTCTACTCTGTTACAAATCTTGGTATCATCAATGGAGCTCCTTCGTTTCACTTAGAGAAAAAACGTCCTCAGGAGCAGAGCACCCATTTGACGTTAGACGTATCATGATGTAAGCGATTTTTTCCAGGAAATATCAGGAGCTTCATGAATATATATATTATTTATCAGAAAATAACAGATGAGACAGGTCTTATCACAAGCTTATCTCGTATTCATAGAATTTTCAGGCAGAGGCACAAGCCTAATTTTACTATCTACAGCTTCCACGAGTCTTATCAACTGTAATATTTAATAGGAATATTTCCTATGTAATTTCATATCATTTTTGACGTGAAACAGAATTTTCTTTTTTTAGTTGTCAATAATACAAGTCCATCTGCTAATGTCAGGGGGGTCCCCTGCTGTAGCCGCTCAGTTGATTGTGGCAGGGTATTTTGCCCCAAATCAGCTGAGCCAGCAGGACTCCCCGACAAAACGGCTTCTGGCTCAGCTGCAGGCCCTGCGGCAATCAGCTTATGGCTGCTACGGCCTGACTTTAGGATCCCGCGGTGGCATAGATAAATGGCTGAAATGTAGGTCAGGGTTTTCCGGGCCTATATTTCAGCTTCCTATCTTGCCGTGAATAGCAGCTAGGTAGCTGCTTTAGCCCACCTAACACCACTTCCGGTGTTGGCCACACTTACTTTGGCGTTCCGCGACTTAAAGCAGCTTCCTCCCCGTGATGGCAGCCGCCTTTTATTTAGGCGTTGGTAGGCACTTCAATACTGCCATTTTTTTTGCTGTTTCTGACAGCGTTTATCAATTAACCTACTGATGCCTAAGTTTTTAGGCGCTGGTTATAGGATTTCCCTATCATTGTAGCCAATAGCCAAGGTCAATTGACGTCTAATTATCAAATTAAGTTACGAGTGCAATTGACCCTATCCTATAAATTGTGCATGCAATTTTGTGCACTTGTCTCAATTTTATAGAATTAGGGTCTACTGTCTAATAGAAGTTTCCCCTAATGCATTGTTGTAGTGGCTTCATAGTGACTCAAAGATCTAGCGCCATATTCTAGCTCAGAGAGAGGTAGAAGCCAGCTGCTATTGTCCTCAACATCTCCCTAGCATTGTACCAAAGAAAAACTGTAGGAGGTCTCGAGTGCCCTGAAATATCTATTCAGGCTAAAGTTTCATATTCAGTTCATGGGAGATTGAGGTAAAGATGGTACATTCTATATAATAAAACCCTAAGCGCACATGCGCACTTAGGGTTTCGTGTTCCCTGCCGCCATGGTGTGTGATCCGTGGCCCTGTGTACTGAGGGAGACTCCTTTTGTCCCTGGGACTGGGAGAGAGACTACTGGACAAGTAAGAAGGAAACTTAAGGGCTTGGTTATCCTATTTCTCCCACCAAGATCCTGCGTACTGAAGAAGAACCCCCTTTTGGACCCTGAGGGGAGGACAGAGAGGAAACAGTTACTCTAACCAGAGTACAATAAGGAGAGAGTGGATTGAACTGTTAAGAAATGTCTTTTGAACCTGCTGATTTCCAACACATGTGAAGAAGTGTAAATAGTTTGCACCTACTTTAATCAAGTTGAATAAAAGATTCCAGTTTATTTATTGCAATCTTGAACTCAAGCTGTGGTTTGTGCAGGGTGAGTGACTGCAACGTGAGACCCGAGCGTTTTTTTTACCTCCTCTGGCCTTTCAGAGTTATCCGGCCCTGGCCTATGTCAAAGCTCAGTAAAGAAGACCGCTGTGTTAAACAGAGGGAGGATAACATTGGAGGAGCTTTCCATTAACATGGGGGGTGGGGGTTAGGGAAGTTATAAGGGTAAGAAGGATGGTTATAACGATAAAAAATAAAAATGGAAGGAAGGATAAAGATAGGTAGTTGGGGAATTGGATGGGAGATCAAAGTTATAGGAGTGGAAGCAGGAGAGGAAAGGGTTACAAGTAGCCCCTTGGGAAACTAGGTTGGGAAGAGGGAGATGGTGATTGGATATTTTCTATGGAAAGAGTAAAAGAGGAAAGGAATTGGAGGAAAAGATAAGAGGTGTGTGTGGGAGGATAAAAGGTAGAAGGAACTGGGTGGGAAGGGATTTTTGGGAGGATGGAGAAGGTGGCAGGAGGTTGCAGGGCCAAAGCTGTCCCACCCAGCCCACCCTCTTGGTTTTCTTTTTTGTCTGAGGGGTGGGGAGAGGGGAGGTGGGGATTCGGTTGCAGCTAGTGGAAAGAAAGGAGGGCAAGTAGTTTTCCTTGATGTATTGAGTAAGATACGGAGTGCAGGGTGGCAAGTTGGGGATAGATAGTTGTGCGGGGACAGAAATCCCACCCGTCCCCGCCAAAATCCCACCCGTCCCCGCAAGGAATCCTTCCGTCCCCACCCGTCCCCACGAGGAATCCCTCCGTCCCCATGAGGAATCCCCTCCATCCCCACCTATCCCCGTGCGGAATCCCCTCCGTCCCCACGAGGAATCCCTTCCATCCCCGCCAGTCCCTATAAACTTCAGAAATAGTTATTTCATTTAATTATGCTACTGAATTAAAAGCTCTGGTAGAGACCCATGTACAAATAAGCAAAGAGACTTTATTAATTTGGAAATATTTATTGGGAAGAATACATATTTGTAAATGGGTTTCTACCAGAGCCTCTAATGTAAATATAAAATATAAATACTCAGCTGATGAGAACCCCCAAGCTGTCAGCTGAGGACTTCCTTTGCCAAGCTTGGCAGGCAGCAGTAGCGTCCCTGAGTCACAGATGCTGGCACCTCAGTGGCTCATGGATGCTGCCAGTGACTGCTGTGCTTGGTGGAGGGGAGTTCTGGCCATCTCTAGAGGAGGTCCTCTGCTGGCGGTGCTTGGGGGATCCCCACCAGTCACAGCAAGGGTCAGCAAGTACTTCAACACTGTAGAAATAAAACCAGAAATGTATTTCCTTTTCTTTTGAACACAATACAAAGACATCTGCTATATACATTTCCCAAAGCTATCATATTTTAGTTAATAAATTGTTTTTTACCTTTGTTGTCTGGAGACTTATTTTTCCATAAAGTTGGTCCCAGTTTCTTTTTTCCGCTTTCCCATCTTCTGTAAATTCTTCTGTTGCTGTCCATTGGTTCCTCCTACCATGGTCCAGTATTTATCCCTTTCTCATCTTTAGTGCCTACTCACCAGCCCCATGCCCAGCATTTCTCCTTCTATCACCCCTCTCCATCACCAGGCCACAACTCTCCCGCCATTCCCTTCACCACTGTGTCTAACATTCCTCCCTCTTGCATCCATTTCAATCTGTCCCACTGTTCCCTTTCCACCATAATATTTCTCCCTCTCATCTGTACCTCACTTCCTCCCTATGACCAAAAATTCTCCTTTCTTCCATTCCCGTGTACACAACCATCTCATTCCCTCCCTTCTTCTCTCCCAAGTTCATGCCTTCTATGTCCAAAAATGCACTCCCTCCCCCACTTCAACATCTCTTTCCCAAGTTCATGCCTTGTGTCCAAAAATGCACTCCCTCCCCCACCTCAGCATCTCTTTCCCTCCCTTCATGCCTTGTATCCAAAAACGCACTCCCTCCCCCCTTTTGTGTTCCGCCTCCCAGCCCTCATCTGCAAGCAAATTACCAGCAAAATGGAGCTCGAGCCGCGAGGCTCGTCTTCTATTTCCTGCCTGCACTGCCCCAGCACACATAGCCGACCGGAAGTCTTCCCCGATGTCAGCGCTGACGTCAGAGGGAGGGAGGGCTTTGCTTAAGCCCTCCCTCCGACGTCAGTGCTGATATCGGGGAAGACTTCCGGTCAGCTGTGTGCTGCGGCAGGGCAGGTAGGAAAAAGAAGACAAGCCTCACGGCTCGAGTTGCATCGAACCCCGCAGGATCCCCGCGACCCTAGGGGGTGTCCACATGGGATCCACGTGACCCAAAGGAGGAACCCGCGGGATTCCCGTCGTCCCCGTTCTCGTGCAGGTCTCTAGTTGGGGGCTCATGTGTGATACCGCATGAGATGAAAGCATGACCTTGGGGTAACTTAGGTCATGTATTGGGGTGAAAAGACTTACAGTGGTGGGGGAAGAAGACAGCTAGTGTGGTACTACCTAGCGGTGTGGGGAAGCAATTTGTATTTGCAATGGTGTCGTCGTTAATATGCACATTGTTAATGACCGTGTTATTGAATAAAGCTGCGGCCAATGTTTTGTCACTATTTAGTTGGGGTCTGAGGTAATTTTGGAGTGAATGTAGTAAGAAAGAACAAGTAGAAATGAGACTGATAATGTTAGAACAGCGAGATTGTGAGCGTCCGCAACTGAGAAGAACCCAATCTTCTTGTGAGCCCTGGTTGATGAGGGTTATTGACCTGAAGAGCTAACCATAGCCTGCGGACTGGCGATGAGGCAGCACCAGGGCTACACATGTTAAGAGAATATTAATGATCATTAGTGAAAAATATCCTGAGATCCATTTCAAAGTCTTTGACCCAGACATGTCTCACACAGGCTTTACACGTTGGTAGCAACTGGATTTTGTTGTTGAATTTGACTTTTTTGGTGCATAATTAACGGTCTTGTATGCAACACTTACTCATCAGCCCTGAATCTTTAGTGTTGGGTCTGGAATATTTAGCGGCAACAAAGCTTCAGAAAATGTGCTGTCAAATATATTTGTGAATAGATAACAATTTTCCATGTGGACCATCTACTGGATAACATTCCTCCCTTCCTCCATCAAAAATGAAATACTCACTTTGAGATCTGCTCACCACAAATTTGGGTAATTGTGGAGGTGTGTGTGTGGTGGGGATGGGATTTGGATTTTAGTAATTTCTCAAGGTGAGGTACAATAGGGTTTCTCCTGTTCCATGAAGGCTTAAATTCTTAGGGAGCCTGTGAAAACATGAGCAAGGTTGGGCCTGGAGCCACGACAAACTGGGGCCACACAATGGGTACAGGTAAAGGAAAATACTATTTATTATAAGTGCTGGGTAATGTTCCTGTTACATTCACAGGTGGGAGAAAGGAAATAAACACTCAGGTAAAATTCCAAAGTTCCAGGTTAAACTTGGCCTACCTGATAGTAGCAGTTGCAGGTCACACATAGATGACAGAGGCAAATGCAGTGAGTGTCATTGCTGCCCAATAGGCCTCCTTAGCCTAGCTATGGCCCAAACTCTCATGCTTCCTGGGCCATGCCCTCCTGGCTCCGCCCCTCCCATGTAGTCACATGGGGTGGGGCTCTAATATTCTTAAGGGGGCGTGGCAGTGTCCTATAGACTCCCTCAGAGGGGCCTTGCCAGGTGCTTGTGTTCTGGATTGGTTGTGGTTAGAAACAGAATACTGGGTTTGATAGATGTTCAGTCTATTCCAATATGGCAGCTCTTATTTTCTTATGGCCTTTTTACTAAAGCATTGGTGGAATGAGGCATTATGACATCACAATATCTGCTCTGGTGGAGAGAGGTGGTGGAGAGTAAAACTGTGACTGAGTTCAAAGAAGCGTGGGATGAACACAGAAGATTTAGAATCAGAAAATAATATTAAAGATTGAACTAGGCCAGTTACTGGGCAGACTTGTACGGTCTGTGTCTGTGCATGGCCGTTTGGTGGAGGATGGGCAGGGGAGGGCTTCAATGGCTGGGAGGGTGTAGATGGGCTGGAGTAAGTCTTAACAGAGATTTTGGCAGTTGGAACCCAAGCACAGTACCGGGTAAAGCTTTGGATTCTCGCCCAGAAATAGCTAAGAAGAAAAAAATAAAATAAAATAAATAAAAAAATTTTAAATCGAATCAGGTTGGGCAGACTGGATGGACCATTCGGGTCTTTATCTGCCGTCATCTACTATGTTACTATGTTACTATGGATACCAGAGACTGTCATTCTTTAGTGTCTATCTCAACCTCAATCCTTCTACACCACCATTCTTCAATGCAAGACTTGAGGGTCAGTAGCTGAGCCCATTCATACTCTGATTCTTCCCTCTCTCTTTAAAGAATTCTGAGGAGCCACAGTTCTTTCCAATCTTTCCGTAAATTTCTAAAAACTTTTCTATTTGCCAAATATTTTGAAAACTTTTGAAACCTTTGTTTTTACTTTCTTTAGTTTTTATTTAATTGTTGGTGACCCGGTATATAAAGTTAAGCTTTAGCTTAGTTTAGTTTAGTTTAACTGTGGGGATGGGGACAGGGACAAATTCTGTCCCCGTGCCATTTTCTATGAGACTCGTCTAACTGCCTAAGCATTTCAGAAACACATTTTTGAAAAACAACCCCCAGTTCTACTTGGAATGCCTTCATGGAGGAGATGGTGAAAAAGAAGACAGTAGTAAAATTTAAGATGTGGGAAATATAGGCATTGTAATGAAGAGTGATAACCTAAGTAAGCCCTCACTCTCTCGTCCTCTCTTCCTCTTTCTTTTTATTGTTTTACAGGTCAACATCATCTGTGGAACTACTGCAGATTGATTTCTCAGATATTTTAACAGCTGCAAATTTTCAAGAGATTAAAAAAACAACGCTCTATTCAAAAAGCACTGATTTCAGCTGAATGCCAGCTGGGGCACTTGACTACAGAATAAACAACACTGCATTTCCATAGAGCAGAAAGTATCAGAAAGCTCGTGTTTCATAATCATCATGCAATGAAAGTTCCCAGGAATAAACAATGCTGCAGCTTTGCTAGTTCTCTGCTTTCAAATCACCAGTGGGTAGCATTCTGCTTTGGAAGTTCGACCATATTTTCAAAACCTCCAAATGAATGGCAAGATTCATCAGGTTTCTACTCTCCGCTATTCGTTGGCGATTGGTCAGCTTTAATAATAATAATAATAATAATTTTATTCTTATATACCGCCATACCCTTCGAGTTCTAGGTGGTTCACAATAATTACATTAGGATCCGCATTGACATGCCGATTTACAAAAATTTATTAGATTAACAACACATTTAGCCGAATTTGGCTGATGAAGAAGGGAGTGGATAGAAGAGAGGGAAGAAAGCGTTTAGGCGGGGGGGGGGGGGGGAGAGGGCCGCACGTGGGGCCCGGTAATACCGGAAGGGGGGCGGTTACGGGTCTTGTTTGTTGAATAGGTAAGTTTTGAGTGTTTTTCTGAAGCCGAGGTGGGGGCCTCGAGTATCATTTGGGCGAGCCATGGGTTCATCTTGGCTGCTAGGAAGGCGAAGGTTTTGTCTACGAATATGCAAACCTTTAAAGCAAGACTCCCATCAAGCTGAGCCATCCACGTTCCCTTTCTCCCCACCACAAGGCATGTGAAGCAGGCAAGTTGGTAACCATGTGCTTCCCTTTCCAATGTAATAAATAAAAGGGTGAAAAAGCCGTTCTAACCCTCACTCAATGCGAAATGAAACTTTTATCCTGCAAACTTTCCTCTTGCGTAGAGCAAAAGTAGAGAATGACACGGTGAAAAAATTGGTCCCCGTCACCGCCCCGTCCCCGTCTCACCATCCCCGTCACCGCCCCGCCCCGTCTCACCATCCCCGTCACCGCCCCCGTCCCCGTCTCACCATCCTCTTCACCGCCCCGTCACCGCCACTGCCACCCCATTCACCGCCCCGTCACCGCCACTGCAATCCCATTCACTTTTCTTTATTTACGTATAAAGGAAACATTCTTTAAAACTTTAAAACTTTAAAACTTAGTTAAATATTAGTTAATAACTATACAAAAACAAAACACGCAGAGAAAAAATTAATTAATATAAATTCTCAAAACTGACACATTTTGATCACTAAATTTAAAATAGTTATTTTTCATACAGTTTTTCAATCACTAATCTTCCACCACCCCTGGGGCTAGCAATGCAAAAACAAACACGACATGTACTTTAAATGCTGCCGTGATTAGCATAGTGACCGCGGCTACGGCTGCAAGTCTCCCCTCCCCCCAGCGATCACGGCAGGAGGGCACCCAACCCCTCCTGTAGACCCCCCCAACGGCCCTCCCGACAATCGCAGCAGAAGGGTACCCAACCCCTCCTGCCGGTCCTCCCAATGGCCTCCCCTAAGATCGCCGGCAGGAGGGTACCCAACCCCTCCTGCTGGACCCCCCCCAACGAACCCTCCCACCCCGGAACCCCCTTAGTCTTACTTTCCAAGTTGGACCGGACGGCTCCTCACACGTATGGCCAGCAGGCTTGCCTCCGTCCAAATGAGGCGGGCCCGCCCCTACCCTGCCCAACCCACAGGATCCTAGGGCCTGATTGGTCTAGGCACCTAAAGCCACTCCCGCTATAGGAGGGGCCTTAGGTGCTTGGGCCAATCAGGCCCTAGGATCCTGTGGGTTAGGCAGGGGAGGGGAGGGGCGGGCCCGCCTCATTTGGACGGAGGCAGGCCTGCTGGCCAGACGAGCGAGGAGCTGTCCGGTCCAACTTGGAAAGTAAGACTAAGGGGGTTCCGGGGTGGGAGGGTTCGTTGGGGGGGGGTCCAGCAGGAGGGGTTGGGTACCCTCCTGCCGGCGATCTTAGGGGAGGCCATTGGGAGGACCGGCAGGAGGGGTTGGGTACCCTTCTGCTGCGATTGGCAGGAAGGGTTGATCTGACAAATGAGGAGCACGGTGAAACACAGGTAAATAGCGGTTCCTAGAAGGGGGTACATTGGCCCGCGGGGACAAACCTGTTCACCGTTTCCGTGGTCGGTGAATGGCCTTGTCCCCGTCACCGCAGCGACTGCTAGTTTTCTTCCCCGTTTTCGGCGGTGACCCGCGGCTTAAATGCGGTGGCCGCGGGTAAACCGTCACCGTGTCATTCTCTAAGCAAAAGCACAGAGATGGTCAAGGGATGGTGGAACCACAGCCAAATGAATCAACAAGGTATTTGATTGTGGAGACCAAACATGGCTGCATTTCAGCAAGATTGCCAGCAATAAGGATCATATTTCACAATTTCCAATCGCGCGCATTATATACAATTTATCATAATCTGATCAACCAATCCAATGATGCTGTGGCCCATACCAAGACGTTCCTTTCAAGAAATTATTATATACACGTGTACGTTTTCGTGTTCCCTTTATGGCCTTTTCTTCCATTCAGGAACAGTTAATCGTCAATGAGAAGAAAAGCTCTAATCATGAAATCCCTCCAGGGTTTCAAGACTAACCTGGGACGTACGCAGGTGAGGCTGGACTCATTTAGAGCACTGGACATTTGGACTCTGACATTTGTTGGCGGAGATTGTGATAAAAGCAGTTCATTTAGCAAGGTTTAAAAAAAGGTTTGGATAATTTCCTAAAGAACAGTCCATAAGCCACTTGTATTAAGGGACTTGGGAAAACCTACTGCATATTTCTAGGATAAGCAACATAACATCTGTTTTACTGTTTTGGGATCTTGCCAGATAATTTTGACTTGGATTGGATACTGTTGGAAACAGGATGCAGAGCTTTGGGCCTGTTTTACAAAGCCGCACTAGCGGCCGTTGTGCGGTAACAGCCCCGAAGCCCATTGAGATTTAAAGGGTTTGGGGGATGTTGCCGCGCGGCTTTGCAAAACAAGCTGTTTATGATCCTTGAGTCTGTCTCAGTATGGCAACTCTTCATGTTCTTATGTTCTTCTGAGCAAAGATAGGGGTCATTTTTCTTACATGTGGTAAAATCTGAGTTTCTTAAACATAAGATCATAAAAAGTCACTTGTATACCGCAATACAGTAAAACTTGGTTTGCAAGTGTTTTGCAAGACAAGCAAAACATTTTATTAAATTTTAACTTGATATACAAGCAATGTCTTGCAATACATACAGTATACACGCGTCACATCATCCAAACTGAGCCGATGGTTCTTCTCTCTCTGACGCTGCGGGAGTGTAGTGACTGTTCTAAACGAGCGAGGTCTTGCAATACTAGTACATGTAGTATTTTGTATTAAAGTTCTTGGGTTGTGGAACGAATCGTCTTGAGTTTCTATTATTTCCTACGGGGAAATTCGCTTTGATATATGAGTGCTTTGGAATGAATTATGC
Source organism: Geotrypetes seraphini (assembly GCF_902459505.1). Lineage (NCBI taxonomy): Eukaryota > Metazoa > Chordata > Amphibia > Gymnophiona > Dermophiidae > Geotrypetes > Geotrypetes seraphini. Next base: position 20,182,171 of record NC_047101.1, on the reverse strand, counting down.
TCGCAAACCAAGGATTTACTGTACTGTTAAGTTCTATGTGGTTCACAGAGATTAGCAATACAAATGAATTAACAACCAGTGTCTAACTTCCGAAAGATTCTGTAAAAAGATGCGTCTTTAAAGCACGTCGAAACTGTTGATATGAATTAGAAAATGTGACTATGTGAGTCAGATCCCTAATCCATGAAGCTGCCTGAAAGGACAATAGAAGCTCCTGGAATTTCTTATATTTACATCCCTTGCAGAAGGAAGCGAAAATAATGAATGAGATTTCCTAGAATGTTTGGAGTTTGTAATAATGAAAGATTCCATAAAATACTCTGGGGTTAGACCTGTTAGTGCTTAAAGCAAATACAGTGGTACCTTGGATTACGAGCATAATCCGTTCTAGGAGCATGCTCGTTTATCAAAACAAAGTTCCCCATAGACAATAGTGGCAACAGCAATGATTGGTTCCAGAACCCGGGGTCTGTACCTGTCGGGGCCAGGTGCTGCAGCGCTGTCTCCTCCGTCCGTCATCGGAAGAAGAACCCGACAGTGCCGCTTCGGAGGGATGCCAGCCGCCGGAGAATCCCACAGTGCCGTTTCGGGGGAGGGGGGGATGCCAGCCGCCGGAGAACCTTGCAGTGCCTTCAGAGGGATGCCTCCTCCATCCGCCGGGTAGCCCTCCACGTCGGATGCCCCTTGCATGCTGGAGAGCCCCCACCTGAGCCCACGCAGCCAAGCGCCGCCCCACCTGCACGCCGTGCACGACACGCACAACGCTGATGATTGACGCTGTGCGCGTCACACGCAACGCACAGGAGGGACAGCACCCGGCCATGCAGGCCCAGACAGAGGTCCTTCAATCTGCGGAAGGCACCCGATTTAGAAGGCTGGCCGGAAGACGGAAGAGGAATCCCCTGTAAGTGCTCGTTGATCGGGGCAGTGCTCGGTTTGCGAGTCAAAAGTTTGCTGAGTGTTTTGCTCGTCTTGCAAAACACTCGCAAACCAGGTTACTCGCAAACCAAGGTACCACTTGTACAGCCAAATTTAAATTTAATCCGTGCTTCAACCAGAAGCAATGCAATTGACAATAAAAATAGGTGACATCATACTTCTTCAAATCAAAAATGAATCTAATTGCCGCATTCTGTATTATGCGTTATCTTGGGAGATGTTACAATAATCAAGCTGACTAAGGACCAGTGATTGAACTAGTAATCGAAAGGAGTTAATATCAAAATATGCTCTATGGGATTTCTTTTTTTTTTAATTTGGATATTGTACGCTAATGTTTCCATTAGTGTGCAAGACCTGCAAAATTTCACATGGGAGCCGTAAAGAGGTGCTAAGGCCCGAATTCTGTAAATAGTGCCATTATTCGCGGCTGCCTGAAAAACGGCCGCCAGTCGTGTGTCGATCGGGCAACAGCAGAATCGCGACTACGTGAAAGGTTGATGCCGGAAATGTAGGCGAGGGTTTTAAAGGCCTACATTTTCGGCACCGACCTTTCACCAGAGTCGTGCCTACCACCACTTCTGCCGTTAACGAACCCCCCCTGTTTTACTAAGGTGCGCTATGCATTTTAGCGCATGTTTAGTGCATGCTAAATATACATGCGTGCTAACCGCTGATGCGTCCATAGACTAACATTCATGCATTAGCGTTTAGCGCATGGTTAGCATGCACTAATATTTAGCACATGCTAAAATGTTTAGCACACCTTAGTAAAAGGAGTCCTAAGCCTACAGTGCCATAAGGTGTCATAAGGCACCTCCATAGGCAGGATAATGGCAGCCTTTTGAAGGTACCCTTAGGCTCTTCTGATTTCTTAAAATTGAGTTTTAATTGGTTTAATTGGCAGCCAATTAGTGTGTCGTAAATCAATTAAGTTAGGTGGCGGTAGTGCACCTTTCACTGATTAAATTCAGGCGCCATTTTTAAAATCAGGCTCTAATTGCTTCTACATTAACCAGTGACCCCCCCCCCCCGCTAATTTTGTATATAGCGCCATAAGTTGCACATGCAAATCAGTGCGCATAGCCAGTTAGCGCAAGAAACTTAAAGGGCAAATTCTATAAGAAGTGCCCAAAAGTTAGGCGCCTACCTAGGCACTGTTCAGCGCGATTCAAGAAAAATTGGGCGCTGTTTACTGAATCACGCTGAGCGGCACCTATTTGGGCACCTATTTTGGAGGCAGCCGATAATTAGGCCAGCTCTAGGCACAACTAAAAGTTAGGCGCCCGTGCAAGCGCTTATGCACGCTTAAGAGCAGGGATTCTGTAAGAAGGCGCCTAAAATGTAGCCCCGCCCACACCTAACACGCATAGCGCCTATTTTTTTGAAGGCCGCCTAAATTTTTAGAGGCGCCTTGTTACAGAATCGCGCTTTCTTGCTAGGCGCCTATGTTTCAATCAGTGCTGATTAAAAAGCTTAATTGAGCTCGTATGACATAGGTGCCTAACTTTAGGCGCTGGTTACAGAATTTGGGCCTAAGTGTTTAACAAGCCAGTTGGCCCTGATAATTGGCAATTAACACCTCATAGCTGATGGTAATTGGCACTAATTAGAAGCTATGTGCACCACTTGGTGAGTGCATTCTGTAAAGTGGTGCGCATCAGTTTTAGTGCGCAAATCTAGAAAGGGAGTGTGGCCAGGGGAGGAACATGGGCAGATCACGGGCACTGCTAAAAGTTGAATGCCCTGTTATAGAATACGCCCGATCTGCGCTCAACACAGGTGCAGATATTTACCGTAGGTCTGGTTTTCAGAGACCTAAATGGGTGCGCCTAATTGTTAATGACGCATACGGCCACGAAGGCCCAAATTCTCTAAACAGCACCTGTATTTTAGGCTCCGATAGGCACCCAAACTCACCCCCTCTTTTACAAAGGCGCGCTATGCTTTTTAGCGCGTGCTAAATACGCGCTAAACACTAACATGTGCATGTTATCCTATGGACGCGTTAGCGTTTAGCGTGCGGGTTGATGTAGCGCAAGCTAAAATGCTTAGCACGCCTTAGTAAAAGAAGGCCTCAGTGGAAACACCATTTAAATTACGTTTTGAACTGATTTTCAAGGCGCCTACTGGCGTCTAAAAAACCTTTGCTGGAATCATACCTCCATAGGCACTTACAGCACCTAATGCCACTGTAGACATGGCTAATGCTGGAAGTGGTGTTGGGCACCATAAAATGCCTACGGAGGCGCGATTCATGTCAAAGGTAGGTGCATAAATGGATTCTCTTTATTAATTAGATTTATTCTGTTCAACATTGGAGGTTTTTTGTGGGGTTTTTTTTAAAGTGAATGTTCCTTAGTATGTTTGCTGTTTATATCTAATAATGGAGTTCTTTTTTTAATATTTGTTTTATTTTCTTTTACTTTTATCATATTCTATAAACCGCTTGGACCAGTAAAATGAACGAGCGATATCACAAGATTAATCTACTATAATAAAACGCTAAGCGTGCATGCGCAAACTTACCTGCATGATCCATGATCCCTGATCCGTGATCTGTAGGTCCATGGCCAGCAGGAGTGTGCATGTGTGCATACAGCGGTCCTTCTCTCGCAGACCCCAAGGTGATGTGCGGTCTTGCTGGCTCCCATACACTTCACGCCCAGCCGAAGTTTATTTTTAAGTTAAAAGCTGCGATGGCGGCTCCTCTCACGAGCAGCACCTGCATCGGAGAAGGCTTCCGACGCAGGCGGCGATCGTGAGAAGAGCCACCGTGGCACCTTTAAACTTAAAAATAAACTCCGGCAAGGGACTAAGGGAGCTGGACAGACCACGGGAAGGGAAGGGAATTGGGGGGGGGGGGCAGCAAGGGACTAAAGGAGCAGGCCAGAATGCGGGAAGGGAAGAGGGGGTAGGGGAAAATGCTGCTGCTGATGCACAGGGACGTGGAGGGGGAGGGAAATACCGCTGCTGCTGCTGCTGCTGCTGCTGCTGCTGCTGCTGCACAGAGAAGTGGGGTGGGGGGATAGAAATGCTGCTGCACAGGGAAATGGAGGGAGAGGGAATGCTGCTTCAGCTTCTGCACAGAGTAGTGGGGGGTTTGGAAATGCTGCTGCTGCACAGAGAAGTGGGGGGAGGGAAATGCTGCTGCACAATGAAATGGAGGTGGAGGGATTGCTGCTGCTGTGGCTGCTGCACATGGAAGTGGGGGGAGGGAAATGCTGCTGATGCACGGGGAAGTGGGGGGATGGAAGTGCTGATGCACAGGGAAGTGGAGTGGGGGAGGGAAATGCTGATGCTGCAAAGGGAAGTGGGTTGGGGAAAATGCTGCTGCATAGGGAAATGGAGGGGGAGGGAATGCTGCTGTGACTGCTGCACAGGGAAGTGGGGGGGTGGGAAGAAATGCTGCAGCATAGGGGGCAGGGAGAGAGACAGAAAGACAGACATACAAAGGGGGCCAGGGAGAGAGACAGAAAGAAAGAAAGACAGACAGACATATATTCTAGCACCCGTTAATGTAACGGGCTAAAAGTCTAGTAAATTATAAACCATACAGTAAAATGCCTGTTGGCACGTGTTACCTGTGCATTGAGAACTTACCGACCTTTAAGTAAAAGGACCCCTTAGAATAGATTGTGAAGCCTCCGGGGACAGAAAAATATCTTCTGTCCCTGAATGTGCTCCCTTTTAGAATCTTGTAGATATTACTTAAGAAACAAAAATAAATTTAAAGTATTTTGTCACTTAATCATATTGAGCATTCAGGAGTCCCACCACTGAAACATGAGCTGTGTTCTCTGTAGGAGCTACAAGTCCTTCGCTAGAGATTCTATCCAGCAAATCTGTGGCAATACATGAAAAATTAAAGATAGTGTTTTGGTATAGCTTTACCGGAGGTGGTTAGTCCTTTGAACATTGCAAAAATTTTGGAAACCTCAGAAGAGGAAATTATATGTTGCTCAACCCTTCTGGTGACGTTTGTTTTTAATCAAGACAAGGAGGCACTCTTGAGGCTATTTTTTAGACTGGATCAAAATTCTTTTTTTTTTTTTTTTTAACCCTCCCAATTGCAATTTTTTCTTGAGGGAAAAGCCTAGTGCTTCAATATGAAGTAACACCAATTGATCCCAGATAGTAAGGTCCTAATGATTATTTGAAGTAATATAACACTGTGTATTTGATTTTCTTATCATTTATTGAAGTATACGTTCTCTCTGTAATGTGTATTAGCTCCTTCCTTATGTGGACTTATATAGAGATCTGTGCATAATTAATGTTTTGTTTTTTGGTCTATTTGACCAAATTTGTAAACTTTTTGTTTTTCTTTTGGATGTTATTGTGGCATAGCTCTATTTCATATATATATTGTCTTATGTATATATAGAAAATTATAAATAATAATTTTAAAGAAAAGGTGGAGGGGCATAATCGAAAGGGACGTCTAAGTCCGTTTACGTCCATCTCGCAAGTCGTCCAAAGCTAAAAAGAGCCTAAGACACATTTTCAAAAGATACGTCCAACTTTTTTTTACTTTCGAAAATTGTCTAATTATACATCCTGCAGATCTGATCGTGCAAGCCGCTAAATTGTCCATCTTTATACCACATTTTCGTCCAACTTTCCATCCAAGTCCAAAACGCCTAGAACAAGCCCTGTTGGACGTGGGAGTGGTCTGCAAAGTGATGGACTGCATACCCAGACATGCCACCTAAATAGTGGGGTACCTTACAGGGCACTGCTGTGAACTTCACAAAAAGGGTGCCATGGCTTCTCCTTACTACAGCTCCCTTATAGGTGATGGCGAGCCCCCCAAACCACCTCCAGAATCCCTTAGACCCATTTATCTACCACCCCAATAGCCCTTATGGCTGCAGGAGCCACTTATATGCCAGTCAAAAAGGGTTTTGGGGGTGTATAGGGCAGTGCACATGTTTAAGTATCAATGCAGTGATTACAGGGGCTTATGGGCATGGGTCCTCCTCTTTATGGGTCCTTAACCCACCCCCAAGATGACTTAAGCTGCCTCTGGGCTGGACGACTAGGCTTTCCTATGCCCGGTTGCCAGGTGATGATGGTCTGCAGGCTGAAATTTCAAGTTGTGAATAAAATTTTTATGGGGGTGGGGGGGTTAGTGATCACTGGGGTAATGTTTGGGGGTCTGTGTTATATGTTTGCAGTGCTTATCTAGTGAGTTTAGGTGGGTTTTTGTGACTTAGACCATGTTTTACATGGTCTAAGTCACAACATTCAAGTTCCGTCAGTCATGGGCTGTATAACTTTCGGTTATATATGCAGTACGACTAAGTCTAAGCCAGCCCATGTCCTGCCCAACTCCCGCCCTTGACACGCCTCCCGAAACACCCCGTTTAGCTTTGGACGTTGAGCGGCACTATGAAGGCCTAGGTTGTTTAGAAATACATCCAAAACCCGTTTTTATTTTCGGCTCTTGGACGTTTTCGAGAAATGTTCGTCCAGGTGCCGACTTAGGCTAGTTTTTGGACGTTTTTTTCTTTTGATTATGATCCCCATAGTGTTTTTGGGTTTTGTCTTGTTTTTAATCGCTGGAGAATGAACGATAAGAGGGTCTGTTGAGAAGGACATGGATAGCCTCCGGTTATTGTATTCCTACGAATCCCAGGCCAATGCTGCAAGCCTCCAAACGGCTCCGCTTTTGTGTGCCACTGTGAACTAGAAGTAAATGAAATGATAATACTAGTAATAATTAAAATAAAAGCGTGAAACCCTTGTTTGATGGGCTCCTCAGACATCACATGCAATGAGAGATGGATTTGCTCCCTTCCATTTATGTAAGGAACAGATTTCTTATGGGATCTGTATAACAGAATTATGCTAAATTCCGCCGTGACTCCAAGCAGAGGAAAAATGTATCCCCAGAGCTAATAACTGGGTCTCATTATTATCACACTTTATATCTAAATCATTTCCTTTATTCCCTGCTAGCCACAGGCAGTTCAGCCGTTACTAAAGTGCCTGGCAGCCCAAATGATCTATTACATCAGTGATCGCTTGTTTTGCTATTTGATATAATTAGAAGAATTTGCATTAACGGATTGTTCACATGCATGAAGAACAATGGGAGTTAATGAAGGCAATGTGTGCGTTCACCATCCATTTCGTTGGACAATAGACCTCCGTGCCTAGTCATTCCTGTAACCTCATGAAGTCTACGGTCTACTCCACACAATTTATAGCTCTCAAGTTACCCAGTTTAATAATGAGCAAGACTTTACTGCAGGCTAGTCCTAGCTTTATAATTCTCTTCTCAATAGGCGTTGGCACGTATAGTGTGGTCACCAGATGGCTCCAAGTCATCAGGGAGAGGCTAAGCCAGTCCGTGTTTTATAACTCACGATGCGCTTGCTATTCCGGTTTCCAAGGAATGCATAACTTCAAGTTTATATACGCAATGAAATGGGGAATTTTGAACCAGAATGATTCAAATGATCCATGAAAATCTCCAGTTGTCTGGAAATGATAGCTTGGTCATTAATAGAGAGAAGAGAATTATGAGAACATCTTCAATACCGTCTCCTTTTCTCATCCCTTCATTATCATGGCATGAATAGGAAAATGAAAGCCAGAGTAATTAGAAAGTCATCTAATTATCTGCAATTGAAGTGCTTATGGAACGCCCCAGTTTCTGGTCATGCGAACACCCTGGCAGCTTAATCGACTGATTAGACTTTATGGCTTTACCTGAAGTTATAAGATCCTATCATATCACATTATGAAACTGTTAGCAGACCTGGTTTCTGGAGACCTGAGAAAGCAATTCTTACCCACTCCTTGGAAATGAGTACTGATCCAATTTGTTCTCTATAGTGAAGATGCAGTTAGGGGTTAGGAGTGAGTAGCATAGTATCAGGTATCCCTAGAAACACTCCACTCCCTCTCTGAGGTGGTGCAACTTGAGGAATGTTAGGCTCTCTGGCCAGAGGGGTGGGGCTCAACAGGGACCAGGAACTAAAAACCCTTTACAGGAGCCCCCTGAATGTAGAGGCTTCTAGGAGGGACTCCTGTGGGAAGATAAGTCATAGTTCCTGAAGAGACTGGGGCCTAGAAGCACTAAGAGGATCAGTAAGACCGTGTGAGTCTGCACCGATCCGATTTTTTGGTTGATTCAGAAAGAACTATTGATGCACTAAAATGTTTGCATGCAAATGAGAAGCAAGGGAAAGCCTCCTGCCACTCAGCTGGTAGCGGCAGGAAAGCTTTTTTTTCCAATGGGCACAGATGCTGTGTGTTATACATGCACAATATCTGTCCTTTAAAAAAAAAAAAAACCCCACCAATGATGACTTTCTCTGAACTGGCACCATGAACAGCTCCACCCCCCCCATGCCAGCGAAAATGGCAGGAGGAATTCCCACTTCCTCCTGCAATGCTGAAACCCCACCCCCATGAAAGAAAATTGCCCACTCCCTCCTGCCACCAAAGGCCCATCCCCATGCCAGGTGCCCTCCCAAACATTGCCTACCCTCACCCTTCGCCCCTTACTGAAAAAAGTCAGGAGGGATGCCCACTCCCTCCTGCCACCGGAAGTCCCCCAAAACCCCACCCTCACCCTCCATTTTAGAGAAGTTGGAGCAAGAGGGAAGTTCAGTCTGTCCCACTTATAGACCTGCCACTTCAAAATGGCGGAGCCTTTCCTTCCCCGGTGCATCATGTGCGCATGCGTCCCTCCCCTTCCCTCGTACCTCTTTCATTTTTCCTGCGTGAGCAGTATTACAAACTTGCTGCCTGCACTGGTGTCACCTCGCTCTGATGTCACTTCCAGGCCCCGGGCATAGGAAGCAGCATCAGAGGGATAGCCAACACGGGCAGCAAGTTCATGCTGTTGCTCTCGCCTGGAAAATTAAAAAGGTACTGGGAAGGGAAAGGAAGGGATGTGCACATAAGGTAGGGGGGCCGGAAAGGAGTGGGGAGGGGACCACCACCCTAGGCGCCACTTACCCTCGCTAGGCCACTGCATACAAAGAAAGGGAAGAAGCATGATGCTGAATGATTTCTGTCCTGATCTTGTCAATTGGCAAGGCTTTTGAGAGAAAGTCTAGAGACTCCCATGAACATAAGAATTGCCGCTGCTGGGTCAGACCAGTGGTCCATCATGCCCAGCAGTCGGCTCACGCGGCGGCCCCTCTGGTCAAAGACCAGTGCTCTAAATGAGCCCAGCCTCACCTGCGTACATTCCAATTTAGCAGGAACTTGTCCAACTTTGTCTTGAATCCCTAGAGGGTGTTTTCCCCTACGACAGACTCCGGAAGAGCTTAAAGTTTTCTACCACTCTCTGTATGAAGGAGAACTTCCTTATGTTTCTACGGAATCTATCCCCTTTTAACTTTAGAGACTGCCCTCTCGTTCTCCCTTCCTTGGAGAGGGTGAACAACCTGCCTTTATCTACTAAGTCTATTCCCTTCAGTATCTTGAATGTTTCGATCATGTCCCCTCTCAGTCTCCTCTTTTCAAGGGAGAAGAGGCCCAGTTTCTCTAATCTCTCGCTGTATGACAACTCCAGCCCCTTAACCATTTTAGTCGCTCTTTGGACCCTTTCCAGTAGTATTATGTCCTTCTTCATGTACGGCAACCAGTGTTGGACGCAGTATTCCAGGTGGGGGCATACCATGGCCCGGTACAGCGGCATGATAACCTTCTCCGATCTGATCGTAATCCCCTTCTTTATCATTCCTAGCATTCTGTTCGCCCTTTCCACCGCCGCCGCACATTGTGTAGACAGCTTCATCGACTTGTTTATCAGAACTCCCGTCCCTTTCCTGGGAGGTCTCTCCAAGTACCGCCCCGTTCATCCTGTACTCGTGCTTGAGATTTTTGATACCAACATGCATCACTTTACACTTATCCATGTTGAACCTCATCTGCCATGTTGATGCCCATTCCTCGAGCCTGATTATGTCACGTTGTAGATCTTCGCAATCCCCCTGCATCTTCACTACTCTGAATAACTTTGTGTCGTCCGCAAATTTAATCACCTCGCCTAGATACCGTCAGAAAAGCAATGGGCCAAGAGGTTATCTGTAAGGCAATAGCCCAATTGTATAAAACTGGGATAACCTGAGACCTATCATGCTGTTAGGAATTATCTATTTATGGTAACAATGCAACTTGTTTATAGGCTCTTGCAACACAATCTACAGTAGAAGATGTTGGACTATGGTAGAAAAGCGATATGAGTCTGTATATAGATGTCTTCTGTAAAGTTTATGATTTCTTTGATGTTCCATGACCTGGAAATATAGTCTGGCACTTCAGGCATGTTTGCCGCTTTAGAAAGCTGCTAAAATCTAAAGAGATTGAGAAACCATGATTTAGAAACTAGACACTGTCCAGGAGTTATCTGTAGGGTTCAGGAGCCAAGGGCCCTATACACAAAAGATTTACAAGAGGCCGCTGAAAAGCTCTCAGCCCAACTAAGAAGAGAATGATGTGGAGCCATGAAACTTACAAGTTATTCCACACTTCTCTTGACATTTTTCGTTTCAATGAGGCAAATGCATCTACTAAATGGGCACAGGTCTAGGGAAACCAACCCATTGTGACATCACCGATGAGGTTGGCTCTTAGGCATTGGTGGAATGAGGCATTATGACATCACAATGCGGGGAGCCACTGAAAAGTTCTCAGCCCAACCAAGAGAATGATGTGGAGCCATGAAACTTACAGGTTATTCCACGTTTTTCTTGACACTTTTCATTTTATTTCATATCATTGAAATGAAAAGTGTCAAGAAAAGAGTGGAATAACTTGTAAGTTTCATGGCTCCACATCATTCTTTTGGTTGGGCTGAGAACTTTTCAGCAGCCCCTCATATTGTGATGTCATAACATAGAAACATAGAAGATGACGGCAGAAAAGGGCTACAGCCCATCAAGTCTGCCCACTCTGCTTACCCACCCCCTGTCTATGCCCTAATGACCCAATTTCCTTATCTTGACCCTCGTAGGGATCCCACATGGGTATCCCATTTATTCTTAAAGTCTGGCACGCTGTCTGCCTCGATCACCTGCACTGGCAGCTTGTTCCAATGATCAACCACTCTCTCTGTAAAGAAATACTTTCTGGTGTCGCCATGAAATTTTCCGCCCCTGAGTTTGAGCGGGTGCCCTTTTGTGGCCGAGGGTCCCTTGAGAAATAAAATATCATCTTCCACTTCGACACGTCCCGTGAGGTACTTAAATGTTTCGATCATGTCTCCCCTGTCCCTACGTTCCTCAAGAGTGTAGAGCTGCAATTTGTTCATTCTCTCTTCGTACGAGAGACCCTTGAGCCCCGAGATCATCCTGGTGGCCGTCCGCTGAACCGATTCAATTCTGCGCACATCTTTACTGTAATGTGGCCTCCAGAATTGCACACAGTACTCCAGATGAGGTCTCACCATGGCCCTGTACAACGGCATTATGACTTCAGGCTTTCGGCTGATGAAACTTCTATTGATACAACCCAATATCTGCCTTGCCTTAGATGAAGCCTTCTCCACTTGTTCCACCAATGCCTAAGAGCCAACCTCATCGGTGATGTCACAATGGGTTGGTGCAGTGGCGTACCTAGGGGGGGGCGGGGGGGGGCGGGCCGCCCCGGGTACCAGCCCTGAGGGGGGTGTTCCCGGCCTTGCCGCTCAGTCCCCCCCACGCCCGAAGGACCGCTCGCCCCACTGACCTTCCAGCACACCTATGAAGCAGCCCGCAGCAGGATCGCGACGTCAGCAATCCCTCAGCTGCTTGGGCGCTGCTTCCTGCGCCGCGGTCCCGTCCCTCCTCTGACGTCAGAGGAGGGGGCGGGACCGCGGCGCAGGAAGCAGCGCCCAAGCAGCTGAGGGATTGCTGACGTCGCGATCCTGCTGCGGGCTGCTTCATAGGTGTGCTGGAAGGTCAGTGGGGCGAGCGGTCCTTCGGGCGTGGGGGGGGGGCAGTAGCTTAAGGTAGCCCGGCGCAGGAAGCAGCTCCTAAGCAGCGCAAAGATAGCTGACGTCGCGATCCTGCTGCGGCTGCTTCATAGGTAGTGCGGGGAGGCCAGGGGGGCGAATGGTCCTTCGGGGTGGGTCGGGGCATCAGGCCTTCAGGGTGGGGCGGGCGGGCGGGCAGGCAGGCAGACTTTCAAGGGGGAGGGGGGTGACAGGCAGGCAGGCCTTCAAGGGGGGGTGCAGGTCTTCGGGGGGGGGTGCAGACCTTCAAGGGGGTGCAGGCCTTCAAGGGGGGGACAGGCAGGCAGGCCTTCAAGGGTGGGACAGGCCTACAAGGGGGGGGGGACAGGCCTACAAGGGGGGGCAGGCCTACAAGGGGGGGGGACAGGCCTTCAAGGGGGGACAGGCCTTCGGGGGGGGTGCATGCCTTCAGGGGGGGTGCCGACCTTCAAGGGGGTGCAGGCCTTCAAGGGGGGGACAGGCAGGCAGGCCTTCAAGTGGGGGGACAGGCCTTCGGGGGGGTGCAGGCCTTCGGGGGGGGGTGCAGACCTTCAAGGGGGTGCAGGCCTTCAAGGGGGGGACAGGCAGGCAGGCCTACAAGGGGGTGGGACAGGCCTTCAAGGGGGTGCAGGCCTTTGGGGGGGTGCCAACCTTCAAGGGGGGGGTGCAGGCCTTCAAGGAGGGGGACAGGCCTTCAAGGGGGGACAAGCAGGCAGGCCTTCAAGGGGGGGGACAGGCCTACAAGGGGGTGGGACAGGCCTTCAAGGGGGTGCAGGCCTTTGGGGGGGTGCCAACCTTCAAGGGGGGGGACAGGCCTTCAAGGGGGGACAAGCAGGCAGGCCTTCAAGGGGGGGACAGGCCTACAAGGGGGTGGGACAGGCAGACCTTTAAGGGGGGGCAGGCCTACAAGGGGGTGGGACAGGCAGACCTTTAAGGGGGGATAGGCCTTCAAGGGGGGACAAGCAGGCAGGCCTTCAAGGGGGGGTCAGGCCTTCAAGGGGGGGGGACAGGCCTTCGGGGGTGCAGGCCTTCGGGGTGGGTGCAGGCCTTCGGGGTGGGTGCAGGCATTCGGGGTGGGTGCAGGCCTTCGGGATGGGTGCAGGCCTTCAGGGGGGGACAGACCTTCGGGTGGGGGGGTACAATCCTTCGGGGAGGGTGCAGGCCTTCAGGGGTGGGGTTTAGGCGTTCAGAGGGGGACAGACCTTCGGGTGGGAGGTAAAGTCCTTCGGGGGGTGCAGGTCTTCAGGGGTGGGGTGTAGCCCTTCTGAGGGGGGACAGACCTTCGGGGGGGGGGGGTCCTGGTGTAAAAGTACACAGAGGGAGAGAGGGAAGGGGGTTTCAAAGATACGTGCATATGCCAGACTTTGGGGGTTAGAAATAATGGGTCTAAAAACAGAGGAGTGGGAGAGAGATGGTGCATAATGGGATTTAGGGAGGGAAGGAACAGAAAGGGAGAGAACTTGGAAACAGGGGATGGTGTGGAGGGGGGATAGAGATACTGGATAGGAGGATAGTTGGGAACAGAAAGGGAGAGATGGTGGATCCTGGGGTGGTGGGGAGTTGAGAAAAGGTGAATCTGTGGATGGAGACAAAAAAAAGGAAAGATGCCAGATCTCCGGGAGAGGGAAGGGAAACGGAAGGGGAGAACAGAGATGGCAGACGGATGGTTAGCACGGAGAAAGGAGACCCTGGCAAGCAAGACAACAAGAGCCTGGGACCAACAAGATTTGAATATTGATCAGAGAACAAAAGGTAGAAAAAATAATTTTATTTTCTGTTTTGTGATTACAATATGTTAGATTTGAAAAGTGTACATGAGACAGCTTGAAATGGGAACTTTTCTATTTTTGTGAATGGCAAGGCTGAGTTCAGTTAAAATATATGCTTTATAAGAAAATATAATAATGTGTTTTATAAAGTTTATAAGCATTGCTGGCATACTCGGTGAGGTGTTCCTAGTGTTGGTGGTGGTGGTAGCATGTCAGTGTGTTGAGAGGAAGAGGTAGTCTGGGAAATTCTGCTGAGCAAACTCTGGGCCCATTTCCACCCCCAGTTAGTCCACTCCACTCAACTGGTTCACACACTGAGTGGGTCTTTGGGTGTTATTTCTGGGTAGTTGTTTTAGAATCTCTTCCAGTGGTTTGTCAGTATCTCCTTCTGGTCCAAGGAAGGAAACTTTGTCAACCTTAGCATTGACCTTCAGAATATGTTTGTAACAGCGCTGCTTGTGTGGCATTAGGCTATGTAGTGATCGAAAGAAAAAAACAGACCTTTGCACATTTTTGCATTATATGGTGGGTGTATGAGGAGATTCATTTCCTGCACAGTTAAGTCCATGTGAAGTTACCTTGTGCTGTATTTGACATCTAGCAAGGTCTCTGTTTGGAAGGAAAGATCTAAGCTTAAAAATGAAGTGGCCAGAAGTTATGTTAAAAGTAGATAGCGTAGCTGGTTTTAAGAAAGGTTTGGACAAATTCCTGGAGGAAAAGTCCATTGTCTGTTATTAAGACATGGGGGAAGCGTCTGCTTGCCCTGGATTGGTGCACTCAGCAGCAACAAATACTAGTTTTGGCTGGCTCTTTCCCCGCATTTCTCCTCTCTTCCCCACGATTTAATATCCAGTTCAGGCAGTAAGTAAATGCATCGGCAGGGGGGGTCTGGTAAGTCTTGGGGGCTGGGGATGGAAGGTGAGAATCAGTTCTGTAGGCTATCAGAAATTTGCTTAATTATCTACTCACACAGAAAAGCAGTAAAGTCAATAGGTTCTCTGAGTGGGAACAACCTGTTTGATCTTGCACTCTTGTGATTGACCAATTGTTTATCACTGTTTAATTTATCACATTGATTAATTTGAGCACACCTGAGGTGTCCTATGATGGTGTGCACTGCAGGCAGAGGAGCCTTATTGTGTAAAGCACTGGAGAATTCTCTCCTCTCGCTTACCTCTCACGCTGAGGACACCCTGCTTCAGTATAATCATTTATATGATTTATCTTATAAACATTATTACGTGGTCTTTTCCTCAAGTGCTGAGACATCAGGTTGTTCCCACTTGGAGAACCTATTGACTTTTACTGCTTTTCTGTGTGGCTTTAACATTTTTGCTATTCAGTATACCTAAACTATTATTCAGTAGAAAAAATATGGTTTGTTCAATCAAATCCTGTGTGGACATTGGACTTCTATGAGTGAATGTTCTGCTTGATTGAACAAACTAAATTTTTTCTACTGAATAATAGTCTAGGTACAATGAAAGTAAATAGCAAAAATGTTTGAGTAGATAATTAAGGAAATCTTTTTCATATTGCTTGCTTATGGACTGGGAAAAAAGACTGTTCAAGCAAATGTCTCCAGAACTGCTTTAATGGAAAAATGTGATTTTTTTTTTTTTAAGTACTTTGTGAAATTTATTGTTGTTGTGAAATTTATTGTTATACTTTGTTTAAACTTAAAAAGCGGTGTCATTAACAGTGAATCTAATCGAAAAATCGATTCAACAGGGTGAATCGAATCGAATGAAATATTTTTCTCTGAATCGGGCAGCACTATTGGCTACCATGAGAATGGGCTACTGGGCATGATGGACCATTGGTGTGACCCAGTTAGGCTATTCTTATGTTATGTTCTCATCTGTAGGGGCCTTTGTTTTCACTTCTTATTTTAATGTATTTTTTTCCTGGGAACTTATCAGTGTTTTTTTATAATGGGAACAAAAATGGAAGAGAATTAATGTGTGTGGAATGGGGGGGTAACTAATTTCTTCAGCTAAATAATTCAATCCACTTCAAACAGACATAGGAGAACTCACGCACCATTCACACACCCTCCAACCAAAAACATCAAAAGAAAAAAACTGTTCGACAACCTCCTAGCCATTCGAGCTGCAACACTTGACCCCCAACTCTACAACCTATTGACCTCGACCACAAACTACAAAACCTTAAAAAAAGAAATAAAAACCCTTCTATTCAAAAAACACATAAAACCAAACTAACATAATCAGAACTGTCCCAAGCATCACCTGCAACTACTCCATATGTACTTCTGATGTCATGACAATTCCGACATAATTTATGTTATGTTATGTTTGGAATAATGGTTACATAAATGAGGTTCAATAAAAGAAAATTTTCACTGCCTGTTTCTATTCTGACCATTTATTCCATTTCATGGTTATTGCAAAAAAAAAAAAAAAAAAAACAATTTTTCCATGAGGGGGGGGGGGGTGTCAAAAAATGATGGGCCCCGGGTGCCACATACCCTAGGTACGCCACTGGGTTGGTGTCCATCTACTAGGTGCATTTGCCTCATTGAAATGAAAAGTGTCAAGAAAAGAGTGGAATAACTGGCCTGTCTACTTTCTTTTAACATTTCCCAGGCTGTTTCTCCATTGTAGTCAAGTGGACTTCTATATTATTCCTTGTTAAGGATGAAATTTAAGAACGTGTATTTGTTAGCATTTTTAAAAAAAATTTAGCAAAAGCTAAACTGATTTAGGCCCCCTTTTATAAAGACGCATTTGGGTTATTTTTATCACCGGCCAAAGCTCTGACACTCATAGGAATTCTGTGAGCATCGAAAATTTTACCGCAGCGGCCAGCGATTTAAAAAAAAACAAAACATTACGCGGCTTGATAAAAGGGGGCCTTAATGAATATTAACATTAAGAGGGGTAGTTATTAACATAATAACATGGAGAGGCATTTTCAATAGGACATTTGCTTTTTAAAAATATGTGAGAGGCACGTCTGTGTACTGGAGACGTCCAGCATGAACAGTCATTTTACAAAACTAGAACATCCAAATTATGAATTGCTGGGGGGGAGGGACAGGGGAAGGGGGACAGGGGGGACATCTAAAAAGTAATACTCCTAGAAAATAGCCACACAGATGTCCATGCAGAGCAGAGGCGCAGCCTTGTGATTAGTAACTTTTTTTTGTAATTGTGAGCCCTCTAGGAACAGAAAAATACCTACTATACCTAAATGTACAGTACTTCAATACCCTTCAGACTTGCAGGTGCATGGAAGGCACAGAATTTTTAAAAAGAGTTAAAGTGAGGTTTTTAACCTGGGCTTCTTAATTTATAATTCACTGCACTAACCGCTAGGCTACTTCTGATATGCTGTGATGTGCAGAATGTCCATAATACGTGAAACTGTCATAGAGCAAATCGCCAAAATCTGCAGCTGTGGTTCAGTTCAAACAGTGGTGTAGAAAGAAGGCGGGGGGGGATCGCCCTGGGTGCTGTCTTGGAGGGGGCGTCTGCACCTTACCTCCTCTCCGCCCCCCCCCTCTCCTTTCCACTCCTCCCCCGCCACGTGCGCGCCTTCATTCCCACCACCACACCTCTAGCTCTTCACCAGTGCGAGCAGCAGCTCCAACCTGCTGCTCATGCCAGCCACGGTGCTTCCCTCTTCCGGGTCCTGCGACTAGGAATTGACATCAGAGGGAGAACCGACGCCGGCAGGGGCAGCAAGTTGGAGATGCTGCTTGCGCCAGGAAGGGGTTTATGTGTGGCAGTAAGAGGGGCAGGGAAGGAGGGGACATCACTGCCCCAGGCGCCTCCCACCTTTGGGACACCAGTGAGTTCAAACCCTGCTCGGCAGTGTAGTAGATTGTTGTCTGTCTAAACAGGCTTTGGAAACTCAATTTAGCTATTGATAAGATCATTATTGCTCGGCTCAGTGACTCTGCACAAGCTAGTCCATGAAACCTTTTGATTTAAGGCCTTCATTTATTCTCTATAAATATTCTCTGAATTTAGGGCTAAGTGTTATATTTCTGGAGGGAGTAAATTAATAAGCATCCCTCTTTTACAAGTTGTCTCACTCCAGGATTTCTGCAGCTTTTGCTGGAAGGAAGGAATGGTTAATTACATAACCATTCCCATCTCTTCTCTTTGATTTCCTTTAATTATGGAATTAATTGATCCCAATGAAGAGTAATTGAGGAATATAATGGCTTTTTTTTTTTTTTTTTTTTTTTTTTAATAAAAGCAAAGAGTTATAAATTGACAGTGGAACTCTAGTCCTGGCAGTGCTTTCGCTGATTCTTATTACAGGGTTCTGAGGCAGGGCTATTAGAATGGGGTTTTGGCTGACCTCTCTCCTCCATCATCTTCAGATTCTACGTAAGCGCCGCAACCCACTCTTCATCTTGTAGCTTCCCTGTTATTCTCACAGCATACTCCTGCAGTTTGATCTTCATTGGATTCCAGTGAGGAATACCTACCAACTGATTTACAGGTGCTCCTCTTGGATGGAACTTCCTGTACCTTCAGTATTGCTCCTTGCCTAAGCATTCGCAACCAGGAATATCCTCAGCATGAAAAAAAACGTCTTTCCCATAACAAATTTCAAATGTAACAACACAGAATACAACTACCAACCATAACATAACATCCGAGACTCCCGAAACAGTAACTGACAGCAAATATCCAGAAAAGGTGGGGCTTGATTCATCTGCTGCCTTTAAAGGAAAGAAAATTAACAGGTAAGAGCATAATTTTTCCTTCCTTAGCGACAGCAGCAGATGAATCCAGAGACTGCTGGGATGTAGCAAAGCAATCCTCAATCAGGGTGGGAAGTGAATGCCGCCTTCGCAATGACCTAAACACATGCCGCCACATCCAACTGGTAATGCTTAGAAAAGGTATTCTTGAAAGACGAAGTAGCTGCATGACAAATCTCCTCCAAGGAAAAACCCCTGGACTCAAAATCCTCTTTTCTTTTCACTTTGTTTCATTGCATTTTTTTGCCTTAGGTTACATTTCTTTTCACCTTCCACGTTGCTCAGAAGTAGCAATGTTTATCTTTATGTTTATTAAAAAATCTTTATATACTGCATATAGAGCCAAAAAGGATCAAAGCGGTTTACAATATAACTTAATCAAATTTGTGAAAAGAACTCCATTAAAATAGGAAAGAAAAAAAAAAGGAAAATTAACATTTCTAATACCTAATACCCTATTACAACTAAAATTAATTGTTAAAAAGAAATTATAAAAATATAAAATAATATAAATGCAAATGAATGCAAACGGATACAAATTGATGCAGACTGCAGTCCCAAATTCAACTAATCAATTTAAAAAGGTTATTTGGAAAAAATGTGTCCAACACTGGTCGCCGAACATGAAAAAGGACATAGTACTACTCGAAAGGGTCCAGAGACAAGCAATAAAAATGGTTAAGGGACTGGGGGGGTTGCCGTATGCGAGGCTAGAGAAACTGGGCCTCTTCTCCCTTGAAAAGAGAAGACTGAGAGGGGACATGATCGAAACATTCAAGATATTGAAGGGAATTGACTTAGTAGAGAAAGAGAGATTGTTCACCCTCTCCAAAGTGAAGAGAACAAGAGGGCACTCACTAAAGTTAGAAGGGAAAAGATTCTGTACAAACGTAAGGAAGTTCTTCTTCACTCAGAGAGTGGTAGAAATCTGGAATGCTCTTCCGGAGGCTGTTATAGGGGGAAACACCCTTCAGGGATTCAAGACAAGGTTGGATAAGTTCCTACTGGAACAGAACATACACAAGTAAGGCTAGACTTAAATAGGGCACTGGTCTTTGACCTAAGGGCCGCCGCGTGAGCGGACTGCTGGGCACGATGGACCATTGGTCTGGTCCAGCAGGGACAAATCTTATGTTCTAAAATTTTGTAATGATTCTTCCTCTCTCAATTCTATCGGCAAAGTATTCCACAATATTGGAACTAAATAGAAAAATGCACCATTTCTAGTCAAGGCAAATGAGCCTTTGAAATGTAGGGAACAGCTACTCTATTATCATTCAAAGATCTCAATAAACGCCTAGGCGCATAAAACAACAGTAGGTTAGAAAGATATGACGGTCGTAACTCAAACAATGCTCTATGTGCTAACATTAAAATCTTAAATTTGATTCTAAATTCCATTGGTAACCAATGAAATTTCAAATATAAAGGAGTGCATAATTAGGATCCCTTTTACTAAAGGGCATGAAGCCCTAACTTATGGTTAGCACACTAAAAAAGGCTTACTGCAAAAGGCATTAAAGTATTTTGTAGTAATTTGTCTATTTGTGTGTGCTTAACATGTGATATTTATTTATTTATTAAAATATTTTATTCTGGAAGGGGTGAATCATGGGTGGAGAAAGAGAATGGAAGTATCTGGCGAAGGATGTAAGAAGACTTGAAGCAATCCAGAGGAGGGCGACGAAAATGATAGGAGGCTTGCACCAGAAGACGTATGAGGAGAAACTGGAAGCCCTGAATATGTCTACCCTAGAGGAAAGGAGGGACAGGGGAGATAGGATTCAGACGTTCAAATACTTGAAGGGTATTAACGTAGAACAAAATATTTTCCAGAGAAAGGAAAATGGTAAAACCAGAGGACATAATTTGAGGTTGAGGGGTGGTAGATTCAAGAGCAATGTTAGGAAATTCTACTTTACGGAGAGGGTGGTGAATGCCTGGAATGTGCTCCCGAGAGAGGTGGTGGAGAAGAAAACGATGATGGAGTTCAAAGAAGCGTGGGGTGAACACAGAGGATCTAGAATCAGAAAATAATATTAAATATTGATCTAAGGCCAGTACTGGGCAGACTTGCATGGTCTGTGTTTGGCCATTTGGGGGAGGATGGGCTGGAGAGGGCTTCAATGGCTGGGAGGGTTTAGATGGGATAGAGTAGGTTTTAACGGAGATTTCGGCAGTAGGAACCCAAGCATAGTACCGGGTAGAGCTTTGGATTTTTGCCCAGAAATAGCTAAGAAAACAAATTTAAAAATTTAAATTGAATCAGGTTGGGCAGACTGGATGGACCATTCGGGTCTTTATCTGCTGTCATCTACTATATTACTATGTTACTATGTATTAACCAACTAGTAGGTTTACATTTAACATGTGCGAACTGGCAAAACCTAACACCCTCCTTTACCAAGCCACGCTAGCGTTTTTAGCACCGGCCACGGCGGTAACAGCTTGGACGCACATAGGAATTCTATGGGCGATGGAGCTGTTACTGCAGCAGCCAGCACGACTTTGTAAAGGGGGGGGGGTAAGTGCAGTGCACTACGGCCCAGATTCTGTTAATGGCGTCTAAATCGGAGGTGCCTTGAAAAACAGTGCCAGTCACGCGTCAGTCAGGCTTAGGCGCCATTAACAAAATCATGGTTAGCGGTGCCTACGAAAAACTTAGGCGCTGGTAATGTAGGCCAGGGCTTTAAAAGCCTACATGAACGGTGCCTAAACTTTTTTTTTGAGAATCGGGCTTGGCGCGGCCTAAGGTCATCTTCCCCTCTAACCAAACCTATTATGACCTTAGGCGCTGCTATGCTGTAGGTGCGATTCAGATATCTACCCCGACAGGTGCCGACTTTTTAAATGAGATTTTAATAGGTTTTAAATGACGCTGCTAATTATCATGCCAATTAAATCAATTAAAGCAATAAGTTAGGCACCATTTACAGAATATGGGCCTACGGTACTTGTTTAACCTTCCATGCCTATTTTCGCCCATGCAGTGGAAAAGCACCCAGCAAAATGTGCACACAAATATTTAATAATGCAAATTAACTGCAACAATTGATTTCTGACATCAATTTATTGCAATTAAGTCAATTACTCCCCTTTTACTAAATGCTCCGTGCTGCTCCCGACGCTCGTAGAGTTCCTAGGAGCGTAGGGAGCAGCGCAGAGCATTCAGCGTGGCTCCTGTGCTAATAACTGATATCGCGGAGGGGGGGGGGTTAATTTGTGTATGCACCATCAATCGGCACCAATGACAGCACTTGTTTTGGAACAAAAAAAATCATGGGAAAAACATCATGAAAATTTTCTGGGTATCCATCCCTAGTGAATAATTTGGTTTTTTTTTTATACATGTACGTTTCACTTTATTAAGACATGCAACAGAAACAGTCATAAGACGTGCTCCTTTTGCAACCTTAATGTCAATAATGAACTCATAGAAGTAAATCAATAGCGGTGTTGCTTTAATGTAGTGAATTAACCCAGGAAATAAATCTTGCCCTGTATATAGCAGAGGCTAGCAGGGTAAACCTTGACTGATGTCAGACATGGAACCCTTACAATGTGTCTGCTCTTCTGTCACAGGATTCACATTGGTAATGTGGAGAATTTCAGTCTCCTTTCATGTCGCTGAGCACGTTCTCTTGTTTATTATATGTTGCACTTGAAGAATAGAAGATTTCCTGATAGACTGACGTCTGGCAAGGCCAAGTTGTTCTAAAATGAAGCATTTTATGTTTCATTATGTTCCTCGGATGAAAGCTGTTTTATGCCCCCTTCTCCTGTGTAATTGTGTGCTCAGTTTCCATGGACAAACTGTTCCGGGTAGAATGGCTTGGAGGGGGGGGCGGAGGAGGAAGGTCTGAGATGATGAGAGGACAGAAGTAGCAATTGAAAGCACAGCAACAAATTAACAGCGCTTTAAATCATGTGTATTCAGGACGGATGGCTTTCCTTGACTCTGCAGCTTGGTAACCAAGAAATCGTCTTCTCTCCCTGCTGAAACCATAAAATCGGAGAAATACTGACTCTGCTGAATACGTGTAACAGAGTTTTAGTAACTGTACTGGTCCTGGATTCTGTGCAGGCTGTCATTTCTTGGATTGGAGTCATTTGATTTATAAGAACATAAGATTTGCCGCTGCTGGGTCAGACCAGTGGTCCATCGTGCCCAGCAGTCCCCTCACGTGGCAGCCATTAGGTCAAAGACCAGTGCCTTATTTGAGTCTAGCCTTACCTGCATATGTTCTATTCCAGTAGGAACTTATCCAACCTTTTCTTGAATCCCTGAAGGGTGCTTTCCCCTATAACAGACTCCGGGAGAGCGTTCCAAATTTCCACCACTCTCTGGGTGAAGAAGAACTTCCTTATGTTTATACGGAATCTTTTCCCTTCTAACTTTAGCCACTGTCCTCTCGTTCTCTTCACTTTGGAGAGGGTGAACAATCTCTCTCTCTACTAAGTCAATTCCCTTCAATATCTTGAATGTTTCAATCATATCCCCTCTCAGTCTCCTCTTCTCAAAGGAGAAGAGGCCCAGTTTCTCTAGCCTCTCATTGTACGGCAACTCCCCCAGTCCCTTAACCATTTTTGTCGCTCTTCTCTGGATCCTTTCTTCATGTATGGCGACCAATGTTGGACACAGTATTCCAGGTGGGGGTGTACCATGGCCCGGTATAACAGCATGATAACCTTTTCAGATCTGTTCGTGATCCCCTTCTTAATCATTCCTAGCATTCTGTTTGCCCTTTTCACCGCAGCCGCCCCACATTGCACAGACAGTTTCATTGACTTGTCTACAGGTACTCCCAAGTCTCTTTCCTGGGAGCTCTCTCTGTGTATAGCACCGGACATCTTGTATTCATGCATATGATTTTTGTTACCGACATGCATCACCTTCCACTTATCCACATTGAACCTCATTTACCATTTCGCAGCCCACTCCTCAAACATGTTTATGTCTCGTTGTAGGTCTTTGCAATCCTTCTGTGTCCTCACTACTCTGAATAACTTTTTATTGTCCTCAAATTTAATCACCTCGCTCGTCGTGCCAATTTCTAGGTCATTTATAAATATGTTGAAGAACACAGGCCCAAGCACCGAACCCTGCGGTACTCCACTCATGATGCTTTTCCAGTCCAAGTATTGTCCATTTACCCCCACTCTCTGTTTCCTATCCGCCAACCAGTTTTTAATCCACGTGAATATATCACCCTCGATTCCCTGGCTCGAAATTTTTCAAAGCAGACACTCATGTGGGACTTTGTCAAACACCTTCTGAAAATCTAGATATACGATGTCGACTGGGTCACCCTTGTCTATCTGCCCATTTACTCCTTCGAAGAAGTGCAGTAAGTTTGTCAAGCTAGATCTTCCTTCGCTGAAGCCAGTCAATACATAAACTCTGCTACCAAAAGGAGGAAGTACATTCAAAGAAACAATTGGGTTAATGAAGAAAAAAAAAGGAACATATGCTCCGGCCATCTTCAGTGATAACCTAGAGCTACAAGAATTTGCAGAAAAAAACTTGCACCATTTGCTGTAAAGCCCAGTGATAATTAGCTTTCTCACCATAGCAACCAGAAAGAGAAAAATTATAGGAGCACTAGAGGAACTAATTGAACTGTAAAACCTGAAGCCAGAGAGGTGTAAGTGACTGAAGAGGCTTGTGTTTAATCAAGCTTCTAACACCGACCGTCAAATAAAGCCTTTTATGTGAGGCCTAGACAAATAAGCATCATTTTACAGACGACATGTTTCATTTGAAATAGAGGCCTCTTTGAGACTTGCAATGGAAGTAAAACAAAAAAGCCCGAGGAAAACTAATAATAATAATAAAAAATTAAAAAGCAGTTAGTGATCTTTTTGAACTCATTTTTCAGTTTAATAACTGACTCATAAGTTTGGTTTTCTACCCTAAGAGCTTCTTCTTTTTTTTCCTATAACTAGGATGACACTTGGACAGCTTTATAAATTCAATAAAATTTCATGCATATAGCTTCATACAATTTGACTCTATTAAGGGTGCACAGGCAACAATTCCGTATTTCACAATGGAAACCACAACTCTAAATAATGGGCTTTGTTAAGCTTGTGTTTCTTGGGTGATTTCTTCAGGACTCACTTTAACCACAGAAGAACGGAGCATGGTCTTCTAGGCCTTCACACTTTCTGGCCTTTCTCTCTTTGCTAAAGACCTCCTTTCTTTTCATTTTCTTCCGTGTGTTTTCTCTCTACTTTCCTTCCCTCCAACTTATAGTTTATTAATCTTGTTATACCGCTTGTTCATTTCACTGGTCCAAGCGGTTTGCATGACACAATCAAATAAAAACAAACTAAAAAAATAACTCCATTGTTAGACAGAATAGACCTAACGTACACAACAACAAAGGGAATAGATTCCATACAAACGTAAGAAAGTTCTTCTTCACCCAGAGAGTGGTAGAAAACTGGAATGCTCTTCCGGAGTCTGTTATAGGGGAAAACACCCTCCAGGGATTCAAGACAAAGTTAGACAAGTTCCTGCTGAACCGAAACGTATGCAGGAGAGGCTGGACTCATTTAGAGCACTGGTCTTTGACCTAGGGGCCGCCGTGTGAGCAGTTTACAATACTAACTATAGGCATTGAGTTACTCTCTGTCCCAAATAGGCTCACAATCTAATTAAGCATATAAGAGAAGACATCACTAATATTACGGAAATATATAATAAGAGGGAGGAAAAGAAAGTACCCCATGGAAAGTAAAGAACATTGAAGGCAAAGAAAAAAAAAACCTCAAGATCCAAGAAAATGAGTATTATAGTTGCATTATAAGGAAAGAGAAAATAGTTGAACTAACAATCTACATTTATAAATATCAATAATAGGAAAATGAGAAAGATTAAAAATTAAGTTAAAGTAAACTCTAGACAGTTTATAGTTCTGAGTTTCATTATGGCCCAATAGACAGAACAAATGCCTCAATTTATCATCCAAGAAAGGCTAGCACCAGATGCAATTTTTAGCTAAAGACATTTGTTAATGGACTTTGGATGGATCCATCGTGTAGATGAAAGAGAATAGGTTTCAATCGTTTCCAGAAGGAGGAATAAGATATTCCTTCAAAGAAGTCATAAAGTATGGAATTCCAAAGGCATGGACCCGCATATGAGAAGGCTCTTTTCCTTGTTGCTTAAAGTTTTATTACTCTAGGAGCTGTGATTTCAAATTGGTCATGGAAAGATGATCTATGAGTTCTATTAGGTTGATAAAGCTGTGGCCAATATTATGGCAATTATAATAGTGTGGGGGAATTATTTAGTGAGGGTGAGTTATGGGAATGTACTGTATATACTTGAATATAAGATGAGATTTTGGGGCCAAAAAAATAGCCCAAAAATGAAGGTCTCATCTTATATTCGGGTCAGTGCCCACCCATCCCCCTCCCGGACTTGTTGCATGCCTCCACTGGCCTGCCGTATGGCTTGGTGGGCTGGGACAGGAGGGATCCCTCCCGTCTCCTGTCCTGGCCAACTCCGACAATTTTTTTACTTCCCTCCCGCCTCCCACCATATACCTTTTTGAATACCTGGTGGTCCACTGGTGTACTAGGCAGGAACGAGCTTTCCGTGGTCCTGCCCCACACTGAGCCCCTCTGAATGGCTGCTGCGCATTCTCGTGGTCCAGTGGTGTACCAGGCAGGAGTGAGCTTTTTGCACTCCTGCCCGGCGCTGAGCCACTCACTGAATGGCTGCCACCACGCATAAACCTTGTTCCATATCCCAAGTGCCTTTAGATATTCCAATAGCTTAGCGTGATCAACTAAATCAAATGCGTTACTTAGATCAAACTGCATAATAAGAGCATTGGTGCCCCTACTAAGTAGATTATGAAGGAAATCCAAGATGGCAGCAAGTACATCTTTCATAAGTAAATGACTATAATGTTAATCCAGCTCGAACTTAACTTTGTTCTTACCCTTTAACAATGCAGAGGAATGATCAAATAATTAAAGTTTTGGGAGGATTTGGGAATTCCTGGTATAAAATTTCAACTCTGCTGCCAAATCTCTGCTATCTTGGGTGCTTGCCATCTCTATGCCTCTGTGAGCAACCATCTGTAACTGTACAATAATATGATACACAATGTGATTGTTATACTTTCAAAAGCACTTTTAGAATTCAAATTGAAAAAGACTGTGTGCAAGTATTGAAATATTGAATTTAATATTTAGCTTTCTCTGACACAAACAAGACTGAAGATTAGATTTACTGAAGTGTATTAAAGTGTTAATGCTCATTAATTCAAGTTATGCACTTTGGAAGTAATTCAATAAGGAGAGTACCAACATTTAAGAACATAAGAAGTTGCCTCCGCTGAGTCAGACCAGAGGTCCATCCTGCCCAGTGGTCCGCTTCCGTGGTGGCCCATCAGGCCTAATTGCCTGAACAGTGTCCCTGACTAATTTTGTAACTGCCTCAAATCCTCTAATCCTATCCCTATTTCCTACGTTTACTCCTATCTGTACCCCTCAATCCCTTTGTCCTCCAGGTACCTGTCCAGACCCTCTTTGAAGCCCTGTAGCGTGCTCCTGCTTATCACATCCTCCGGTAGCGCGTTCCATGTATCCACCACCCTCTGAGTGATAAAGAACTTCCTGGCGTTTGTTCTAAACCTTTCCCCTTTCAATTTCTCTGAGTGCCCCCTTGTACTTGTGGTTCCCCGTAATTTGAAAAATCTGTCCCTGTCTACTCTTTCTATGCCCTTCATGATCTTGAAGGTTTCTATCATGTCTCCTCTAAGTCTCCGTTTTTCCAGGGAGAAAAGCCCCAGCTTCTTCAGTCTGTCAATATATGAGAGGTCTTCCATACCCTTTATTAGCTTAGTTGCTCTTTTCTGGACTCTCTCAAGTACCGCCATGTCCTTCTTGAGGTATGGCGACCAGTACTGGACACAGTACTCCAGGTGCGGGCGCACCATTGCACGATACAGTGGCAGGATGACTTCCTTCGTCCTGGTCGTGATACCCTTCTTAATGATGCCCAACATTCTGTTTGCCTTCCTTGAGGCTGTGGTGCACTGCGCCGACGCCTTCAATGATGTGTCTACCATCACTCCCAAGTCTCTTTCAAGGTTACTCACCCCTAGCGGTGATCCCCCCATTTTGTAAATGAACATCGGGTTCTTTTTCCCTACATGCATGACCTTGCATTTCCCTATGTTGAAGCTCATTTGCCACTTTTTGGCCCACTCTTCCAGCACTGTCAGATCTTTTTGGAGATTTTTGCAGTCCTCCTTGCTTTCAACCCTGCTGTATAATTTGGTGTCATCCGCAAATTTAATAACCTCACTTTTTGTTCCTGCTTCCAGGTTGTTACATGCCAAAGGTTTTTGCAAATGACCAGAATTTCAGCATATATAAAAACACAAGAATAGCCAAACTGAGTCAGACAAAATGGTTCAACTAGCCTACAGATGCCAACAGTGGCCAATCCAGATCACAAGTACCTGAAGGAAACCCAAATAGTAACGACATTCTGGAATCCCAAAGAGTAGCAAGATTCCATATAGAATCCAAAAGAGTAGGAACATTCCACAATCCCAAATAGCTGCATTCCATGCTAGAGCAACAGTGGCTTCTCCCATGTCTTTCTCAATGGCATTGTATTGTACCATCTACAAAACAGGTGATGGTAAAGGCTCATGCATTAATTTTGAAATTAACGCATGGCCATTAATAAGGAAAACCAATTGCAGCAATTTTAAAGCCACACTAAAAAGTAGCCTCAGTGCATGATTTACCCAAGTGCTAAAAATGGCTTAGAACGCCTTTTAGCGTGACTTTGTAAAAGTTTTCTTTAATTTCCTGATGTTCGTAGGACGCTAAGAAGGGATAATTTTTTTAGGGGGTTGTAAGTCACCTTTAATTTTCTATTAATTGTGTTGCTAAGGTATTTGCTTGGTGTAAGGATCCTCGTAAAGACCTTTCTGGACTAGCACAAAACCGATTTCTTTTTAGATCTGCAATTCATCAAGTCGCTAGGACTCGAGCGCGAGTCGATTGCACCTAATAACAAGGATCCTCATTATGTGAGCTAAGAAACAGTCTGAGAACTTTTGAAGGTACATTTGTGAACATGTTTGCTTGGATTATTATATTTTCTTGATTATCTACTCTAATCTTCTATTTGTGTGTTGCGCAAACCTATGCAGGCTCAAGGCAACTTACATAGAGAAATGAGAGGAAGAAAAGAGAGGCAGGGATGAGAGGGACGAGGAGAAAGAGGGGAGATACTTAGGCAGGAATGGAGAAAGAGGAAGATATGTGTTGTTCATGTAACAAAGAGGAGGGTTTTCCGTTTTTTTTCCGGAATGTGGTGTATCTGGGTTCTGTTCTGGTCATTTCTGTGAGGTCATTCCAAGTTTTCACTCCTAGGAAGGTTAGCATGGAGTGAAAAATTCGCTTGTATTTGAAATTTTTTGTTGATGGGAGGTTTAGTTGTATCCTGTTGAGGATTCTGCAAGAAGTAGACTATGCCTTTGAGAAGAGCTGTTTGAGTGGAGCCGCTGAGTTTCCATGAAGTATTTTGTGAATGATGTATGATGTTTTAAATTTTATTCGTGATGGGATGGATAACCGTTGTAGTTGCTTGATGAAGGCTGAGACTGAGTCATATTTTTTGGGGTTGAAAATTAGTCTTACAGCTGTGTTTTGAATGAGCTGCATTTTATGGACCAGTGCGGTGTTAATTCCCATGTAGGCAGAGTTACAGTAGTCCAGCTGTGGTAGAATCATTGACTGTTTAATCAGAACAAAGTGGTGCTGATGAAAGTATGGTCTGATGAGTCTTAGTTGTCTCATGGTGAAGCGGGACTTTTTTCATAGATTGGAGATTTGAGCTTCATGGTTAGTGTAGAGTCAAGAATGCAGCCTAGGATTTTGGAGGTTTCATCAACAGCGAGGGTGTTGCCCAATCGAAGAGCAATGCTTGTCGGTGCTGTCTATTGGGCGGTGTGGAAGTATAGAAATTTGGTTTGGGCTGGATTTAGTTTTAGCTTGTTGATTGTTGCCCAATTTTGGATTCTTTCATTATTGATTGAGACTTTGTTGGTAATATCTGATTGGTGGTTGGTTGTAGGAATGAGGAGCAAAATGTCATCTGCGAAGGACATTATGCTTTCGTCTTCAAATTTGATGTTTCTGAGAGAACTCATGAAAAGGTTAAACAGAATGGGGAAGAGTGGAGAGCCTTGTGGTACCCCATAGAAGGCCTTCCAGGGGTTGGAGATCTCTCCATTCTTTTTGACGATGTATTCTCTGTTTTGTAGGAAGTCGGAGAAATGTAGATTTTACTAGATAAAAAAATGAGGTCTAAAATAGAAAGGTATTATTATAAAAATATTTGTATTTAAATGTATACCAAACAGTAATCATGCAAGCATTTTACAGAAGCAATGGAAATGTTTCATCTCCATGCCATTCCTTGATATACTCCACAACAAAATGGAAAACACAACCCTACGTGTAACAAATCAGAAACCAAAAGAAAGTGGGGAACAGACAAAAAATGGATTAGAGACTCTCTATTTGACTTACATTATTTTTGCATATATGTTTTAATGGTTTATATGTCTTTAATAAATTGATAGTTCTCGAGGCTGATGTGCGTTGTCCCTTCCCACTTTCTTTTGATTCCTTGTTATACATCACACAAGTACATGATAAGGATGCCATCACACTGTATGTGAGCAGGAGAGACATCTAACCAAAACATAATATACTTAAAATGTTAAGTTCAAAGCTTATAAAATCTTAAACTATTGGAAATGCTAAGATTAGGTGCATCTCATGAGGTCTTCTATGCTTGGGTTACCTACCCACATTTGCAATGTTTCAAGGGTGACATGCGGCAACTGTTTTTTTGAACTATATTCAATTGCTTTGTGTTGGTTTCCTCATTATTGCTGTTTATTTTAATCTGCATTCCTTTTTTCTTTCTCATTTGATTATGTTCCCCGAGTCAGCCGGACCTGGATGGTCAAAATGTCAACAGGGGCATTCTGTTAAATCAACTTAATATAGAGATCAACTTGCTCGAGGTGAACTTCTGTACATGCGTAAGCACTCTGTGGACCTATAAGAGCCTGTTCATTTTCTATGACAGATCACCTCTGCCTTCCTTGTACACCATAATGAATTCACTCATATTGCAAAGATAATGATGCTAACCTAGGCAAAACTATTATGTACAACCTGTAATTAGCATCTCCTAGCTGGCACTAATATCATATCAGATTCAGTCCTTCTGGGTCCATTTCATCAATCAAAATTGTTTCCTCATCTTTGGCTTGTTTATCTGAACCTCTAGAGAACTGATATGATCAAAATTTAGTGCAGTTTTTTGCTGAATAAAACCGTCGGAAACAAGCAAAAGCAACTTATTTTCTTTCAGAAATTTTTTTTCATATCTGAGAGGAGATATCTGTTTACTTTGTTTGAAAGTTTTTCCTACCTACTTGCTTCCAGCTAATATGAAATGCCTCATTTAGCTTCTGCACAGAGATATATGAACATTCAAAAGTACAGTTAGATTGAAAAAAATTTTTTGTTAGTAGAAATAGTCCTGGGCAAAATGCACCATAGGCCCACTATGGATTTGTACGTATTGGTGAATTTTAGAAACCAAAAAAAAGAAGTAGGGAAGGGTGTGGTGTGGCGCGGTGGTTGAAGCTACAGCCTCAGCACCCTGGGGGTTGTGGGTTCAAACCCCCACACTGTTCCTTGTGACCCTGGGCAAACCACTTAATCCTCCATAGCCCCAGGTACGTTAGATAGATTTTGAGCCCACAGATAGGGAAAATGCTTGAGTATCTGATTGTAAAAACCGCTTAGATAATCTTGATAGGCAGTATATAAAATCCTAATAATGTAATAAAAAACTTTTGACAGTCAATCAACTTCAGGGACAATCAATTTATTTAAACAATATAAATCAATTTTACATAAAACAAAGCAGGTATAACAAGGAATTTTTCAATCCTATTTCACACTGGACCACAACACAGTCCTTGTTATGCCTGCTTTTTTTTTTTAAGCAGATGTTTTATTTTAGCGTCTTCACGGACAAGGTTTTATTTTTATTATTATTATTATTATTTTTATTCTTGTACTATTGAGTAAATACTGACCTGGACCTCTGAAGAAGGCTTTTTGCCGAAACATAGACTGTGTAGGGTCCGTATCACACTACATGTCAGTTATTCATGAAGTGGATTTTATTTTGGGTTTGTAATTTTATCTAATAAACGCCTCATTAAGATCATTGCTTTCCATAGTCTGTTCTTATTTTATATATGTATCATTGATTTATATTGTTCAAATAAATTGATTGTCCCTGAAGTTGATTGACTTTGTCCCTTCCCCACTTCTTTTTTGGTTTATATTTTCACACGTGAGGGTTGTGTTTTTTTTCCTTTGTATTGTGGGATTCCTTTGGTGAA